>NC_071400.1:6035768-6359905 GCF_022682495.2 Desmodus rotundus | reverse complement strand
CACCAGCCTAACAAGAGTACAAAGGAGCCATTTAGTGTAGCATCTCTCTTTCCAACTGTACTGAGAATGTGAATAAAATAGTCTCCTGGTTTCAGGTTTTGGCTAATGGACTTCTACTGCATAGGGCGATTCCAGCTTTCTGAATCCCAGAAGCTCTCAAGACCACTCACTAACCAAGGTGAGGGTTCCTGCATTGGAATTGGACCTCTGGCTGCTGGAACCTGGCTGGGGACAGACAGAGATTCTGAGTGGAAGAGACACTCACTTATTCATCAACTCTTTACTGAGCATCAGGTCCACTGCCCTGAAGGAACACACATTCTGATAGGAAGTGGTAGCCCCTTTCCATCAACATGTGTTGTTTTACACTTGCTGCTGTTTACAAAGCAGTTTTGCTGACATCAGTTCATTCCTGACAGATGAAGAAGAAACTCCAGCCTTGAGAGAAGAGGTGACTTACTCAAGTATTAGTGGCAGAGTCAGGCCTCAAATGAAGGCCTCCTGACCCTGACTCCAAGCTCCCATGGGGGCACAGTGGACTGGATGTTCATCCCCTTGGGCCTTCAGGAGCCAAGCACAGACCAGCCAAGCTCTGGGGTTGGGGCCTGGAGGAGGTTGCAGCCCAGCATTGCTGGACTCTCCTTGGGGCTGTAGCAACTCAAGTTGAGGCTGAAGCCACTGAATCTCTGGCTGCTGAGCCTGGCCACTGATTCAAGTGGCCATGCACAGACCAAGCTGGAGTAGACTGGCTGCCTACAGCTGGGTGACAAGAAGCAAAGGCTGCCTAAGAGCTCAAAGGCTAATAAATGACAGGATGCTGCCTTCAGGGCTTGGCACGTGTGCATTCACTTAATCCTCATTGCAGTCTCCTGAAATGGGTGCTACTCTCAGCCCTGTCTTATGGAGGAAGAAACAGAAGCATAGAGGGGTTTCAGTAACTTGCCCAAGAATTCATAGCTGGATAGTGGGAAAGCTGGAATGGCAATCCTGGCAGCCTGATTCCAGAGCCTGGGTTCTTAAGTACCACACAAGATGGCTTCTGAAGCCACACAGCTGACATCAAGGGGGCAGGCACCAGGCCCAGCCTCCCTCTCACCCCATGCTGGCACCACCAGCTGGCTTCACAAGTGTAGCAAAGTACCTAAGCATTTGGACTCTAGATTAAGCTTCCGGTGTTCAAATCCTTGCTCTACAACTTCTTAGCGATGTGTCCTTGGACAAGGTACTTTCCCTCTCTGCGCCTCCATTTCCTCATCTGTAAAACAGGGCTGATCGTGGTACTGTCTCAGATAAGGACCTCCCTGGGACCTCATTGGAACAGGAGGTGTCAATGGAGTAATGCATGGGAAATGCTGAGCACGGTACCAGGCCCATATTAAGTACTCAATAAAAGTCTGCTGTTATTGTAGGGTAATATGATAAGATGTTAACTCCCCAGATTGGCTGGATAGTAGTGTGAGCAGGTAAAGGCAGGGGCAGAAGCCTGGAATGACTGTCCCAGCCCAGCCAAGCCCTTTCAATTTGACAAGCGTTTCAAAGGTTTACTGACATTGTCTCTGTGCTAAGGTCTGTGCTGGCCCTACTCTAGGTGAGACACAGAGATAAATCAGACACAGTTCCTGCCCTCCAGCAGTTCACAGTCGAGTAAGGAAAACAGACACATGTCACACAGTATGAGCAGAAGCACTGTGAAAGCTGAGAGAATAACTTTGCCTGGATTTGGGGGTTCAGAAGTGTCCATGAAGGATCAAGAGTAGTTTCTCAGGCCAGACACAAGGGAATTTTCTGGCTGATGGAAGTGCATACAGAAAGACTCAGAGGCTTAAGGGTGCCTGTCCTGGTCAGTGGCCAGTAGGTAGGTTTGTGTTGTAGCGCTGTGAGCATGGTGTGGAAGGGTAGAGGTGAGAAGCTTAAGAGATGGTCAGGGACACCCCCAGGGCCCTGACAGACATATTGAAGAGTTCAGGGATGATTAACAAATCTGAAAGATACATATAGATTGATAAGATCATGAGTGGACTTAGGAAAGATCACTTTGGATGCTGTTTCGCAAGAGAAGGGACAGGATGAAAGTAGAGGTACCGATTAGGAGATTATTGCCATAGTGTAGGTAAGAGATGAAAGGGGCTTGAACCAGGATGGTGGTGTTGGGGCTTGTCAGAAATGGGCAGACTCAAAAGCTGTTTCAGAGGCCAAACTAAAAGATAACCCACAAGTGTCTTGCTTGGGCCCATCTGTGGCAGGACCTTGGCTGAGCTGGGAGCAGACACCTGTGCTCTGCAAACTAGTCTCTTTTTCCCTTTCAGTGTTTATTTTCATTTCCTTGTAAAGTTCATTTCAGAAAATTCCAATCTTCTTTCAGCTGAACTGAAGGGAAGGGAGATTTTTCCACACCCCAGCTGGGACCTGGGTTCCCGGAGCCTCCCAGGGCCCGGGCTTTGCTAGTGCCAACTTTAACAGAGTGGCAATCCATAAAGCTGGAAAGATGTGGTGGGACTAGGGCCCACGAGAAGGCTTGGCATGGCTTGGCAGGCCTGCTGTGGAGGAAGGGGGTCAGAGTGGTTTGGCCAGGATGAGGGGATTGGGGTGGGGGTGTGCACAGACAGAAGTGAGCAAATCCTGCCTGTTGTCTGTTTCAAAGGAAAATGGCCCCCTTCCCTGGGCAATGCCCCTAAGGCATAGACACCTCTGGCCTTTTCTTCCTTGGATTCCACACTCCCAGGCCCCACTGAGGGGTGCCTGGAATGAGTGTCTGTGCCAGAGGGAGGGATCCCAGAGTCCATAGTAAACAAGCAGGATAGGGGGTGGGGGCAAGGGGCTTGGGAGGCTGTGATGGCTTAAAGAGGCAATGGGCTGGAAGTCAGAAAACCTGGGTGAGGGCCAGTCCCAGTGAACTCTCTGTGTGACTGTGGGCAGTTCCTTCTTCCCTTCTCTGGGCCTCAGTTTTCCCATCCATCCAACCAGGGGGCTGAACTAGAAGGTCTCTAAATGCCCTAACAGCTTGAAAGATTCCATTCTCTTCTCTGAATCTGCCCAGGGGGAGGCCTTGGGGGCTGGGGCACCGGCAGGGGCTGAGAATTCCATAGCAATTTGCATGTGAAAGCATGTTACTGCCATGGCTATTAGTGTGTGCAGGGGGGCTGAAAACAGGGCAAGGACAGCTAACTGTCAGGCTGGCCAGAAAGGCCTGGCTGCCTGGAAGTGGGGGGGGGGGGGCGGGTTGGAGAGGGCAGCCCTGAAGGTGTGCACTGGAGGCTGGACTGCCCGCCACACCAGGCTCCCAGGGAAGGGGAAATCACACTACCTTTAATGCCCCGCCCAGTTTTGAGATGCCCATTTCTGGGTCTGGTCCTCTAACCAGAGGGTCTGGCTCTTACAGAAGCCTTGAAGCTATTGTGCCTGATGAGTGACTTAAGAGCTGTAGGAGGTGGCACAGGAGAGGGGACCCCAGGGAGAGGAGCAAACTGTTAGGGCATTTTCAACTGCTCCAACCAGCCCTAAACCTCCCAAGACCACGTTTTCCCCAGGGTTATAATGTATGGTTTTGGTAATTGCGTTGTGTAAACTTACAGAGTTTGTCAATATAAATACTGTGTATATATACGTTTGTTTGGTTCACTCACACACACAAACTCCTGGGGATTCTGGGAGAACAGAGCAACAGTGTACAAGAAGGGCACACAGCTGTGGCCTCTGAGGCCTGGCTCTGCCAGCACTCCCTCTGTGTCCTTGAGTAAGTCCCTTCCCATGCCTAGGCCTCAGTTTCCCCAGGAGGGATTTGGTCTGAAAAGGAGCTCTCAGGAAAGTCCTAGCTCTACCATTTCCTGGCGTCTAATCTCTCAGGTTCTACTGAGCCGGCGTGAGTGAAGCCAGGGAGGCCACCAGTCAGTCCCACAAAACAGCAATGGCCGTGTGCCTAGCAGAACCCAGCTGGCATGGAGTGCCTGCTGCAGTGTGGATTCCAGGATCTCCCTGGCTTCTTCTGGGAGCCTGGAACGAAGGGAACCCCCACCAAGAGCCTCTCCCTAAGGGCCCTGGTCAGAGAAGGGTAGGCACTCCTCTCTTAGTAGCCAGCTCTTCAACCACAGCATCTGGGGAGGCTGGGAGAGACTAGTCCAGGGGGTCACAGTGGTAGGCAAGGACTGAGGCAACATACCTCCCTCTTTAGAGGGCTTGGTTTTGGCTTTGGGAGGTAGTTATCATGGGTACATTTGCCCAACCTGGCCTAGGTACCTGGGACGGGGGCTGGGGAGGCAGGCTGGGATTGGAGCCTCAGGATAAACTCTGATGAAGATGTTTCAGGAATTTTGCAAAAGGCTAGCTTTGGTCAGTGATGAGGGGAACAGCCAGGCCTTAGATCTACTCTCAAAGCAAGAAGGGTGCCCAAGAAGCCTAGCCACAGAGCCAAACTGCCCACACCACACCTCACAAGAGAAGTAACAGCTACCATTTATTGGTGCTTACTACATGCCAGGCATTGGAAATTTGCTTTTAAAAAGTGGATGAATGAATGCATGAAAGGCTAACTTTAGAACCCGTTTTTAATATGTGTATCCTCCATTCTGCTTCTCATATTCCCACTGTGCATCAACACACATGTACCTTTAAGAGCTAACCAGGCACTTAAAGGCCTTTCTAGAACGTGAGGTCCTTGAGCAGGAACCTTGTCTATCCTGTTCATCACTGTACCCCGGTGGCCAGAGCACTAACTGGCATAGAGTAGGTACTCAGTAAATATTTGCTGAATAAATGAAGACATATATCTAGTATCATTCCTCATATGCAGACAGGGAAACTGAGGCCCAATGAGGCAGGGACCTGCCTTCCCCTGGTCAAAAAGGGTCATATCAGAGCTGGGAAAGGTCCTCAGCCCCCAGCCTCACAGTACAACAGCCTGGGACTCTTTCCCCTCTATCAAAGGGCCTGTGGCAAGCACTCCCGCCCTCCCATATCCCTTCACACATTCCTTATTCCCCCCACCCCCAGCTTTCCCTCTTTCCTTTCTCTTTGCCAGCTGGATAATTAACCATTGGAAACAGAACCTATAATTACTGTCTCCCCCATGCCCTTAAATTACTTTCAGTTTGGGCTCTGTGACCCCTGTCTTGGGTGGGGGCTGGTCTCCCCCTCAGCAGCCTCCCAAAGGGGGAGCCAACCTAACAAGCACCAGCTGGGGCCCCAGCCCCCCTCCCGCAGATCCAATGGCCAGCTGTACAGGAGGCCAGCAGCAGATGGGCGAGGAGGGTCCATAGGCAGGCTGGGGCTGACTCAGCTGGGGTGTCAATGGGACTGTGACGTGCCCAGGCAGGACAGGAGGCCAGGCAAGCAAGCGGGCAGGCCGGATTTCCGAGTGATTGATGCCAGGTGGTCACAGAGCCCTACCTAGGATGGTCCCAGTTGGGACTGGGTCTCTCCTTGCATTCTTCAGTCCACCTTCATGCCCCTGCCTAGAGGGTGCCAGGCCATCCACATCTCCGGTGCCTCACAGAGGCCTCCTGGAAGCATTAAGTGGACCAGTGCAATAAGTCACAAGAGTTCCGGCCTTCTGGCTTCACAAAGTCTGTTCCGTCAGGGAAACTGAGGCCTAGTTGCACCTACCCACCTTGGTTTTATTGGTGACCTGGGCTCAGCCTGTGGAGGAAGCCAGGCAGCCCCACCCTCACATGGGAAGCATCCTCTATTCCTGACTCACCTGGCGCTTGGGCTCAGCTGGGACAGGAAGGAGAGCCGAGGGTGGGGTGGCTCCGGAGCCCTACCACAGGAGGCTCACACCTCCTGGCTCCAGATAGCTAAGCTTGGTCCCTCCCTGACCCACACAGATAGCAAGGGAATGAGGGGAGGGCTCTTGTTCTTCAAGATCCCCAGGGGAGCACCCTTGCTCAGGCTCACCCAACACAAGGCAAGGAACAGGTGAATTGGGAAAAGGAGCATCACCCTCAAAGAACCTCTGTTTGCTCAGGGTGTACTAAGAGGCCTGGCCTTGAACCCTAGTGCTTCTAGTTACTCGATGCGTGTTTGGGGGCAACTTATTGTCCCTCGTGGGGTCTCAGTTGCCTCATCTCAAATATGAGGCAAATAATTCCTCCCCTTCCTCCCCTCACAGGGCAGTTTGGGAAACTCAAAGACATAATGTGTGTGAGTTTTTTTAAGTCGCAGGCACTGTCCAGGAGAAGGATACCCTGCCACACAGGGTGACTGAGCACCACTGTATGTGGCCAGCCATGGCGCCTGGGCCAGGGCAAGTGGGAACAGCCAGTCACAGACCTTCTGGGCTGTTGGAGAGACTGCGCTGTGCTTTCCTTTGCCCTCTCCCATACATTTTACTTCACATTCCCACAGCTACTCTCCGAGGCCCCCCAGGAACTCCAACCCCCAACCCACCAGCAGGGTGAGGGCAGCTGGTATCCTGAGCAGGGCTGAGGACCACCCAAGGACACTTAGAGAAGTGCGGGAAGGGCTCACCCAACCCGAGTCAGGCTCCACCTCAGTAAGAGTCATCAATCTGGCCTGAACCAGCCCTGGTTGGAGACCCCCGGCCCAGGCCGGGCCCCACTCTGGGCAGGCAGTCAAGCAACAGAGGCCCCATCTGATCCAGGCACTTCCTTTGGTTAATGAGAAACCAAATAAACAGCCTCTGCCCCAGCTGGCTCCCGGAGCACCCCAGCAGGGCCCAGCCCTGCTTCAGCACAGCCTCCCTTCCCGCCCCCTGCAGATCCCGTGGCTCCGTGGCTCTTCTCTGCCTTCATTCTCCATGCGCTTCCTACTTCCCTCGCAGCCCAGCCTGCTCCTTGGCTGGTTCACTGGGGCTTCCTGCTCTGGATCACGAACTAACCCTCCCCTTCCTTCCTCCTCCTCCTTTCCTCCACTGCCTTCTTACCCATTTTTAGCTGCTGGGATCTCACTTGTGTTCCTCTCCTGACATCTGTCTTAGCCATCTCCACTGGGAGTCTCCCCCAACTCCGCCACCACCACAAGACCTACAGGCTGCTCCAGGCTAGAGTGGGAATGTCCAGGCAGGGTCTCTGCCTTGCAACTGAGGTCAAACTCTCTTCAGGGCCCTCAACACACTATCAGATCTCCAGCCTGTGGGAGGTAGACTGGGCACTCAGGGCTGCTAGTCAGAAGCCCCCAAGTATGCCATGGTGAGGGTTCCAGTGTGGCCCAGTTCTGAAAACAGGGGATAGAAGATTCTTCTGGCTGACAAGTGAACTGGACAGCCTGAAGCAATCCCAGGACCCAGTGGGCTACAGCTGAGAGCCAGCTCTTGGGAAGTTATTTCTATCCACCTCCAGGAGCTCTGAGGCAGGGCAGGGCTGGGCCTGCCAGCAGGTCCCAGATCTAGTCCCAGCCAGGTGGTGGCAGTACTTGTGGACACACCCAGGTCCCCATGGGAACAACCCCTCCCCCATCCACCCTCTCTAGTTGAGCCTAGTACCAGACTGGGCAGATAACCCTAACTCTATGCCACAGAGGTGACAGGATGGAGAGGAGGAAGTGATTGGAGGCTCCAGAAGAATAAGATGACAGAGAAACTTGGCAGCAGAGAGGAATGCAGCATAGAACAGCGGAAACACCTCGCTCCACTAGGACAGCCACCCTCCTCCCATATCTGTCCAGAGCACCGTGTTTGGGGCACAGAAAATCTCTCAATCTCTCGCTCTCAATCTCTCAATCTCCCTCTCTCCCTCTCTCCCTCTCTCTCATACTCACTCATACTCTCACACTTCATTCCCCAACATCACGACACCATTTTACACCCATTTCTCCATGTGGTTAATTTTTTTTAGTTCATTTTTTCTAAGAAAAAAGCAACAAGAAAATAATTCAGAGTTTATACAAAACATCTTTACATTATTTTTTTCCAAAAAAGACTAGTATTTACACAAATGGCAACAGAAACAAAAACAAAAAACCCTTCCGACTGCCACCTGGAAGGGGCTGGCTGTTCTGCTCCCTCTCTCTCCCACCTGGCACTGGGGTAGGCAGCTGGCCAGGAGGCAGTGTGGAGGTGGATGGTGTAAGGCCCAGCTCCTTCAATGGCCACTCTGGAGCGCCTGCAAGGTGCACTGAAGTGGCAGTCTGATAGCAGCCGTGCTGGCAAGGAGCCGGGGTCAAAGTGCACGGCGTGCTGGCCCAGCCCTGGGTAGCCTCTTCCTATTTCCAGGCCCCAGCCCAAGATTGGGGGGCCAATGAGAGCTGGGTTGGGGGAGCACCAACCTGTGCTAGAGCCCAGAAAAGGAGCAGGCCACCTGGCCTTATACCCGCTTAGGTCTCTGCCCTGGGCCTCTGTCTCCCCACTGGGCCAAAGGGGCCAAAGGGGGCCAAAGGTGAGGAGAGAACAGGGCGGGAGGAAGGAGGAAAAAGGAGAACTCCCAGCTCTGCAGGGCAAATAGCCACCTGGGCACCTCACCTCCCTCCACCCCCCATGAGGTCATCTGCCTGCAGCAGCTCTCCTGTTCCCCAGGCAACAGCCAATTAAGACGTTAATTACCGTGAGAGTGAGGGAGGCAGGAGATGCCCAAGAATCCCACAAGGAAGGAATTTTATTTTTTTGGTGGAAGGGTGGCAGCCACTACCCCATTGCCAAGATGAGCTTTGTAGCAGAAGGGTCGGAAGGGGAGGGTGAGACACTTTGCCCAATGGTACTCTCATCTTTGCTCATGGGCAAGAGCAGCCCTGGCCTGTCTCCCCTGCCCCCAATAACAAGGGGTTTATAAAAGAAATGCCATCCTATGCTTCCTGCCCCCAGCCCCTTATACTGGGCTGAGCCAGGCTCAGAAAGCCTGGGGAGGGGCTGCCTTTTCCATTTTTCTTCCAAAAAAAACAGATGAAAATGAGTTGACAGCTAAAAGTTGAACACAAAAACATTAAAAACAGTGATGATAGTGGACAAGCAGTCCTGGGAAGGGGAAAAGGGGGCGAGGGAGGCAGGGCCAGGGGCATCCCCCTGCCTGCTGTCCATCAGCGTCCAACCCTGCCCTCCAAGAAGGGGTGCCCCCGCAGAGCCCAGAGGCCTGGCCAGAGGGGGAAGGCACAAGAGCATGGGGGCTGGGGGCACAAGCACCCCCTCCGAAGCCCAGGGGCAGGGCAAAAGGGGGATTATAAAAGCCAAGAAACTACAAAACTAAATACAAAGGTGGGCACAGCTGGCAAGGGGAAGGGTATGGGGAGAAAAGAAAGGTGCGGTCCCGGCCGACTGTCCCTCAGGGCCCGAGGCCGCGCCGGGCTCTCAGACCTTGTAGTAGATGTTCGCTGGGCTCTGGGGCGGCATCTCCTGGACGATGTAGACTGGGTGCCCGTAGTCCCCACTCACCTTCTCATAGTGGGGACAGTAGTTGTTCTCTGTAGTCCGTAAGGGGATGATGATGTCGCTGGGCTCGGTGCCCGCTGTGCCACTGCCCCCCTTGGGACTGGCCAGGGTACTGAGCGAGAGGGCAGGTGCCCGCTGCTGCGTGTGCTTGCGGTGCCGCTTGCGCAGCTTTAGTAGCAGAACCGTCAGGAAGATGATGATGAGCAGGAAGATGACACAGCCGGCACCCACGGCCGCAAACAGTGCCACCTTGGAGTTGAAGAAGCTGTCGGGGTCCCCGCTGCTGCCTCCACTCCCTACTGAGCCACTCTTGTCCTCCTGGTTCACAGTCTCTGAGGAAGGGAAGAGAGGGGAGGAACGGTCAGGGGCACGTGACAGATTTCAGGCTGGGCCCCTTCCTGCCTTTCTTCAGAGACAGGGCCTGAAAGGGCAGCGGGCAATGGAACTGTGCTCCAAAAGACTCCCATGCACTCACCATGCTTGCCATCAGAGTCACCCAGGGAGCTCCGACCACCAGGGGCCTGTGTGGCCATGTTGATAGTGTTGTCTGCCTCGTTGCTGGGCCGGCTAGTAGTCAGCTGCTCAGGTGTCACAGCATTGGGGTCTGTAGGACAGGACCAGACAGGTAAGGGGAAGGGACCCTATCAGCATGGGGGCCTCAGTCATCCCAGGTGGGCCGAGTATGGCCTGTATACCAGACGTCAGCTACTCTAATTCTACTGCCCCTCCCCTACTCCCAACACACCCACCCCAGTCAGGGACATGTGCTGCAAAGGCCAAACTGGCGGCCCTCAGACCGGGCACTCACCTTGCCCGACCTTCATGACGATCTTCATGGTGCGCGTGCGGCACACACCTCCCTCCCGGTTCTCCAGTCCCTCCAGGCTCCCATTGGATGTAGCTGCAGCAAGAAGCCAGTGACATCAGGGGGAGAGACAGGCATGCCAGTATTACCCAGAAACCCTAGTGCTGCCTTAGCCTCCATCAGGACAGAACTAGGAGGTGGAGGGTGGCAAGCAGCCCCCACCTACCTGTGACCCTTTCTACTTCTCTCCCCCACAGGAACTAAGCAGCCAGCCCTGTCCAGCCTTGCCAGGAACTAGCCCATCCCCAAGGGTGCTGGTCATAACCAGGCCCTGGCCATTCTTTCTCAGTGGACACTAAAGTGTGTCTTCTCATTGGATAATGTTGCTCAGAGGCAAAGCAATGAGAACTGGCATCTTGAGGGAGGCTTCTACAAAGATGGGAAGGAATCCCGGATTTGGGGTCAGGAGAACTGGGTTGGAGTCCCAATCCTACCCCTAACTCTCTGTGTGATCTAGGGCAAAAAGTCCCTTCCCTTCTTGGGGTGGCAGTTTCCCATGAAGAGACAGGCCAAATAGCTGGCTGATCCCGAACAGCTCTGCCAACTCTGCTATTCCTAAGATTAGATCTTAGGTGGGCAAAGAAAATAAGAGAGAGAGAGAGTACCACAAATTGGAGTCCTCTCCCACTCAACTCCTAGAGCCAAGGCGAGCTGGCAGTGGGCCCTTGGTGAATATTGGGCCAGAATTCCAAGGCCAGGCTGGGAGGGGCACATTCCCATCTTCAAAGCGGACCAGATCAGACAGGGCCCTAACTGTATGCAGTCTCACTGTATTACTTAGAAGCCGCCGCTGCTACAGGATAGGACAGAACCCCACGATGAGCAGGGACTCACAGGTAATGTAGTAATCATGGTGCTTCTTAAACTCCAAGCCCATGTAGTTGGGGCTGAACTCCTGGAACTTGATGGTGAAGCGGATTTCCTTCTCTGGCCGATTGCAGGTGACCAGCACATTGGGGTCAAGCACAGTGCTGCAGGCAGCCGCCTGCTCAGGCCGAACCAGGTATAGCTTGTAGTACTCGTAGGGCCGCCCTGCTTCTGCTCGGGGACAGATGATGTCCAGCTTGTCTCCAATCTTTGGGTAGATCACCAGGCCCTTCCCACTCAGGAACCTGCCCAGAAGGGAAGAGGGGGTCAGCCTCAGGGTTGGGGTTTTCAGACTATCTCCTGAGCCAGGGGAGCAGACAATGTGGGCCGGGCTACGCCTCCTAAGTGAAAATGGCAAAACAGGAATTCTGCCTTTCCTCCATGCTGGGGCTGGGGGTGGGGAGAGAGAACCACACTGGCAGCAGGGTGTGGAGGGGGTGGCCCATGGGCAAGGCTGCCAGGCTTTGACTGCTCGGCAGGGTGGGGCACTGCCTAGCTGGGGGAGCCCTTTGTCCTAATGTGGCATTTCCGCAGGGGGTTGACGTGGCCGATGGGCTGGGTACCAAGGTGTCAGGCCTGTGCTGCCTGGAGGTGGCAGCCCAATCCTCCTCCCACTGCTATC
Source organism: Desmodus rotundus (assembly GCF_022682495.2). Taxonomy (NCBI): domain Eukaryota; kingdom Metazoa; phylum Chordata; class Mammalia; order Chiroptera; family Phyllostomidae; genus Desmodus; species Desmodus rotundus. The sequence goes on along the minus strand of NC_071400.1, from coordinate 6,348,241 downwards.
ACACTCATATTCCTTCACAGCCACTGCTAGCACCTCCTCTGCACGCATGTGCATATGCACATGCACACACACACAAACCCACACATGCCTTAGCCGCTGCTCCCAGCCAATGGCCAGGGGAGCTCAACCTGCCTGAGACCCATACCTTGTCCCCCAGCCCTGCTAATCTTGGGCATGATGAGAAGATAGAAACAGGCATCTCCTGGAGCCCAGGGGTAATGGGCAGAGTCTCTGCCCGGGTGCTGCTGCTCCATACAGATCTTCCCACTCCCCACTCACACTGCCTGGTGTCCTATCTGGATATATCTCACCCCAGCATGCAAGAGCCTGAATCCCCAAACTTAACCAGTGTCATTCCTAAGAACAGAAGGATAAGGGGCCGAAGCAGAGACAATAGATCACAAAACATAGGGCCCCAGGAACCTACCTCATCTGTGTTCTCATCCCCCCACCTCCACACTGCCTCTGCTCCAGATCCTGAGAGATGGGCAAATGCCATCTGATCTGGGTTTGTCTTCTACTCCAGAAAGCCAGGCACTGGGGAATAGCAGGGGCAGGGCAGCTGCCCAGGGCCATCCATTGACATCCCTCTGTCCTTTCCTAAGCACCTAGTAAAAACGTGGAGCTCCCTTGGCCACCTCCGAGCCTGGTCGAGTTGGAGGTGGGAACTAGGCAATACTATATAACAGAAAGAAGACAGACTTCAGAATCAGACAGACAAGACCCTTACTAGTTCTGTAGCCTTGAATGTGCTGCCGATTCTCCCTGAGCTTCTGTTTCCTCCGTTATAAATTGCGGGAGGTAAAAGCCCTCCTCCCTAGGGGTATAGAGGAGAGATGCAACAGCACACATAGAGCACCTAGCACACAGTAGGCCCTCAGCATGTGTGACTACAAGAGGCAGGTAGCTAGAGACTGACACCAGTCTTGTTCCTTGGGTGGGGTGGATAAGAAGAAAAGATGTGGCCCCATCTTCAAGGACTTTACTGCCTGCCGTAGGTCAGAAAAGTAAATGGCCAACACTCTAGCCATACACAGTACCAGGCTATCTGTAGCTTATGTGTGAGGAGGGTAGTTCAAACAGCAAGGGCTGGAGACAGAGAGCGGAAGGAATATGATGTCAGAGATGGGTCAACAGAAAGAGCGGGAAGAAAGGAGGTCCTGGGAGATGAATAAGAAGACAATGCACAGCAAGAGTGAACAGCATTGATTTGGGGGGAGGGTGAACTCACAATATGACATACAGATGATGTATTATAGGATTGTACATCTGAAATCAGTGTCACCCCGATACATTCAATAAAAAAGTAAAAGTAGACAATTGATTAATTAAAAAAGAGTGAACAACACTGGCTGGGACACAAAACCCAGGTCAGTGACTGGTAGAAGAAGAGGTGGAAAAGCTCAGCCGGGGCTGGACTCTGAGTACCACGGCACACACTGTGGGCTTCATCTCCCTGGGGACAGACCTTCTAGCGGGAAGGACAATGAAGGGCAGTACTTCATGAGAATGAAGCCGACAGTGGAAGAGCTTGGTTCCACTTCCTGAGGTTATGTTCCACAGTGGAGATGTCAAGGTACAAGGGCCAACAGGGAGCTCAGTGTCCTTGCCCAAAGGAGGGAAATGACAGCCAAGGAGCAGAGTAGGGCAACTAGACCAAGCAGATGAAGGACATGAAGAGTGGTGGTCCTCTCTTCATGTTGAGTGAGGCTCCACCAAGTCAGGGCCTGCCATCTCGCTGTGTGGGACCGTAAGAGCCACAACAAGGTCTCCCCCTTGGAACCTAACTTTACTGTACTCCAGAGGACCAGAAAGGAAGCAGGCATGGGATGGGGGCATACACAAACATTTCAGAGGGAATGTCCCCATCCTGTGCACCATAAAGGGCCAAGGAGTTTCACCAAAGCCTCTATAATTCCCAAGGTATTTTTCACTTTCCAATCCTCACACTGGTTCTATCCAGACAGCAGGATTAGACAACTTCTAATGCCTCAGAGCCAAGAGGAAGCTTCGAGACCCACTGAGTCCAGGCTCCCCATGCGAAGGTATGAGTGATCAGATGAACGTTTCCATGGAAGGCAGGTACTCACAGACAAACCCAAGGGGACAAAACTCACCCAGGATGTGCACCCCTAGGGAGTCTAAGAACAGTTCGCACAGCTGTACCCCAACAAGACCCTCCCTGGGGGTCACAGCAGGAACATAGAGGGCATGCAAAGGAGTATAGGCCAGCTCAGCTTTCTAACCACCTGGTCCTGGCTTACTCACCAGGGCGTCCGGTCTGCCCTGAGCAGTCTCCCATCCCCACTGAGGATGTGGAGCCCTGGAATTGGAACACAGGGCTTCCAGCCACTCAGGGTTACCTGGAACCCAAGACATGGGGGGAACGGATGTCTCTGTGGTAAGTGGGGGTAGGAGGAGAAAAGAGGACTATTGCCCTCAACACCCCTCAGACTCTCTTCAACCTCAATGAGCAGAGGCCATAAATATTCATCAGTTCATTTGCATAGCAGCTGGCGAGGGAAACTTACCTTTCTCTCAAGTACAGAAAGGAGAGGAGACTTGTGTTCCCTGACTCTGACCCCCATCATCGTGCCTTATCAGCACCTTCCCCATCACTAGAAAAACTGCCAAGAAAGGGGCAAGGGGCCACTAGGGCTGCCTATGTAGCCAGTTAGACAGTGAGGCCACGAAGCCAAGTACAACACTAGTCATATTGTACAGGGGGACCCTGCAGGTGTCATCTCATACTCACCAGGTTAGGAGTAGGGGCAGAAGAGAAGGAAGAAATTGTCCTCAAGTTAAACTCTTTATCCTCCACTTTTCAAAAGCTACTACTGTGCCCATTATCAAGTCAAGCTTCCCTGCCTGGGGCCACCCCCAGACAATGCCCTTTTCTGGAAACTAAGGGGATTGACATGGCCCAGCAGGAAGCCTGAAGCAGGTCGCCATGGTTACCCCTGAGGCCTTCCCCTCTTAGCATCTGATGGCCCCAGGACCCCAGCAAGCCACCCCAGGGAGTAAAAGGACTTAGGAGAGGCATCCTGGGCAGTCCAGCTCCTGCTTTGGGGCCTGCCTTCTCCCCTGCATCCTTGCCCGAGTCTCCCCCACAGCCTTCCTACTGAGCTCAGAAAAAGGAATACTGGAATAGAAGAACCCTTAAGGGTCTGGGCAGTAGCCCCTAAGGCCCTGGACTGGTCAGGGGCCAACTGCCCCCTGCTTCTTTTGTCCAGCCGAGCGCCTGTCGGCCCATACAGGCACAATTTCCAGTGGGGAGAGCTTATGGTGTGGGGTCGTGCCCAGAAAGCTGCCCATGTCTACACTTCCTTTCTCCTCATCCTTACCTCAGGCTCTTAGAACCTGTAGTCAGACAGTGTCCAAAGACAGAGCCTAGTCCCAGGCCATGCTTCTCCAAGGCTGGTAGAACACTTTAGCCACAGCCTTGATTGGCTGACCCCAGCACCACCATACCTGCATCCCACCCCACCCCCAGCGTGGCAGAACCAGTGGAGGACAGACCCCAAGCCAAAGCTCAAGTCTGCTCTCATCCTAGCAAGGGTGGGGAGCCCCCAAATTAAAGGCTCCTCTTTCACTCCCCCAGCTCCACCCAGCCCCTGAGGCGGCTGAAGCAGGCCTGGCGTGTCCCAGCAGTGCCCGCCCAGGCGTGGGTGGGCAGGAGCAGCAGCTGGGTCCTGGCACACACACACACACACACACACACACACAGAGCACTGTCGGAGGCAGGGAAGCCAGGAGAGTCCCACAGGAAGTCACCCTCCCCACCCACACTGGACTATGCCCTCCTGTCTGCCCCACCTGGCCAATGCTATAGGGTCCACTAGAGAGGCTTAACCCTCCCTTCCTCATTGTGGGCTTTCTGTGGGGTCCCTGAGAGGAAGATTCCTGGCCCAGAGAGGAAGCAAAGGTGCTGTTCAGAGCTCAGGAGGGACGGTGCCAGGGAGCGAGCTGGCTGCCTCTGGTTCAGGTCACTGGAGCAGGCTATCTTCAGAGGTAGGCCCAGCAAAGTCAAATGAGGAAGTCAGTACACTGCTCATCCCACGCAGGCAGGGCCTGAGTCACAAGGACAGATGCACACACACCTGTGAGGTGAGAGGGGAACCCAGGGGCAGGGAGCCCGTGCCTCTTCCCAAACTCCACCTTGAATTCCCATCTCTCCTGGAGTCCAAGGTAGCAGAATGGCATAGACAGAATGGGCTGACTGACTGTAGCAGACAAGTCATTTCCCTTTTCTGGGTGTATGCCTCCTCATCTGGGAAATGCGGGTGATTCCAACTTCCCAGGGCTGTTTGGAACATCCGATGAGCTCACATATGAGGACACTTGTGAGTAGCAAGGCGCTGCCGTCAGTTAGCCACCAAGTACAGTGCTATTTACAAGAAGCTTACAGTGCTGGCTGCCAGCACCCCCACCCGAAATGACTACCATACCAACACACCCAGAAGGGGCTGCTGTGGGGCACGGGGCAAGGAACCCCAAATGTAGCTGGTGAGCATCCCCTAATAATCACAGGGTGGACCCTTCCACCAAACCTGGCGTTCTCATGGCAACCGGCAGCCTCCTGGCTGGCCCATCCTTTCTGTAGTCCCAAGCCCAGATAAACCACAAGGCACAGTAGTATCCAGGACCCGCGCATCATCACCCACTGAGCTGGTGAGGCAGTGGAGAGCCTGAAGGGAGAAAGGGAACTCTTGATTCAGCCCCCAGCCTCACAGGCCCTTCTGGCCCTGGCCTGGCTGCATGGGGTGGGGGTTGGGAGGGAGAGGAAAAGGGAACTCAACGAGCTGCTGGGTTCCCAGTGCTCTCAGGCCCCCACCTGTGGCCAATCAGCCACAGAGTAGAGGAGGTCAGGTCCCTAGCCGCCCCGGAAAGGGGCCCAGTAAGCTGGCCTCCCCAGGACTGTGAGCTGGAACAGCTGTGAGGGGGCTGGGGACAACACTTTGGCTTAGCGCAGGCAAGCCTGGGTTGGGGTCCGCAGCTGCCCCCACCCATGCTAGATGGAGTCAAGGGTCCTGGACACCAAGCTGAACCCCCACCCCCACCCCCTTGTAGAGAAGGTGTAATGTGATCTCAGGCACATTCCCACTCCCTGGAGGTGGGGGAACCTGAGTGGGGGGCAAGAAGGGGTCAGAACGGGACTGAGAGACTGAACTGCAGCAGCTGGACTTGGCTGAGGACTCAAGTGTGAGGTTTGCCGGCTGCCCCAAGCTCTCAGGGGAAGAGGCTGGGGGAGGGGGACCGCCCTGGGACCTTCCATAACAGCCCCCCACCCAAGTGCAGGCACACACTCTGGTTCTTCCCAACATCTAGTGAGACCAAACCCACCTCCCCACCCTGTGCCCATCGGACAAAGCTGACAAGAGAGGCCAATGAGGGAGAAGCTCTTGCCACCCAGGGTTTACCACACTGGGAGGCCCCAGTGCCAATGTGGGAAAGAGACTGGGAGTCTTGAAACGGCCCTTCCTGCTCCCCTCTGCCGGTCAGGTCTCTGGTGCGCCCCGGAACCTGGAAACATACCTCTAGCCTCACCGCTTCTTTATTTTGATTTTTTTTTTCCCCCAACGAGGAAGCAATTAAGCAGGTTTTATAAGCGCTGGGAGACTTTGGGGAGGGTGGTTGCCAGCTCCTGACAGGGCCGAGGAGACAGACCAAAAGCCGGGAGGAAGAGGGGAGGAAAGAGAGAAAATGAGCCTGTGAGGGAGAGCACGGGCATGTGCGAGAAACAAAAGGACTTGAGAAAAAGAGGCAGAGAGTGACTAAGAGTGAGAGGGAGTGTGAGAAAGAGGGAGAGCTGGCGAGACTGGCTAGAGAGGGGAGGTGAGCGCAGATAAGAGGGCAGAGAGGGCCAACTGACACGGACCCGAGAGGGAAAACTCAGGCCAGAGGCACAGAGGGACACGGACAGAGCAGCAGAGTGAGACTGTTTATTTGAAAGGCTGTGGCAGCCTGAAGGTTGGGTGCGGTGGCAGAGGCAGCCCCCAGAGCTCTAGGCCAGCGGAGGGCAGTGCCTCCCTCCTGTCTTCTTGCTCCCTCCAAATGACGGCTGCATTCCAGACCCCTGAGATGGAATGGGGCGCGTGGGGTGGGGAGGGAGGTGGCGGTGCAGCACCGGGGATACAGGACCAGTCCCCAAGCATTCACAGAATCTGCTCAATTATAGGATAGAATTTGTGCAGGTCCAACGGAGTCCTCAGCCATCACCCCCACCCCACAGGATGCCTGCACTCGGCTTGAAGTGGGTGCAGTGGTGTCAGACCTTAAAAACCTGTAAACCAGTCCAGGGCACTACAGGCTCAAAACACAAAAAGGAGGAAGCTCAGAGAGATCTTGTTTCTCCCAGCTCCACCCCCACCCAACTCTGCAGGAGGGCTCCCTTCCAGCTGTGGAGCCGCCTGCTATCTCTGGTTAGAGACTCGAGAGAGCAATTAGGTCACTCCCATGAGCCCCTATGATGGGCTACCCCAGGCGGCTTTCAGCTCTCCTGGCTCAAGAGGGAGCATTTCCAGCCTCCACCCTTACAGGGGAGAACTGGTCACTTCACAACCCTTCCGCCTGGGCTCAGCGGCCCAGGGCCCCCAGACCATTTTGAATCCCTACTGTTAGGAGGGCGCTGTGCCTGATTTGCCTTCGGATAGGGGAGAAAGTCTTGCTAATCCCTTTCTTGTACCAAAACAGAACCTTCTCCCTGACCCAGGTTTAGCTACCCCACCAACCAGTAAATAGGACCCTATGTTAACCCAAGGGGAAGAGAACTAGAGGCTGTCTTCTCCCACTCCAGGGCCGAGAGGGGCACTGTCCCTGGGACCTAACAGGCTGAAGCAGGCAGGAGCCTGACAAGTTAGCGGGGAGCCCAGGAGAGTGGACAGGAAAAGATTTCAGATACAGGAATGGGAGAGCACAGACAGGGCAGGCCAAGGCCCCCCACTTTCCCATTAAGTGGACAATATCTGCACACTGTGGGGACCTCAAGAAAACAGGAAGGAAGAGCGATTTTAACCCTGGGTTCCAACCTGAGTCCTGGATGCCAAAAAAGAAGGAGGTCCAGAGGTCACCACACAGCCCCATCGACTCCCCACTAACAGCCCAGAAACCAGTGAGCCACCGCCCTGAAGGGTGTGTGTATTGCTGGAGGGGGAGGGGGGCGGGGGGGGGAGCGATTGTTAAGGGGAAAGAGGAGGAAAAAAAGAAAGGATCTCCTCTACATAGCTGCCTCCCCAACCCCTTGGGGAAAACTACGCACAGCTCCCCAATCTGAGAGACACAGGGTGGGGGCCAATGGACTGCCTGGGCAGGAATCCTTCAAACCCTTCACTCCCCACCCACCTCCTTCCCAGGCTGAGCCGCACTCTCCTCCCGGGCGCCCTCGAATCTCTGCCACCGGCTCCACTGGACCCCCGACGGGCGCGCTGGATCAATCCCCCCCCCCCCCACCCGCAAACCCCTCTTCCACTCCGCCCCTCTCCACCCGCCGCCTTTGTGAGCCTGGAAGCGGCGCCCGCCCTTCCAAGGCCCGGCAGGGAGAAAAGGGGGGCTAGAACAGACGGCAAAACGAAAAGCTAGGGAGGCAAACAGGGAAGAAAGAGAAATGAAAATGGGAGAAACCGGAATAGATATAGGGGCGCTGCCACCCGCCCCAAGCGCGGGGTCCCAAGCCACGTTCCCTTCATAGCTAAACAAATGAGGAATCTATGTTCCGGCCTCATCCCTCGCCCAGGTCAAGCTCGCCCCCCCCGAGAAGCTCTGAGCGAAAACCGCCACGTTCCCAGGGGCCCCAGAAGGGGCTTGCCTTCTCACCATCACCACCACCCAGCTCTCTAGTGCGCTCCCGAGCGCCCGGACTCCCAGCTCCGTGTGGCGCGACCATCCCGACTTGATCTGGGACGTGGGGAAAAGAGGGCCCACAAGCCGCGGGGTCACAACCCAGCCAAGTGCCCCCACCCCACCCTGCCGCACCCTGCCCCTCCCGCCCGCAGGAAAACACGCTCGAAAAAGGCAGAGACAAAATGGGGCGCCGCTCCTTTTCCGAACACCTCCACACTCGCACTCGGGGGCGCGCGGCCTCACCCCGAAGGAGTGCCTCCCACCCCCAGGGTCCAGAGCAGATAAGTTACTCACTTGGGGTTGAGGGAGCTCCAGGACACGGGCTCCAGGTTCTTGGCCAGCGGCGTGGCAAGCCGGCACAGCGCCAACACGACCATCGCCACAAGCCACTTGCCGAGCCAACGCTGCCCAGGCCGGGCCATCTTCCTGGGGGCAGGCTGCAGTTCGTGATCCCCTGGCGCCTCCTCAGCAAAGCTCGCCTCGCCTTCCCGTGCCGCGCTGCGCTCCGAGCCGCTCAGGCTCCCATCCTCCACGACCTCCGGCCTTGAAGTGCTCCCCTCCCGCCGGCTTCGGTGTCGCTCTTCTCCGCCCGGCCGGCCAGGAGGACTCACTGGGCAGCCGCCCCCAACCCGGGCATGGGCTACGGCCTGCGAGGGCTTGCTCCCCTGACCTCTCCGCCGCACCAGGCGCGACGGGGGCTCTGCGCCCCCGGGTGCTCCCGCCCGATTCCGCTCTGCTCCCCGAGACTGTTGGGAACTGCACACCCTTTCCCAGACGAGGTCCTCCCACCGGGGACTCGGTGGCCACCCCGACGCCTCGACCGTCCCGGGATCGGTACCCCTCGGAAGAAGTAGGAATCTCCCTACAAGTGGAGCACGGTCCGGGGGCTCCCGCCTGGGTCGCCCTGACACGGGTTCCGTTCCTCCAGGCCACACTGGGACTCCGGGCTCCGCGCCCCCCGACAGCTTCTACTTCAGCGCGGGCCCCGCTCAGTGCACTTAGAAGAGCGGGGAGATGCGGCCGAGCGAGCCAGTCCCATCAGTTTACGCCTCTGAAGCCTCAGCAGGGTGGCCGGGCTGCCCGGTCGCCGAGTCCTAGCTCCCCGGCGATTGCGCCCGAGGGTCTGCGGCGGGTGCAAGCCTCACACACCTCCCACTGCTGTCCAGCGCGCATAGACTCCCTCCGCCGCCGCCGCTGAGCTGTCTACTCCCTTGCTCAGGCGAACGCAAGGCCAATCCTACTGCTCTTAGCCAATAGCAAGCTCCGTTACGGGGTCCTTGCCCCGTACCACGCCCCCAGAACAAGAACGGGGTGGGGCTTCAGGGAGCTCTTAAGGACGCCGCGCTCTCGATGGCACCAATCTGAGAGTGCGGCTCATTCGGTTGGGGTTGGGTCCAGCCTAGTCCTGTTCCCAGAGCGCTTACCCCGTGGGAAGTTGGCGCTCCTCTAGAGCTGTCGGCCTCTTCTCCCCAAGCGACTGGTCAACACTCCGACCCACTGACCTGGGCCACACAAACCCTGTTACAAGTATCCCGGGAAAGTAGTACTTCCATTCTCTTTTTTTTACACACGCGAGCCCTGAAGTCCTGTTCTGTGCTCAGCTCTGTGGCAAGAAGAGCCTGTTTGCTCCCGGGCCAGTCTCCTGTAAGGCTCCGGTGGCCATTCCTCCTTCCGCCCTCGTAATGCAGTGTCCGCTTGCACTTGAACCTGGAGCCCTGAACACATTACAAACGCATAGCTCTGGGTGGTGGAGATTCAGAGTTGAATATAGGATCCCGGGGGAAGTTGAGTTTTTCACCCCTAGGGACCAGGCCTTCGGAATTTCTGATTTGGGGGAAAGCCCTAGGAGTCCAGATTTAGAGTCTTGTCCTGTTTGCAGGCACAAGCAAGGCCTCGGGATAGGCTAGAGGGGATAAGAGGGCATCTCGATAAAGAAACCTCGAGGGCAAAGAGGAAAGGGCGCAAAGCAGGCGCCTTTTGAAAAAGCAAAAGCGGGCATTCCTGTCCCGAGACGCTGGACTCCAGCCCCTCCCGGCCTCGCCATCTGGGTCTTTGTCTCTCAGCCTTGGCCCATTCTCCCCGCCCCTCCTCGCTTCCTTGCTTAAAACTTTGGCTCCATCCCATAGCTCAGACCCTCCCGGTCCGACCCGCTCGCCCTGGTCGGACCCTAACAGACGCACTCACGTGCTAATGTCTCCCCCTGCTGGTCTTTTATAGCACTGCGGGCGCATGGGACAAACAGTGCTCTCACTGAGCAGGAGCGTGGCACACACAAGCCTGGCACACGCGCTTGAACACAAGACCTGGAACAGACGTGGTGACCTTGGCAAGAACTGAGCCCCAGTACGGGAAAGAAGAGAAAGCACAGGAGAAAGTTCTGGGTTTGGGGTTGGGTTTGGGACTGCCAAGGATAAGAAGTCGCCTTACCGTTCCTTTATGGAGATAATTAAGCAAGGAACCATTTGAAGCACGGAAGTGCTCTACCATTTATACAGTTTCATGCATTTGTGTTATGTAAGTAGGAGGCTGAGCTACTGAGTTCTCACCGTATTCTCTGATGATCTCTTTGACTGTAAAGTGGACCTCCATTTGGGAGAAAATATAAAAGGAGAAGCTGGTCCCCTCCTACTCTCAAGGACACGGCCTCCAGAGTGAGAGAGATCTGGGTAGATAGGGAGGAAGGAGCTATCTAGAGTCTCTCAGATCCAAGCTGGGCCCCTTACTGGTGAGTGAGCAAGGAGAGACGAGAACAAGATGCAAGGGCACACCAAACTCCAGCTGGGGGGCTAGGATCCCCCCAGGTACATGGCATATCAAAACAGCCTGCCACTTACTGGGTACTGACTGTGTGCTAAGAACTGTGTTAGATGCATTTCCTTTCGCAATCCTTTGAGGTGAATTCCACTAGCCCCATTTTACGTAAGAGGGAAACTAAGGCTCAGGGTGGAGAAGTGACTCATCTAAGTTCACATAGCTGCTTGGTGGTAGAAGCAGGATTTGAACCGAGGCTTATCTGTCTCCAGAGCCCACGCCAATTCCCCTTTACCATACTGACTTGCTGCCTTTCCAGCCCCTTCTGGCTTACATGCTGACTTAATTCCTTCCTGGTTAAAAGCTGGTTCGTGCCTGGAAAGAAGCAGCCTTCAGGATGGCCAGGACCCTACTCTTCACTCACAGTCCTCCAAGAGGTTACTAGGCCTAGGAAAGTTCATTTGTGTCCCTGGCCACATCCCCAAGGGCCTGGCTAAAATCCCCACTGCGAGCTCCAGAACCAGCCTTGGAGTCCACTTTCCACCTTCCGAGTGCCCCTTGGGAGGGAGGCAAACCCAAGACCAGGTGTGGAATGAGGGAGATGAGACTGTGCTGCTAGGCTGGGAAAACCAGGGAAGGCAGAAGCCATTTCCAAGGGTGCCAGTGCCCGATCCTGGGTGAGGAGGGCAGCAGAGGAAAGAGAAAAGAACTCTTTATGTCCGGGCCTGCTGCACACACTGCTCACACCTGGTCGTTGCACAGACTTTCTGTCTTAACCTGTCGACCCCAGCTATGGGGGCCTCAGCACTAAGGCTGGGACTACTCCCTGCCACAGCCAGGGCTGGTGACTCTGGGTCTCCACTCCCTGCCCCACCCTAGCAGGGCCTCGGATGTAGTGATTCAGGCCCCTGAGGTAGGGAAAAATTACTCCCCAAGGAAACCTCAGAGGAAGTCAGGATCTGTGCGGAAGGTGGGCCTTCTCTTGTCCAAGCCCATGGTCCCTCAGGTTTCAAGTTCTCCAATGTTTCCTGAGCACTGAACCTGTGCTAGCCTCTGAGCTGGGCCTGCCCTGTGACCCGCAGAGGAACCCCTCCGAGCCTCCCCTTGGAGGAGCTCCAAGCAGACAGAAATCAGTATGTGGGGACCCATGAGCCCAGGGATGCAGAACAACTGGCCGCCGCAGGGGGTCTCAGGTACCACGCCCTGAGCTCAGCTTCCCACACCTGTGGGACACAGCAAGTATAAACTTCTGAGCCACAGATTTTACTTCACCTCTGTGTGCTTTTGTTAACTCACTTGTAACCTGGAGCTCATGCCTCCTTCACAGGGCTGTGGTGAGGGGTGAATGAGATAATGCGCATACAGGGCTTAGCATCATGCCTGGCCCACCACAGCACTTACTAAATGGAAACTATTATTCCTCCACAGAGCCTCCCACAGAGATACCCTCCTTCCCAGTCGCACACGTCCTCACCCGTTCACACATGCTTTGTGGGCCATACGCACATTTTTCAGACCCTCTGATGTTCTTACACATGTCCACATTCATACATGAACTCTCGGTCTTTCTCACATACCCACTCACACCACACCAGGTGGCAGGCCTGGTTCCTGCCATCATGGAACGTACGTTTTCTTATGTCACTGCCACACACACATGCCTGAACATACACACAAACCCTTGATTTCTGGGGCCCTTGTCCTTGACCTCTCCTTGCCTGCCTTGCACTCTGACAAGAGGAATGAACTAACTCACCTAACACTACACAGCCAGGCAATGGGAAACTCGGGACTCAAACCTGGTCCATTTGGCTACACAGTAAGAACTTTGGCTCATGATTCGACGCTGATATCCCAGGGCCCTGGCAAGAAGTTTGCGCCAAGGGCTGGTCCCAGCACACCAAAGGGTCAGAGAGCAGAGAGCCCACCCTGCAAGGCTAGCAGCCCTGTCTCCTAGCTACAGCCATCTCTGGCCTGCCCCAGGCCTCCTGCCTGTCCCCTCAAAGAGCCACTGCCTCTGCCTGCACCCTCCTCACAGGTACACACAGCCACTCCCTACAGGAAGAGGGAGGCTTCTGTTTCTTGAACACCTACTATATACCGGCCATTGTAACAGGTGCTATAGTATCGCCTTGGGTGCTCTATTGTCCTCGTTTAATTCTCACAGCAGCCCTGAGATTGGTATTGATAGGCCTGTTGACGAAATGAGAAAACGGGCTCTAGGCTCAATCTGGCTGCATCCCCTGCCCTGCCAACCTTGGCCTGCAATGCCCTCTTTTGCCAAGCTGGCTTATTCCCAACACCTTCTTGTCTCTTGTTCTTCTCTCGGCCCCCCCAACCCCCCCTCAGCTCAAACCAGCTGGGGTCTGTGTTGGCCCAGGCTGTTCTCCCCTTCCCCACAAATACTTGCTTTTCCCAACTCACTCTATCTCTGGGTCAGGCCCAGGGCAAGCTCAGGGTGGGGCCAGAGCCCTCCCACTCTTCCTTCTCCCAGATCCTGGCTGCACCACACCCCAGGGCTAGGTCAGATCCAGCCCCAGGGGGATACACCCTGCAAGGCTAGTTTTACTGCAGCCAGGACAAGTCCCAGTGGCTGGGGAAGGAGGGGGTTGTCCCAAAGGCTTAAGGTTCAACCAGACTCTCAACTCCCAGTGCCTGTCTGGTCCCTGCCCCAGCTTCATGCCTGGTTTGTGGGTGTTTGCACTGAAATCACTTTGATCTTCTATGTGTCAGCCTGGCTTGGCTCAGGCTGTTTGCTGGAAGAGCAGGCATATGAGGAGCCCCTCTCTTCCTGAGATGGGTCTGCCCCCTCCCTCCCTCTCTTTGTCCCCTCCTTCTACCCCTTTACCCTACTCTGGACTCCTCAAAATTTGTCCCAAGCCCCCCAGGCCCCATACATGCAAATGGCCTGCCATCTGGCCCTGAAATGAGCCTAGAACAGGGCATCTGAGAGCAACGGCATGGCTCAAGGGGGCATAACAGGTGACTGGGACCCTAGGTTCCTTAGAGGCCTTATCTTCTGGCATCCCTGCCCTCCAATATGTTAGCGATCTGGGCTCATCTTCCTGTGGTGGTTCATCCTGTGCTCTGCTCCCCAGCCCAGCACAGGGCAGCCTGCTGGGGGAAATCTTACAGCACTGCAGCCCAGCCCACCTGTTGCCTCTGCACTCCAGTTACCTGGGGAATGTGCAAATAGGGGCTGGGCCATCCATCACTGTCAGGGGCTCAGGAATCTGGGGGAGGGGAGCAGCAGCTGTCCCCACCTGTCACTGACCCCATCCTAGTGCCCCATTTTACAGGGACACTAGGCCCGGGGAAGGATGATGCTGGCTGGAGAAATGGCATCTTTGCCCACTCCTGCTCCTGGCTCCTTAGTGAACACTCTGGACATGTCAGTCCCTATAAACACAAGAAATTAATTTCCCCTAGAGAAACACCCCAAACAGGGCAAATATTTGGACAACCCAAGGAGTAGAGGGAAGGGGCAGCTGCTCCCTCATCTCTGCATCCCTGCTAGCTCTGACCCTTCTATCGGGAAGGCTAAAGAACCAGGCTCTGGGCTTTCTCGACTGATAAACTCGGGCCTCCTGGGGACTGGACTCAGCTGGCCAGATAACCATAGCAGATGCATGGCGCTCGGGCCCACCACCCTCCAGCTGCCCCCGAACTAACCCAGCCAGGATCACTGCTGTGGAAACCTCCCTGGGCTGTTGGAGACTCCATCTCACCCTTGGTAAGGAAAGCTCCACTGCCTGGGCTCTGATACCTCCCAATAAGGGCCCAGTTTCTTTCTAAGCTTTTCCTCTAGTCTCCCCCCCGAAGCTTCCTCCAATCCTATCCCTGCCAGACCCCCACCTCCCCACAGCTGCCCACCCCGAGATTGGGGTGAGGCTTCAATTGACAAACCACCCAGCATCTTCCTCAGGAGGAAACCAGCCCCACTGGAGGAAGAGAAGTCTTCTTGGCCTGGCTTGCTTTTCCTTCCCAGCCCCTTTCCAGGACACAAAGCAGAACTGCTGACTGCCCAGGCCTCAGCCATGAGGGGTGGGGGAAGGGGTGTGGAGAGGGGAAATTTTCCTCCTTGGGTTAGTGTCCTGGGCCAGAGTGGGGAAGGCAGAAAGCTCTGAGGGATTCTGAATTAGGGGATTAGGGCTCTAAAGACAGGGGAGGGAGGAGGTGGGATTTCAAAGGTGAATAAAGGAGGCACTGGGCAGGTTGCTGAATCAAAGGGGTAAAGTACCCAAGGAAATCCGGCCTTCTCAGCCTCCTTATTCCTCAATCTCTGTCGGCCCCTAGTGGCCAGCTCAATATTTGCACTCCAAAGGCTGGCCCAACACTGAGCCTGAGCACCAACAATCCAATGGGATGTGGGAGATACTGCCAGCTTTGAGTGCTGGCCTGGGCTGAGCTATACCAGGAGCTCCACCCGCCTTCTCCTCCCCATCCTCCCTGCAAGTACTAGAAAAGCAATCTATCCAGACCATCCTGACTCTATTGCTGGTGATTGTTATTTAGATTTTTATTATTTTTGTACAAGGGGAGACCCCCCAAAATGGAATTATCTTCTGGAGGGCGGGCCCCTTGTAGTATGGGCTTCTCCCACTAGGTGAGTGTTCTAGGAACCCATCTGTATCAGTGTACCAGCTGGCGTTGTTGTGAGAGGCTGCGTTCAGCTTCAGTGAACTTTTTTTAAAGACTCTTTCAACACCTTTGCCCATTTCATGATGGGTGAGTTATGAGCACACCTGCCCACACCAGACTGAGTGCTCAGCAGTTTTGACCAAAATGGCATGACTCCCATGCCTCACCCTCCCTATTCACCATCCACTATGTGCCAGACACTGCCATTACCCTGGAGGGGACACAGGGATAACTATGACTCAGTCCCTGACAACATGGCATGGTGTGGGCCATAGTGAAGACTGTATGCTCCATTGCATACAGGGACTAGCTCTGCATCCTTCCTCCTCATCTGCAGACCATTCTTCTCTAGTTTGCTCATTGGACAGAAGGACAGGTTGCCCGGCCCAGATGTGCAGTAACTCCAGATCCCATCACACAAGGAGGCCATGGCCAACTAGGCAACTCCTACGGACAATGGGCACCTGAAAAATTCAAGAATCCAGAACCACAGAGGGAGAGTCCATCAGAGATTGCTACCACTTGAATACCCAGAGTCTCCCAGGGATCAACATGGGTCAGTTCAGTTCACAAATGCTGCTGAGCCTCCCCAGGGATCCTGGCAGGTGCTGCAATCTGAAGCTCAAAGGAATGGGAGATACCTGAGTTACTTGCCCTCACTCCATGCCATGCCCAGTTAGCAAGCAGTCCCAGGCGGGCAATTACCATTGAGTCTGAGGGCCCATTGACCGGAGCCTTACTCTTGTCTGTGGCTTCCCTGAGGCATTTTGCGTTTCTCTAGCCTAGTGGCCCTAAAGGAAACTGAAGCATCTCATTTCCCCCTCTCCCCTCCCTCAAGTAAGCCACTCACCTGAGAGTCTGTCTTTCAGTCTCTGTGTTCTTAGGAGTTCGTTGTGCGAAAAATACCTGCTGGGGCTGGAAAGGAAGAGCTCTTTGTGGGGGTCCAGGGGGTTTCAAGGCCCCTGTTACCTGCTGCCACCACGAGGGTTCTAACAAGACTCTGACTGGGAGTTGACAACCCCGGAAAGCTGGCAGCCTATTCCGTTTCCCAGGCACGTCCTGTAAGGAGCACAGCTTACAGGTTTCAGGCTGGATTTTCCATGGGCATTTTATTAAGGGTTTTTGTGGCCAAAGTGGATGACTGGTAACACCTGCTCTTAAAAATGTCCAGAGCAATGGGGGAAATTGGGACAACTGTAATAGAACAACAATAAAATAATAATAATAATTGCAAAATATTAAAACAACAAACAAAACAATAAATAATAAAAAAGACAGGGCACATACAAGAGTCAACCAATAAGGTGCATAAAGGGGTAGAAAAACAGATCAATGTTTCTCTCTCTCTCTCAAATCAATAAATTAAAAAATTTAAAAAGAAATAAGAATGGCTGAAGGTTTTCCCAGTTTCTTTACATTTATATGGTTTCTCTGTAACATGGACTCTCATCTTGTGATTTCAAACAACTTTGTTACACACGAAGACTTTTCCACATTTTACATTCATAGGGTTTTTCTCCAGTGTGAGTTCTTTCATGACTGTGATATACACTAAGATGAGTGACGGTTTTCTCACATTCCTTATATGGATAAGGTGTATTCCAAGTATGCATTTTTTATGTGTCTTTGAATAGTTCTGCAAGAAATAAAGGCTTTATCACAATGTTCACATTCATAGGGTTTCTCTCCTGTGTTTGTAAGGAACTGGAAAATCTGAAGGCTTTTCCACATTTCTTATGTTCATGGGGTTTCTCTGGATTGGGAGTTCTTTCATATCTTCAGGGACCTGAGTGCTTGGCTGCATTTTTCACACTGATAGGGTTTCTCTCCTTGTGTGGGTTAGTTCACATATTTGAAGTTGAAGAACTAAAGGTTTTCCCACACACCTTACCTTTATAAAGACCATATACAGTATGCATCATCATGTCTCTGAATGGTTTGGAGCCCCATGAAGGTTTTCCTACATTCCTCACATTTATAGATTTTTCTCTCCATTGTGATTTCTTTCATGTTATTCAAAACACTGAAGATAAACTGAAGGCTCTCCCACAAATGTTATATGTATGTGGTTTCTCTCCCTAAGTCTGACACTCAGACACCTGGTGTGCGTGTTATGGGATACGTGATGCACATGAATTTTGGACACACTCTGTATTCCCATAGCTTTACTGCAGGAGGAGTTTTCTTTATCACATTGACATTTGGAATAAGGCTAGAACGTTCTCCACTTTCACTACCCATTTCTCTTTCACAGAATCTCTCTATCATATTGATTCTCTTGAGCCCAGATTCCTGAAGGCTTCCTGCATCAGATCTCTGTAATTTCTTCTGAGAAGAATCCAGTAAAGCCCAATCCTCCAGGATAAAGTTTACAGCCACATCCTCAAAAGCCACTGAGCCCATTTCCTGGCTTCTGGGGTCCCCCTGCATCGTCACAGATGGACTGATGTGGCAGCAGAGACACCTGTATCGTTTAGCACAGGTGAGACCCAGTCCCCTAATTTTACTTTCTTGAAGTCTTCTTTAAAGCACTAAATAGTCTTGACTTTAATGAAGTCTAATGTATCATTTTTTTTCTCTTGTTGCTTGTGCTTTTGGTGTGATATCTAAGAAACCACTACCTAACCCATAGTCTCAAAGATGCACTCCCACATTACTTCTAAGAGGTTTACAGTTTTAGCTCTTAAACTTATATCTTTGATCCATTTGGAGTTAATTTTAGCATATGGTATATGGTAAGGGACCAACTTTATTCATTATTTACTTACTTACTTACTTATTTGCATGTGCATATCCAGGTATCCTAGCACCTTTCTTGGAAAAAGGAAAAAAAAAAAAGCGTTTCTTGCCCATTGAATTGTCTTGGCACCTTTGTGGAAAATCAATTGACTATGAAGGTGAGGAATTATTTCTGGCCTTTCAAATGCATTCTATTGATCTATATGTTGATCTTTATGTCTGCACGATACTATGTAGACTACTATGGCTTTTTAGTAAGTTTTGAAATCGAAAAATGTGAGTCCTCTAACTTTGTTTCTCTCTTTCAAGATTGTTTGGCTTATTCAGGGTTCCTTGCACTCCATATGAATTTTAGGATCTATTTGTCAAATATTCCAAAAAAAAAAGCTAGCTGGAATTTTGATGGGAATTGCATTGAATATGTAGATCAATTTGGAGATTAAATTTAAAATATTAATTTTTCTATTTTGTGAATGCAGAGTATAACTTTCTATATATTTAGGTCTTCTTTACTTTCTGTTAATAAATGTTTTGTAGTTTTCAGAGTACAAAGCTTGCACTTTTTTGTTAATTTTTGATAGGCTCATAAATAAGATTGTCTTCTTAATTTTATTTTAAATTGTTCATTGCTAGTGTATATAAATATTATTTTTGTACATTGATCTTCTATCCCAAACTTTCCTTAACTCATTTGTTAATTTTAGTAGGCTTTTAGTGGATTCATTAGGCTTCTCCATGAATAAGATTACGTCATCTGGAAATAGAGATATTTACTTCTTCCTTTGTCATCTCTATGCTCTTTATTTATTTTTGTTGCCATATTCCTCTGGCTAGGGCCACAAGTAAAATGCTGGATGGAAGTGGTAAGTGTAGGTATCCTTGTCTTGTTACTAAATGTGGAGAAAAAAACTCAGTCTTTCATCATTAAGTAAGATGTTAGCTGTGGGGTCTTGGGTAGATGCCTTTTATCTGGTTGAGGAAGTTTCTCATCCTAGTTTTTTGAGTTTGGGAGGTTTATTTATCACAAAAGGATGATGGATTTTTATCAAATGCTTCTTTTGTGTCTACTGAAGAAAGCACGCACGTTTTGCTGTTCATGAATATTAGATGTTAAACATACATTGTATTCCATGGATAAATCCTACTTGTTCGTAGTGCTTAACCCTTTTTATTTACATGTTACTGAATATGGTTTGATTTCTAGTTTTATTTTCTCATGACATCTTTGTCTAGTTTTGGTATCAGACTAATATTTTCTTCATAGAGTTGGAAAGTATCCTCTACTTGTATTAGTCAAGGCTCTGTAGAAAACCAGAACCAATAGCACACATACCAATAGGCTTTTTGGCTTATGTCATTAGCAACTTCAAAATCTACAGAGCCAGCGTCCCAGGTCAAGTCTGGAGGTTCAGAGGCTGCCATAGAACCAGGAAGAACTGATGTCCCAGTTCAAAGACCTTCAGGCAGGAAGAGCTGATGTTCTAGTTTGAAGGCTGTCAGGCTGGAAAATTCTCACTTACTTGGGGTAAGATGAAGTAAGATCGAAGGATCAGCCTTCTATTCTATTTGGGCTTTCAAGTGATTAGATAAATCCCACCTACATTATAGAGGGCAACCTACTTTCCTCAGTCTATAGATTTAAATGTTAATCTAACCTACTTTCCTCAGTCTATAGATTTAAATGCTAATCTCATCCAAAAACACCCTCATAGGCACTTCCAGAATAATATTTGACCAAATATCTGGGCGTCCTATGGCCCAGTCAAATTAACTGCCACAGGTCCACCCCTTTTCAGCTCACTACCCATATCCATCTCCTTAAACCATGGTTAATCTCCAAATAAAGAAAACAACGAGGTCAAAATTTTGCCAACATGATACAACTAACTTGCTGACAATCCAAAGCATAACGGCAACGTAAGTAATATGTATACAGTTAGCTTTGCTGAAACACTGATACTCACATCTCCCTCTGCATCTATCTTATAAGAACACTTGTCATTGGATTTAGAATGCACTCAGATAGTCCAGAATGATCTCCTCATATCAGGATCATTAACTTAATTGCACCTGCAAGGATAAGTCCTTCTTCCAAATAATGTAATATTCATCGTTTCCAGGTATTATTCCAGGGCATGGGCATCTATTTTTGGTGGCCACCATGTAGCACAGTACAGGGGATAAAGGGGTAGAACAAATGAGACAAAGAGCAAAGTGCGGAAAAGATGCTAGAAGGGCTAGTCATGTTGTGTTTGTCTCAGGCACCATCATCATCATCACAAACATTTATTGAGTGATTACCATGTACCAAGCTCCATGCTAAGCCCTTTATGTACATCGTCTCATTAAAGTGGCCCAACCCTCTGAGTTCTTACTATTATTATCCCCATTTGCCAGTGAGGAAGCTGTGGTACAGAAAGGTTAAGCGAGTTGCCCACACTCACACAGTCAGGAAGTGGTAGTGCCTGCTTACTAGCTGTCTGACTTAAAATCCAGTATTTCTAACCACAGCCTTCAGGTTTCCCCTCAGACAGGCCTGGGGATGGGGACTCCAGGTGCCGTGGTGGTGTTAGAAACATCTTGTTATGACTGTCAGGAGCCCAGACTCTGAGTTTAAATAGCCTTGGGTTTCAATTCTGTCTCTGCCCTTTATTACTTGTGTGACTTCCCAGAGCTTTTGTTTCCCCTATGATGAACTGGTAGAAATCATTCATTCATTCCTACTATGTGCCAAGAAAATAACACCTATCAGGGTGCTATGCAGATTGGTTGAGTTAATACACATAAATCCCACGACACTTATTACATACTTGGCCTATAGTGGCTATTATTTTTGTGTAGTTGCATTTTGAGAAAGAAATGAGAGAGAGAGAGAGAGAGAGAGAGAAAGAGAGAGAGAGATGACCAGGAGGCATTACACTTGGAGTGAGACCAGATGGCCTTTGCCAAGACCTAGGCTGGCTGAAATGCCAGTGAGGCAATGGCACAGGCAGACAAAGGCTAGGATCCTTGATTAGCCTGTGCAGAAAGGAGACTCTACCAGAGGGGCCATAGGCAGTAATGACTTGAGGCGAACACAGGAGGGCGTGCGCCCTTCACAATAGGCTCAGAGACTCCCAAAGAACCCCCAGGCTCCTGCTTTCTGGTTTCCACCTCTAGGGTAGCAGGCCCAGGTCCTGTGACTGAGAAGAAGGCTGAAGGAGGGAGGAGGCATAGGAGATTAACAGGGTCCTTTTTGGGCACGGTAGAAGATACCTTGTGTTGACCCACCGAAGAAAGTAGAAGGGGCAGTAAAATAGGTTCAGCAGATTTGGGGGTTGAGGCGGGAGGGAAGAGGTCACCATACAAGGGAGCGAAATGATCTCTTAGCTTGCTGACCAGGCAAGTAAACAGCATCAACCTATTTCTTTCATTCTCTCTCTCTCTCTCTCTCTCTCTCTCTCTCTCTCTCTCTCTCTCTCTCCCACACACACACACACACACACACACACCTGCGCGCACACAGGAATTATGAGGGAGGCCCAGATTTGGAGAAGGGAGCCTGCGTGAGGCTTCAGAATGTGCAACCAGGTCATACAAAAGCTCAGTCTTCATGTTATGATTATGAAAAATAAAGACAGCCAAACTTCATGTCTCTATAGGGTCAGTGTGTGGAGAAGGCTAAGTTGATGCAGGCAGTGAGAAAGGCCCAATGGAATCAAGCCAGTCCTGACTTTAAGAATCTCCAAGCCTGAACAGAATGGTTTAAACTTCAGAATTAAAGGAGCAAGGGATGGTAGCAAGATTCACCAGCTTTGGAGTGAGCCACATTTACTACACATTTGCTGGCAGTGTGGCCTTGGGCAAGTCACATAAATTCTGAATTTCCCTCATCTTTCAAATAGGAATAATAATAACAACACCACTGGGTAAGAGTTAAGTAGGACACGAGGTACAAAAGTGTCTGGCACACTACAGCTGCCCAGAAAACGCTGGTTTTGCAGCTAAACTTAAGGTAACCAGTTTCAGTGATAGACTGTGGGAACCTTGTGGCACGTTGTCCTCGTTGGACAAACTCAGACTTGAGAGGTAGGGAGGAGAGAAAAACCACTGGAATGGAGTTAGGAACTGGTTGGCTGAGGGGTCTAGTTCAGGAAGGGAAAAACGCTGACATGGGGTGGGGCCATGTTGGCTTTAAGTTGCTGGTGGGACATCCAAGGGGAGACTCAGGAGTGCCAACATTTCCCTCATCTTCGGATTCGCCCTTTTTTCATCAATTTCACCCTTTTGCCCTGTCATTTCTAACAGATCTGTTTGTTAATACATCTCTTCCCTCTTCTTTCTGAGGCCGTGACCTTGTCTGCCCACATCTTTCCCACCTGCCTGCCTCCTTCCTTCCCATTATGTTATTTTCTGTCCCACCCCATCTACCTGGCAGAGAGAGGGGGCCTGGCCAACAGGGGACTGTAAAGAGAAAGGACACAGGAATGAGTGGTCTCCAAGCTGAAATGAGGTGTTGGTACAGACAGCTCCTCAGGTCAGGCCTTCTAAACAGACCACCTCTACAAGGGCACAGGGCTGGGGGTTTGCATTCTTTCCTCATTTGGGCCAGGCCCAGCAAGGTTGTGTGGTGAGAGGACCTCTTCTTGCCAGAGCTCAAAAGTCTTCACACAAGACCCTGCCACAGCCTCTGTTCTTCTACCCACAGGTCAAGCTGACTGTGCAGCTGGAGAGGCAAGTGCCTGAAGACAAGGACATTCCCAGGGCCCTGGCAGGGGCATGCAGAGCAGCACCCCACATATGCCCTGTCACCCCTCTTGCAGAGCTGACCACGTGTGGGACTAAGCCTTGGGACAGGGCTACAGAGGGTGGTGAGTGGCTGGGCCCAGGCCCAGGTCTCCAGCGCTCCTTCAGCTCCACCTGCTGCCAGACAAGTGGTTCATCCAGTGCCCATGTTTTTAGGGCTGTAAGTGCCCATGTGTCCCTGCCCTTGATCCATGACTGGTCTTATCATCACACAGCCTGGTGCCAGAAGAGACTCAGTAACCTGGACACCTCATGCCCCAAGGTTGCATAACCAGTAAGTGAGAAGGGAAAGGATGCGTGTCAGAGATTCCTGTGTGTTTGTGCTGGTATGTGTGTCTCTGTGCCCAGGCCTGATTCTCTGTGTCACTGTGAGGACATGTGTCCTGGGTCTCCATGCATCATCATAGTCAGCACATCTTAACACAGGACAATTTTGAGGACCATTGTGCTAGAGCCATTGAACACACTATGCCCAGACAGCTGTGTTACAAATAAAATCACCGCATTTTTGTTATCTGACAATGGGCTCCTCTCACATCCTGGAGCCTCCCCTACTCCTGAATTCCACCACCAGCCTCCATCAGAGCTGGAACACCAAGAGAGTGAGATGAAGTGGTGAGATGAGGATGTCCTTTTCAAACAGCACTCAATAGTCTTTTTAAAAAAACCTGAAAGTTTAATGGCTTAATGTCAGGCCTTGTAAAAATATCTTTATGTCTAATGCACCCCATTAAAGCAAGCAGAACAAAATGTTCCTGGTGTCCAAATGGATGCATTATAGCAGCCAGATCAAAATGTCACGCAGCCATGTGTGTATGTGTGTGCACGCACTCACACCTGTGAGTGCACGAGGATCACTGGCTCTGTGCTCCCTTTTATGTACATTTGGGTCAGCTCAGGTACTTTGCTGTACACACTGTGTGTCCACATGGGCAAGGTGCCCATCAGCATTGCCTACAGAAATAGCCTGTCAGGGTGTTTCCGCCCATGACCTTGACTCCATACTTGTCCAGGATGAGGAAGTGAGGCTGACCCATGGGGAGAAGAGCAGCTACTTGCACTTCCCTCCTCAGCTCGTTTTAGTGCTGCCATCAGTCCAGCCCACCCAAGCTGCAAATCCCATTCAGGAGTAATGAAATTGAGGTCCATGGGCCTTGTGGGACCCCTGCTCTTCAAGGTTTTAGGGTGGAGAGGGACCGGAAACCCAGCTTTCTGGAGTACCAGCACCCTGGCATCCTGGGTAGTCTGGAGGAGCTGCATTGCGAGGGTGGAAGAGGGCTGGGTGGAGAGACAGTAGACAGACCTAGGGTTAGACTGGGCAGGCTGCAAGGTGCATGGACCGGGCCCAATTCAGTGATGAGATGGGCTCCCATGCCAGCCACCCTCCCTACTGCACCCTTCCCATGGGTAGGACTCAATTCTCTTGTCCGGATGATTGCGGCAGGCTCTTTCCCGCTCTCCGAGCAGCTCTTCTCTCCCTCTCCAGTCCACGACCCACGCAGCATCCAAAACACGGTCCCCACCTCATCACTCCCAGCCTAGAGCCCCCTGCCGTCTATGGCAGCATTTCCCAAACTGTGTGGTGGTGACAAAACAGGTTGCAAGGAGGGCACATAAATGAGGAGACTGCCTCACTCAACAAAACAAGCAAGTGTCCTTAGTACAGAACAAATTGGCATCTATACTATGCTAACGTTTACCTCTCCACCGGATCTTTCTCATAGGACATAGCGTTCATGAGAACCCAGTTTGGGAAATGCTGGCTTAGCATGCCATATGTGACTCTCTGAGACCTGGCACCTGCACGCACCTCCAGCCCTCTTCTCTTTACTCGCTGTTCCCTTAACTGGAACGTCTTTCTTAGTCTTCCCTATCACCTACCTAAATCATACTTACTTTTCAAGACTTTTAGACTGTGCCTCCTCCAGGAAGCCTACCCTGGTTCCCCTACCCACTGCCCATCCCTCACACTCCAGGCTGTGCCTGTCTCTGACTTGTAAGTTATTGTGTATTGAAACAATTTCCATATTTGCTGCCTACATGGGATTTTGAGCTCATTGTAGGCCAGTTCTGGGACTTATTCAACTCTGGGTCCAGACCCCAGCACAGGACCTGCCAGTTCGCAGTGAATGGTGGATGGACAGATGGGACAGAAAGAACAGCAGGGAAAAAAGAGGAGTTTAGGAAAGAAGGATAAATAGAGACAGACTCATAAATAGAGAGCAAGCTGACAGCTAAAGGGTGGGGAGTTGCAGAGGGTGGAGGGATCGAGCAAAAAAGGGAAAAGCAGCAGAACTCAAGGACATGACAACAGTGTGGTGATTGTGAGAGGCAGGAGGTGGGTGAAGGTGGAAGAGGATATGGGAGAAAAATTGCTAATGGAGCCCTGGCTGGTGTGGCTCAATGGGTTGAGTGCGGGCCTGCAAACCAAAGGGTCACCAGTTTGATTTCCAGTCAGGGCACATGCCTGGGTTGCAGGCTTGGGTCCCTGGTGGGGCGTGTGCTAGAAGTGACCACACATCGATATTCCTCTCCTTCTCTCCTTCCCTTCCCCTCTCTCTAAAAATAAACAAATAAAATCTTTTAAAAAATGGTAATGGAAAAAAATAAAGACAAAAAAGAAAGAGAGGGATAGAATGAGCAAAAACAATAAGAACATGGAGGCTTTTGTCAAGAAACCTTCAGAATGCACAGGTTCTATTTGTCAAGCTAATGGGCTCCATTTTCAGGTCCCCTTGTTTTGCTGAGCTTGTCCCATTGGGTCTAATGCCCACCACCCTGCCCAACCCCAGACTTTCTTTGGTCTTTAGAGTGTGACACAGCAAGCTCCAAATTCAGGCTCCCTCATTTGCCAGCTCTGTGCCCTCAGAGAGGTCCCTTCCTCTCCCCGGGTTTCAGTTGTTCCCATCAGTAAAACAAGGCCATTTGTCATAGGATTGCAGTGGAAAGTGCCTGGCATGACAGGGGCACACAGAGCATTAGAGGAGGAAAGGCATGTGAAGTGCGCAAGCAATGCTTGGCATACAGTGGGCACTAAATACGTGGTAGCTACTATCATGCAGATACCCACCTCAGGGTCTTTTTGGAACAAACCAAGTGTATTTTATTGGAGGGGGTGCAGAGACATGGAACACCAGGGGGAAAGGTGCTGTTGCTCCACTCACCCCCTCACTTCTCAGCCGCCACCACACTGACTGATCTCCCATCCTCCCAACAGTGAGTCACCCAGGTCCCGTTTGTTCAAATCCAGCCCCACCACTAACCAGCTGAGAGTAACAGTGGCCAAGAACCTCCCTTCACCTCTCCAAGCCTGAGCTTCTGCACCTCTAAAATGGGAATAAAACTTGTGTCTGCCTTTGGGGTTTTGTGAGTATCCAGTGAGAAAGCAGGTGGGTGAGCTGTGTCACCCACACCAGAGAGGGATTGGTTTTCATTTCTGTGCTTCCTCCTCCGTTCCCTGGGTTCTGGGCACTGCCTCTCTTCTTAGTACCCTGCCCCTTTGCCCCCCCCAGTCTTACTCTCCCCCGTGTCCTCTGCTTCCCCTCCACGTGAACCTGCCACGGGTCAGGACATGGCCATTTCCTCTGCCTACACAGGCAGTGCTTGTTTATGCTGGTGCTTTTCTGTGACCTGTACAGCATGTCCCACTCCGTGGACAAGCTGGAGTCATTTATTCAGCTGTCCCCTCTGGGGTAGGGGGGAGGCTTGTTGGAAGTACACCAGCTTGGGCCCTGCTCTTCCTTCTACCCTCAGAGGAGCGGAGGCTGGGAGCATGGGGTCTCTGCCTCCCAGTCAGGAGCCCTGGGCCGTATATTGTTCTCATTTGACATCAAGGAGCTTGTCTGAGGTCCCAGGAGCCAGTTAGAGGCCCTGACAGGAACCTGCTTGCCTCTCCAGACTGAGAAGCATATCTGGGGTGGACTTGAGGAGTCCGCCCCAGATTGCTTGGGAAATGAGGAGTGCCTACACTCCAACAAGGGAGGCAGGAAGTGCTGCTGTGGTCACATGTGCTAGACGCGCCCCAAGTGTAGGGACAGGCATCCAGCTGCCACAGTCAGGACCTCCTGCTCCCCTCCCCAGCAGAGATGTTTCCACTTTCTCATAGGCTCTGTGCTGCCCTCTGCGAGCCAAGTTCTTGTTACACTTAGTAGGCCCAACACCTAGGGTCCACAAAAATGTTTTAAATGACTAACATTAGAAGAAAAAATTGAATATAATAACAATGAATATAGTGATTAGTCCAGTCTGGATAATATTCCTTTTCATACCAAAACAGTTATAGAATATATATTTTAATATTATGAGAAAAAGGCCCACAAAGCCCAGATGTGGCCCTAGTCTCTGCTCAATCCCAGGCCCTTTCCATCAGCTTGAGGTGCCATCTGCCTGTCTTGGAAGCTGCAGCAGCCCAGGGCCAACCTAGCGCAAGGAGGTGAGGGGTGAGTCCACTGTTTTCCCAAAGGCAACAGGCTGCCAGGCCCTCTGCTCACCTTGCCAGCTAAATCCAGAAAAGGATGGAAGAAGGGGACAGTGAAGTGGGACTTGACAGGCAGCCCAACCTGTTCAGACTGGATGGGGATGCAGACAGGGGCAGGTCAGCATGAACACTTACTGAGGCTGACTTGTGACAATGTGTCCCTGGCCCATGTGCCCTGCGAGGAAGCAGAAAGTTAGTTTCAGGCTGTCTGACAGCACTCAAGGGATGGAAATACAGATTTGACTGTGAAGCCTATACTTTCTCTAGCTGTCCCTCAGAGGTTGGGAATTTTCTGGCTATAGTAACAGGGAAGAGGCAAGTTCCTTTCTCCAGGGAAGTCAACATGAGGGGGCCCCTTTTAGTCCCCTGGGCTTTGCTGGCCACTGAAACCAGACCAGAAGCTGCCGTAAGGCACTCTAGCCCTCCCATAACCTGGCTTATTGAGTGCAATAGCTTTCCCAAGCCTCCCAGGGTCGGGTCTCCGCTCTACATCCTTCAGCTTGAGCTGTGTATAGCAGGAGAAAAAAGGACAGCACAGCCAGGGAGATGCTGCTGTTAGGACTCCTGAGGTCATGCTTGTGGACCGCTCAAATGAGGGACCCTGGCCAAGACAGGGGGTGGGGCCTGCAGCCTGTGCCCAAGCTGTAGCTTCTTGGAATCCTGCCTCCCCACTCTCAAATCCCCTCCTAAAGACAAGAGCTGAGGCCTTGCCCCTATTCCTCTTGCGACCTCCCTGAGTCCTAGGACAGTAATGCTCAAGACCTCTGACCCTAACACCGAGCCCAGTCCCTACCCAGCATTTGAGCAAAGAGCCACACAGCCGGCATGCATCTCCAGTAATGCTTTATTGTTCTGCTGAGGGAGCCATGTGGTTCCTGCTCTCCACCTCTCCTATCTCATCTTAGGTGCCCTGCCCCCCCCACTCCCACCCAGATTATAGTATACTCAGGATAGAACATATCTGTGTGTATATAGATGTGTGTATGTACATATGTATCTATATGTACACAAATACATATATATATATTCTGACTGTACAGTATTTATAGGTACAAGTAAAACAGGCTTAAAAAAGTACAATGTTGGCTAGGAACCATCTCACTTCAGTTTATTGAGCCTCAAGAAAAATGAATCATGAGTTGATGCTAGACTGGCACTTGAATTTCCACATGAACCCAGATAGCCAATGGGTGGGGACAGGTTGACTTTGGATCACTCCCCGATGGGCTGAGATGACACTAGGCCCTGCCATCTGGCTAGCTGGACACCTGAACCAGAGGCCAGGTCTTTGCTTGAAGAAGGGGCTATTATATCAGCCTGGTACCACAGGCACAAAGAGCAGGAGAAGGGACGCGGACACAGATACATGTCTCCTTGCCACCATCTGCTTTTGCTCAGCCCGTGTGGTGGGAGTGAGCTTGTCTACTCTCCAGATGTAGCGGTTCGTGGCCAGAGGCTGCACGGGACCCCACAAAGTGGCAGATCAAGTATGGGACCCAAGCCAGGGGAAACTGGTTCTTTGGTCTCTTGAGACCAGAGAGAGGAGGGTCCCTCCTCCACTCTCATGTCCCAAGCTATCCCAAGTCGTCATGTCGCCTACTAGGGGCCCGTCTACGCCTACTCTTTCAATCAGCCTCATAAAAATCAGCATCGTAGTTACACAAATAAAACACTCCACGGGGGTTGAGGCTGCCCTGTGCTCTGCCCACGTGCCTATCCAGGCCCGTCCAATTTCTCTGGAAAAGCTAGTTTAGGGCCATTGTTAGGCCCAAAGGCAGGGCCAGAACCTCCTGTCCAATCTCAAAGGGACCCTAGTACCAAACAGGATGGCTTGGCCTCTCAAAAGGGCAGAGAGCTGAGAGCACACACTGCCCTCTCCCTCTGTCCCCTGCAGACAGAGAGCCGGTAAGGCTCCAGGCTGATTGGTGGCTCTGTGGGCCTGGGGGCAATGACAGTGTTCTTGCTCCTAAAATGGCTCCTCTCGGTCAGGAAGGCAGAACACAGGTTTTGGGTGTGGGTGGAGTGGAGATGGGACACTGAAATTCTCCTGTGTGTGCAGAGGAACTTCAGGGGTTGGGGCCAGGTAGCTGGGGTGCGGGGAATGGCTCTGCCCCTAGAAGCAGCATACGGGGTCTGCTGTGCTCTGATCCTCGCTAATTATCTGGTACCAAGGGGGTGGGGCGGTGTCACCCTGGAACCAGGCTGAGGCTCACAGCTTTGTCTCCCGGCCAGCTGCCTGCAGGGTGGGGAAGGAGTCGCGGATCTTTGCCACTTCCATGGCACACAGGTGCCCAAAGACTTTGTTGTACCAGTCAGGAGAACGGCCCCTGGGGAGGGAGAAGCGGGCAGAAATGAGCCATGTGGTCTTACCAGGAGCCCTTTCCATGGGGAAGGAAGAAGAGACTGGCCCCCAGGCCCCAGGGATCAACAGCATGGGGAAAAGGCAAGGAGGTCACCAGGGCAAAGGGGGCCTAGTACCTTAGGTCAGCACGGCAGATGTGGGTGAGCCGGGAGCGGCCCAGGCCACAAGGCTCTATGAGGTACTGGGAAGTGAGCATCAGGGCCCGCACCCCAGATTCTGGGACAGGTTGCTCAGGATCCAGGGACTGGGAGACAAGCAGGCAACCCCCGCGAGGCAGGTCAGAACGCCACATCCTGTGCAGAAGGGACACATTCAGGTTCCTGATGCTGGTTCCCACCCCACCTCACCTGTCCCCAGAGCACAGCAGAGTAGCAGCTGGAGTCTCTCACCGAAGCACCACGAAGTCGCGGCAGGGGTGGGGTGCCATGCTGTCAGTGACATAGTGGTACAGCTCCACACCCGGCATCAGGGCCTCCAGCACCTGGGCCCGCAGCAGGTCCTCATCCCAGAGGGCCCGCTCCCTCAGAATGCGGTGTAGCACCACAGCTGGAGGGGCCGCCACCTCGGTGGATGCCTTCCACACACGCAGGGGGTGCCCATCTGGTGCCTGCAGGCCAGGGGAGCGGGGACAGGAGGCAGCTGTCAGGGCTCAAGAGTTCCCACTCAGCCTCCCATTCCAGCCTGCCCTCACACCGTGCCCAGAGGAGGGAAGGCCGCAGGGCTCCTGTGCTAACCCGTGTCACCCCCCAATAGGCCACCCCTGTGTTCCCTGTCCTCTCTCTCCTTTCCGGATGTCTGCTTCTCTACCTGCTCAGGATCACAAAGAGATGACAGACACACATTCTCGGAGGCCTACTAGGCTCTGCCATGAAACAGACACAGTGCTGGGAATTTCCGGATGTGAACAGAAGAAGATATGGGGATAGTCCTTGAGGAACTCACCACCTAATGCGCAGAGTAGAAAACGTGCAAAGCAACAAAAGCTACTGTTCACTGAACCCTTTGTACGTGCCAGGTGCTGGGCTAGCTGCTCACCTCAACCCCGTAAGGGAGATTTCACTGTGATCACTTTATACACGGCAAACCTTGAGTGTGCAGTCTTATTCACAATCAGAATCCAAGACAGAACATGGCTTGTGCCAAGAGAGGGACAGAGAGAAGTCACCTCCAGCCCAGGGCATGGCAGGAGGCTCTGGACAGTGGAGGGGGCATATCAAGTTGGGGCTTGCAGTGGCTCAAGAAATGTAATGTGTGAGGCTGGTCAGTCCAGGTAGCACGAAATCAGGGGCAGAAGCACCGCGTGACTGTGGTGCAGGGATAGATGGGAAGTGAGGCTGTAAAAGTAGTGACATGTCTACAGTGGGGCTTTGGGAAGGTAATTCTGGCAAATGATCCCCAAGAGAGATACCTTGGTCTCATTTGGTTCTGGCTTTGCTGGCTGACATTGTCCAATATCAGGCCGAGGCACAGCGAGACTATCAGGGCAGCCCCTTCCTTTGGAATCCTAGGCCCCTTGCCTGCACTGAGTCGTCTCCCAGCCCCACAGCAACCATGGCAAGTGTGGTACTCACCTTCTTGCAAGCCAGCTCCGTGTGCTGGGGCCCCGGTATGCTCATCCAGCCCTTGAAGCGCTCAGCAGCATCGCGCAGCAGCTCCTGGACACTCTCTTCCATGTACAGGCTGAGGCTCACGCCAGCAGCTTGGGCCTGCCTCAGCTCAGTCAGGGCTGGGCCAGGAGGGCTGAGCTCAGCTGCACTGTAGGAGCCACACAGTTGCAGCACCATGTCCTGGGGCACCTGGCAGAGCACACACATACTGGGCTGGGGCCATGAGGAGCAAGCAGCAGAAGGGTCAGGGATCCTCAGTCCTAGAGCCCACAGAGTCTCTCAGGTTCATGTTCATAGGGTGGGGAGGCCTGGCTACTGCAGTGAGGTAGGTGAGAAACCTTGCAGGGAAGAGCTGGAAGTAGGAGGCTGAGGGACATGTGTGAAGTTGGGTCCTATCCATGACTTGGGATGCAAAGGTCAGACCTGATGATTCCCCCAGGGTCTGGGAGGTAGGCATCATGGCCTGGAATTACTCACCTGGAAAAGTTTCTTACAGTCACTGATCATATGTGATAGGCCCTGGGTGGCCGCCATGTTCTCACTTAGGTCCCTAGGGCCTGGACGGCCAATGCGGCTGCGTTTGCTCTTGATCCTACAGGGAAGGGTGGAGAGGAGAGGGCAGCACAATGGCAGGAGGCAATATGGCTGATAGGCTGGTTTCCAGTTCTCAGGAAGCCAGCTTGCCAGTCCTGAACACAAAACAACCTGCTGTCTTTTAGAAGACCCTGCTTCACAGCATCCAACCAGTCCCAGGCTCCTGAGGAGTGAGACTGACCCCTTGTGGGGATGTTTTGGAACTGCAGCACCAGGCATCAGGGGCCCTAAATCCAAGCCGGGCAGGGGTGGGCAGGGGTGGGCAAACCCTCCCTGCCTGGCCCCACCCCACATGCTACCCTGTTTCACCTGGGTGAGGGGCTATCCTTCTTGGAGATGTTGAGGTGGAAGATGGAGGGTGCCAGGCACACTGCCAGGTTGCCGGCTGTCATCTGGTTTTCCTCAGCAGAGGCAATGTCACTTAGGAAATACAGCAGGGTCTGCAGCACCTCTCGGTTCTCATCAGGGAGCAGCAAAGTAGCAGCTTGTGCTGCTGCCAACCACTGATCCTTGGGGAGGACTGTAGGGAAGGAAAGACAGAACAGCTCCCTTATTCCCTACACCCTACTGTGTCCAGGAACAGAGAAGAAAGTAGTCCCAGGGGACTCTGGGAGGTCTCCGGATGCAAGATCAAGCTCCACTCAAATGTGTGGTGTAACCTTAGGTAAGTCCTTGCCATATAGCAGGTTTGGGGAATAGAATGTGGTTTCTCTCTGGGATGGCTGAGAAGGGGTCAGATTGTCGGGGATGAGTACAGGCAACTCACGCTGGTAGATCTGCAGGAAAGTAGTGGTGAGTTTGCTGGTGAAGATAGGCTCTGGCAGGTCTCGGAAATACTGCTTCAGCAGGTCAGCCACATCGTAGGCCGACTGGCCCTCATAGCAGACATTGTCAGGGGAGGACTCGTTCATTTGGCGCAGGTTCTGGATCCTAGACTTCACCCCAGACTTGCGGAAGATGCCCACCTGGACCATGCAGATCAGGGAGGGAGGGAAGGAGGGAGACATGGGAGGGAGACTGTGAGGCCAGGGCTGGACTAGGAGTCACAAGTATAGGCCACCCCAGAGACTCCTAAACCCGGCAGGCCTCCTGCTGCCCAGGGTTGGAGAGAAATGGAAAAACCAAAGAAAAGAGTTTTTATAGCCTCAGGCCAAGCAGAAACATGGCTTTAGTGGAAATGAATAGGCAAAGGGGGACCTGGGCTAAGGTAGACTCTTGGGAGTTGGGAAGTACAGCACCTGGGCCAAGAAGGAGGCTGGGACAGGGCTGGGAAGAGGGGAGCTTTGGCTCCATTCTTGCTGGGTCTTCCTGAGACTAGGAAAGGTCTCTGGTGGGCCAAGCCAGGGTGAAGGAGCAGAGCAGAGTGGCTTCCCTCCCCAATTTCTTAGCCTCAGACTTCCCCCGCAGTGCCACCTCTCCGCAGGCTCCCCAGTGGGTCTCACCTGGTCCAGGCACTGGCTGCGCAGGTAGCGCATGGCTTGCTGAATGCTCTGTGGCAGCGGCTGGCCTGTGCGCTGTACGTGGATTAGGGGTGGCACCCCAAACACATGTTGGCCCCGGTAGTCTGGGGTTTTGTTCCTTTTCATGAACTTGGGCATTGACCTGTTTGGAGGAATAATAAGAGATCAGGAAGGGGCACAGGCTACACTTGGACACAGCTTGGAGACTGTCTGAAGTCTTGAGGGACTTAGGGGTAAGAAACACACTATATCCCTCAAGTCAACAACTGCTAAGCACGGGCTCTGGGGCCAGCCCTACAGAGTCACAGAGGAACACAGGGAGCTCTCAGTCTGGTTAAGGAGATAACTGTGTCAACAGGCAGTGACAATACTTGCTGTCAGTAGTGAGCCAAGAGCTTCACGGAAGACCCACGAGGGAGGGGAGCTGTACCTAGTGGGTCAGGGAAGGCTTCAGATATGGGTAGAAATTCAGCAGGCTCTTGAGAAATTAGTAGGCATTGTCCCAGAGGAGAAATGGGGAAAAGACATCCTAGGCCAAGAGCACAGCTCGGACAAAGGCAAAGAGTCTGGGAAAAGAGCATAGCACATTCGGGGGAGGGTGACTGGCCCATACAGTGGCATTGCTTACAGGTGGCAGGCAGGCTACAGAGCCCGACAGATGGGGCAGGGCCAGAACGTGGAAGGATCATGGTGGGAAGGAAACGTGAGCAATGCGGAGCCACAGAAGGGTACTTATCAGGAGAGTGACAACCAAAACTGCATTTTCAGACAACGTCACTGGTGGTAGCGTGGGTGCTGGGGTAGAGGAGGTACAGCTCAAGGACCTCATGTTCTGCACTCCCATCCCTCCCTCACACATGGCACGCATACTGCCATGCATCCGATGTGCACCCCTCACCCACACAAGCTACCTCTCAGGCCATGATCCCTCCAGCCTCTTGGCACATCCCACCACCCCACTGCCCTGTGGGTTCTGCCTATCTATACCTGACTTCTGGGGCTGACCCTCCCAGGGCCTTGGAGTAGGCGCGGGGAGGGAGCCAGGACCGGGGTGAGCAGCCCCCTGCCCACCGTGGCCCCGGAGCACTCACCAGCCCCAGCCCTGTTTGTGGGGCACAGTGTACTTCTCCATGAAGGCCGTAAGCCGCAGCAGGGAGCCCTTGTGCAGCAGGTGGATCTGGCTGGCAAACTGCCGGTTGATCTCCAGCGACTCGGAGTTGAGACTGGGCCGGTGCGAGTTCTGGAAGCTGTGCCAGCGGAGCTTCCTAGTGAGGGATGAGCGGGTGGAGAAAGCCAGAGGAGCAGGGTTGGGTCAACCTTAGAAAGGGCTGTGTTCTTCTGGCCCCTCCCCTCCACAAAAAAAAAAAGGCAGAGAGACGTGACCATTGTCAGCATTGCTGCTAGGCCCCAGGGTAGGAAAAGCTTAGTCTTAGTTTCCAGGGCTGCCCAGCGGCCCAGATGCAATCGGGGAGGTGGCCCAGAGCTCAGGCCCATCTAGCGCCATCAAGTCGGACCAGCCCCCACCCTTTTCCAGAGCTGCAGTGACAAGTCCAGAATTGCAAAACTGGGGATCAGAGATCATCTCTTCTAAAGCTGTGGATTTACACAC
Source organism: Desmodus rotundus (assembly GCF_022682495.2). NCBI lineage: Eukaryota > Metazoa > Chordata > Mammalia > Chiroptera > Phyllostomidae > Desmodus > Desmodus rotundus. The sequence goes on along the minus strand of NC_071400.1, from coordinate 6,313,377 downwards.
AGGAAAGCCGAGGTCCAAGGAGAAGCTAGTATTTGCTCAAGGCCACAGCAGAGGCAGGTCTGGAACCTAACATTCTGGATTGTCGAGTCTTGTGTCCTTGCTGTTTCCCTCCTGCGCCTTGGCGCCTAAAAGCAATCAGCCGCCTCCAAAGAACCTGCCCCTGGGCTGCATAACTAAGAAACTGGCTTGGGGGATAGTGAAGATGGAGGGAGGGGAGAAAGGCAAAGGAAGGAATTGGAAAGGGAAGAGACAGAGACAACCAAACCCCCTGCCCCTATCTCTACCCTTAAGTCCCACCTGCAGGGTCTGGTAAGTGAGGCCCCAACGCCTGAATCTCGTCGATCACGGGGTGCTGATGCCTGGAGTGCAGCTGGGGACCCTGCAGCCTCAGCCTCGTTCATGGAGTTCCCGCTACTGTCCAGTTCGCTGGAGGACGCCACAGTGTCAGAAATGGAGTGTCCTTCCACAGACAGGCTAGAGGCAGAAGTGGGCTCCCCACCTGAATTCACCTCCTGCTCATTTTCCTGGGCTGGGCCCGGTGACTTCACCTCAGCCCGCTCCTGCAGCTCGGCCTGTGCCTGGAGTTCAGCTGAGGCATGAGCTGGGGGAACGGTCTGAATTTCATCCTGGCCCATGGCTGAGGACTCTCTGTGGGCTGGAGCCTCCATCTGGGCCACAGCTTCAGGCTGACCTTCAAATTCAACTGTGGCTATTTCTACTGATAAAGTGGCCTCTTCCTCTTCCTCATCTTCTTCTTCTTCCTTATCTCCAGGCTCCAGGTCTGGGTACATGGCCTGAGACCAAAGCTCTACCCGTTGCTGCAGTCCCCACACATGCTGGAGGATGTCATCTAGGTGAGCATAGCTGCCCCCTCCCTCCTCCTCATCTTCGGCCTCAGCCCCAGCCCCAGCCAGTATAGGCTCAGCTGGGTACAGCTCGGGCATGTTGTCATAGGTGCTGGCATGGCTGCCTGTTGAGCCACAGGAGCCCCGGCGCCCTTCACAGCCCCAGCGCCTACCTGGCTGCCAATCAGCCAGACGGTGTCCGTCCTCAGGACATAGGCTCTCGATGGACAGGGAGCGAGGAAATGTGCCTGGTTTGTGGTCCCCAGGCACATGCACCAGGTAGTTACCCCTGTGTACCCTCTGGGGATGCCAGAGCGTAGCCAAAGACCAGGCCTCCCAGGCCCTCTGAGTCTCAGTGCCACTGCCCCTGGCTGAGGTGTGTGACCGGTTCTTAGCCCTGTAGAATCCAGCTGAGAGGAAGCCACGGCGGTTGCGGAAAGAGAAGGCTTTGGTGGCCTTCTCTGAAGTGCCTAGGCTACGCTCAGACTCAGCTTGCCGGCTGCCACCCTTTTCCTTCCGTCTCAGAGAGTCAAGGTGCTTGAGGAAGCTACGGGAACGGTGCTTCTTGGCTTTATCCTGGGGACCCTCTGGTTCCTGGTTGGGGCTGAGGAGGGTCCGGTCACTTGGACTTGGGTCACGGCTTAGCAAGGACAGGTCTGCTGGCTCAGGTGGTAGGCTCACGGTGATGGCCGGCAGGGAGGTGGCACTAAGCTCAGTGAGGACACTCTCACAGCTGGATGTCACTGGTAGTTCAGGGCTCGGTGGAGCCAACAGGTCAGAAGAGCCCATGCGAGACCAGCGCTGACTCTCTTGCTGCAAGGACCAGGGGTTGCTGATGGTACACTGCTCTTCCTCTTCTGAGTCTTCATTCTGGGAAGGGCACCACAGGGTGGGTCAGAGAAGTCCACCCACCAGTCCTTGCTTGTGCTCCACTCTGTGCCTCCAAACGCTTGGAGGACTTTGGGGCAAAGGGCCCTCCTTTCTGATTGGGGACATGTGCTAGAGGGAGCTGGCTCTGGGAGTGCTAGAAAGTGGATGCTGGGAGGCATAGACAGAGACCAGATGGACGGTAAAGGTCATTTGATTGATGTAACCCCTCCCCATTTACAGATAGTGAAACCCAGACCCACAAATGAGAGGCCACTTGCCCAAGGTCATACAATGTCATGCAGGAAGTCAGTGACAGAGCCAGCCTAGAATTCTGGTGTCTTAACCTCTTGGTCTCAGCAACCTCTCAAGTCTGGGCTAGAGTCTTAGATCAGAATCACAGAATGTCAGAGCTGAGAGTTTTGAGATTTTCTCCTTTTCTAATTTGCAAGGTGGGGAAACTAAGGCCCACAGTGAGGAAGAGGCTTGCCCAAGGTCACTGAGCAGTCAGTGGGGACTAGGTCCCAGGAGTTTCCTTCTTCTCGGGCCAGGTCTCTGGCAACTTGGCTAATGCACGTGGCTCCAGGCCTCGAGGACAGAAAGCCTCAGAAGAAACTCACAAAGCCTGACCCCAGGGCAGGATGGGGTCATCAGGTCCACATTCCAGGGCTACGTGCAGACCGACAGTTCTCACAGTTTCAACAATCCCAGATTGGTGGAAGCAGAAAAGCTTCTGGAAGCTATGAATGCTCCTCCCCACCATTCATGGGAGAGATAAGGGAAATGAGGCTCAGAGGGAAAAGACTTGGGGTGGGTAGAATTAACAACCTTGACATATAACACCATATAGGCCATGATTTTTCCATCACATTATTCTGTCTCTACCCCCTAGTCAAGGAATTTTTGCCATCACAGAGTAGGAAGTGGAGGCAGATGGATTTCCCTGAGGTAGGGCCATCTCTGGGTCAGGTTATTAGCAAACCCAGGAGGTATAGGTGGGCTGGGGGGAGGTGAGGCCAAGGGCCAGGGTACTTGTTCTCACACTTCAGCCTGTAGACCAGGCTTGCCTAACCCTGACATCCTGCCCCCAGGCTGGAGCAAGGCACTGCTGTAGATGTCCTGGACTCCTGGGACACTGGAACTAGTTTCAAAAGTGGTTTGTGCATGTCTTGAGTTTCCCATGGTGTTGCAAGGTCATACACTCCGCTCTTGCCATGACTCACCTGCTTGCATTGAAAATGAACCTCCAGTTTCATTGAGGCACAATTGTTCAAGGTCATCAGCCTCCTGCAAGGAAACAAAGCAGTGGTCACCCAAGGGTCCCAACCCCCCAAGCCTGTAGCACATAACCTACCAAGATATTCCCAAGATGCCATCCACTAGTGCATGTGCCCAGTCAACAAAATGCCTCCCAAGCCCAGTGTTCGCGGGGGTTTCAGTGCCAGACACGATGCTAGGGAGATTATGGCCTCTGACCTCTGAGAGCTAATAGATGTGGAAACAAACCACTACAGAGACGGGAAAGGTTCAAGAACCAGAGTAGACAGAAGGCAGAGCAGGCACACAGAGGGTGGGACAAGGAAGTTCAATGAACAGACTGGTTGTAGTCAGATAAGGCTTCCTGGAAGACAGAAATGGGATTCAGAGGAACAGAGACAGAGGAACTTCTATCTCAGGCTTCAACAGGAGCCTGGGACAAGGTAGAGAGAAAAACATTAAACAGACCAGTGTAGTTATGAGACAAGACTCAGGCTGATAAGGCCAGTCAAAACCCGATTGCGAAGGACCTCCGGTGTCATGCTAAAAAGCTTTGGATTTTTCCCTTTAGGCAGCAACACATTTTTGGCAGAGGAATGCCTGCTAGAAACTGACTCTAGTGGCTGGTGGGCGGCCATGCCGTGCCGAGGAGGGGAATGCAGAGATGGAAGGCAGGAAGGCCAGGTAGGAGGCTGTAATGGATCCAAGAAGTGGTGGTTTGACGTCAGACAAGGGCCAAGCTGGTGTAAGTAGAGAGGGGACAAATGAAAGGACTGTCTGTGGAATCTCACTGAAAGGAGAAGAGAATCAAGGCCAGACCTTGGCTTTCCAGCTAGAGTGCTGGGTGGTTGAGGGTGTCACAGACCCAGAAGACAGAGTAAGTGGGGTTAACTGCAGTACATGAGCTTTGTTGAAACGTGGGGCTCCTCCTCTGTTAGGGGCACAGGGATTTTTTTTCCATGAGGAAGCCCCAAGCTGGGCCCCAGCCTCCCAGGTCTGGCCCTCAGCCCCCCTACCTGCACAGGGCCCCCAAAGAATCCTCGTCCAGAAAACCGTGGTCCTTCTTCACAGAGCCAATATCCAGGGGAAATGAACCTTCTGCATGGCAGAGAGAAGCCAAGATGAGTTGAGGGTGGTTGGACAGAAATTCTGCCAGCGGCCCTTAGAGCTGGAAAGGGGAGGTTGGGGAGGCTGGGGAGGCAGCGGGGCAGCCCAGCAAGAGCAGAGGAGGAGGAGCACGCCTGCAGGAAGGGAGGAGCCTAGGAAGCTCAAGTTGGCCATCAGCAGAAAGGTTGGGGAGAGGCCAGGAGGGGATAGCTGGATGAGAGGACCCATCACCAGTCAGTGAGGCAGGTCCCACAGGGACAGCAGGGATGGCAGGTCTCAATCCCCTTTGAATCCTGGGCTGCTCAAATGAGGAACTTCCTCCCTGGCCCAAGGCAAAGTTGGGGAGCAGGGAGAGAGTGAGGACTGAAGAAACACTTCCCACTGCTACCCAGGTTTAAAGGAGAGAGGGAAGAAAGGAAGGAGCATGGGAGGAGGTGAGAGCAGCCAGGAAATCCCACACTTCTCTGCCTAATTGGTAAAATCAGCCTATTTACTCGTTTCCTAAGACTCATTGAGCATCTACTTTGTGCCAGACACTGGGGATACAACAGCAAATGAGACAGAAATGATCCCTGCCTTCATGGGCTTTCCACTCTCCTGGGAGGAAAAAAACAATAAATACATGAAACAAACAAGAGAATGCAGTAATAAATGCTACAAAAGATATCAGCCAAAGTGACGGGGTAAGGACAGGCTGGGTGGGGGCTATTCCTAGAGAGGTGGCTGGCAGAGGTCATGACCTCTGAGCTGAGTCCTGAAGAAACAGAAGGGGCCAGCCGTGCAAAGAGCCTGGGTAGAGAGTTCCTGGCAGGACTAACATTAAGGCTCTGAAGAGGAAAAGGGCCCAGAGGGAGCAGGTGATAAAAAGGAGCCTGAGTGTGGTCGGCGAAGGGGAGGGGAGTAAAGAAAGGGCAGGCAGTTGGCCGACAGTCTTGTCCGTGAGGGTGAATCACCGGGGCTGACTTCATTCTAAGTGCACCGGGAGTGATGTAACTCAGTCAGGGTAGAGCAGCGACAGGCACCAGCCTACGCTCACGGGGCCCCTAGCCACTGTAAATGCAGAGCACAGCAAGGAGCGCATGCAGGAGACTGACACGCTAGGCCAGGCGAACAGCGACAGCAGGTCACACTGATGTGGCAGTGAAGGTGGTAGGAAGTGGATTGATTCAAGAAATATTCTGGAGAGAGAAGGGGCTAGCTGAAGGGTTAGCTACAGTGGATAAAAGAAAAGAGGAATTGAGGATGATTCCTGGATGTGGCACTTGAGTGGGCAGTGATGCCTTGGGGAGCTCAGATTCAGATTTAAATCCGAGGCACCTGGCAGACATCTGCATACAGTGATTGGCAGTTGATTAGATACATCTGGAGCTTGGGACTGAGGTCTGGACAGAGACATTTGGAAGTCGCCAGAATACAGATGGTACTTGGATAAGAATCTCCTGGGAAAGAAATGTTAAGAGAGAAAAGGGGCTGGGACTTAGCCCTGAGACACCCCAACATTTAGCTACCTTCTAGAGGAAGCAGAGTCAGCTAAGGAGACTGAGAGCAGCAGCCAGAGAGACAGTCAGGAGAGCAGCATTTGTAGAAGCTGAAGTGAGTGGCCAACTGCGCTGAATGCTTTGCAGAGATTAAGTGAGGACTAGGAAGTGACCACTGAACTTGACCACATGGAGGAGCTTGACAAAGACGGTTGTTGGCAACGTGGGGGGAAGCCAGGGTGCTGTGGCAGTGTGGGAAGAAGAGGGGAAGTGGAAACAGCTAGTATGAACAACGCTAAGGAAGACTGGAAAAGTGAAGGGAAACAAAGAGATAAAACCATGGGGAAGATGAGGTAAGGGCTAGGCTGCCAGGGCACACGCTCCATACTGCATCTATGCAACTGGCATCCTTGGAGCGGTACAAAGAAGTGACCCTAGTCAAGACAAGTATTTTACACATGGCAACAGCAGAGCTTGTGAGAGCTGATGAGAGCCAGGTAGTAGAGATGATGATGTAGGAGAGAGAGGTTGTGGCTATAGGAGCAGGGCCAGGGTACACGGCTTCTTGTGCAGTCAGAGAAAGGATCTGATTTGCCCCACTTTACAGATAAAGAGTGGAGGGATAGGAAAGCTTGGGGGTCAGGGAAGGAACGCCTTACCTTCAAAAAGCTGAGCATACTGAGGGAATCCTGTTGCTCGGAGCCACTCGCATGCTTTCTTGGCCTCGGCTTCTAAAACAGAACAGGGAGAGAATGAGGCAGAGAAGTGGGGTTAGCAGGGTGATGGGTGTCTGCTGACTCACCTCCAAGCAGGCAGGCACCTCTAGTTCTGGTGACCTGGAAATGGCAAAAGAAGTTGAGAGGGAGGGGCTGGCACATTTGCTTCATGTCACAGCCAGAGAATATTTACCCTCTACTCCCCAGGCCCCATACCCTGTATGTCCTGGGACCCCTTTCTTGAGCCTTATTCCTTACCTGTCCCAATCCCCTCCCCACTGTCCTGCCCCGCTCCCCCCACCCCCCGAAAACAGAACCTGCCAACAGCAGTGCCTCCTGGGACTGTCTGGGGTCAAGGAGTGCTGCTGGGGCAGGGGGACACAGCTGTGTCTTCAACCCTCTTCCTTGGGTCCCATTCCCTTCCACAGCCTGGGTAGCCTGTCCTAGTCCAGCTAGGGACACGAAACGTTCACCAATTATTATTCTCTTTCTCCTCATCATAGGTAAAGTTCTCCAGCACTTTGAGAACCATATCTCACTGAACACACACAAGCTGTGAAGGTGTTACTCTCCCCATTTCCCAGATCTCGAAACCAGCTCAGAAAGGAAGGGCTCATCCATAGTCTCCCAGTTGATGGGGTAGCAGTGCTAGGGCCAGAGTCCAAGTTCAGTCTGACTCCACCTCAGGCTTCCCTCTTCTGACATGGTGGCTGCCCCGGTGTTCTTCTTCCCCTACCACTCATCAAGTTCCAGCCCTCTCTCCCCTGGGAGCCTCCCAGGACTGCCCCAGCTCTCCCCTGAGGCTAGCCTATTTGCAGCATAACCCAGTGCTGACTGTCACGCTGACACGGTGCTGGCCTGTGGGTGTCTCTCAGGGCAATGGCTGAGTCGGCCTCCCGCCTCTGCTGTGGGAGTTCCTGGCCCTGAACGGGACACCCCTGCCAGCCTCAGTGTAGACGTGCAGCTGGACTGAAGCCACAGAGGCGGCCCTCCTGGCCCAGTGTAGGCTGAGTACCAGCAGTGAAGTCCCGGGACTGCCCAGGCAGCTATTTGTTCCCTACCCAGGTGGTGCCAGGGAGCAGTGGGGCTGGGACATGGGAAGCATTTGTTCCCATGGGGCCCAGCTAGCACTGCCTCAGCCCCTCTGGCAGGGGGCAAGGCAGGCCTGGGAAAGTATCAAAGTCCCTAGGCAGGTGGTGGTCTGGGGCATGGGAGGTGTAATAGCAACCTGGAGGGACTTCACACCCACGCAGGGAGCATTTGGGGGACACAGTTTCACTGAGAGGACAGCTGAACCAGCTGCTACAACCATCCCCTAGTCTCTTACACCTACCACACGCTCTGGAGAAGGGCCTTCCCACCTCAGAGCCCCTCCCAGCAGCCAGCTCTGCTTTCCTGTCATTAAGACAAAGAGAAGGGACGAAAGGAGACCAGATCAGAGTTTCCAGAAAGGTGGGCATAGAAAGGTGGACCTAAAGGGCCATGATTCTGGCATGGCCACCCGGGTCAGGAGAGCCAAGCCCAAGGGATCAGCCTACATGTCAGGATCACACCCTTTAACTCCACTGCAGCCCCCAGTCACTCACGGTTTGAGGCAGAAGAAAGAGGAAGAGAAGGGCAGAGAGGAACCTGCCTGTCCATTACTCCCATACTCCTCCCTAAGCCGAAGGCAGGTAGGAGAGCACAGTGCTGCACGCCTGTACCTTGCAACATCTGCCCGAGCCATGAGGCCCACAGAAGAGCGGCGGGGCTTCCTGCTCCCCTAATGCTAAGCAGTGGCACTAACCAGGGTTGGCGGGAAGGGAACCAGCTCAGTCGGGTAAGCACCACGTTGTTTCATTCATACTTAGGGCCCTCAAGTCCCTGCTATTCAAAGTGTGGACCAGCAAACAAACAAACAAACAAACAAACAAAAAGCCCCACAAAGTGTGGACCAGCAGCATCAGCATATCCTGGGAGCAGGTTAGACACGAAGGGTCCAAGACCTACTGAATTGAATCTCCGTTGAATTGGATCCTCCGGTGATGTGCAGCCCATTAAAGTTTGAGAAGCGTTGACCTAAATCACTTAGCTCAGGGACGCTCATCTTTGGATGCACATGAGAATCAGCTAGGAAGTTTTTAAAATACCAATTCCCCTAGGCCCCATCCCCAGAGGCAGATTTTATTGGACTGTGGTGAAACTCTCCACATCGGTATTTTTAAAAAGCTACAGTATGGGGCATACTGAAGCCCAAGGGACTTCCCCAAGTCACACAGTTAAGTGTTATAACTGAGACAACGACCCTGATCTTAACATTCCATGTCCAGCACTCTTTGCCCTGGCATTATGCACACCTGCCATCAGATGCCACGTAAAGATGCTACTCAAAGGAACCAACCCCAGGCCCTCCAACTTGTGTTCTGCCCCTTCTGGCTCAGTGGAGTGACAAGCCCAAGTTTAAATACTGGGGCTGTCAGTCACTAGCCCTCTGACATTGGACAAGTTGTTTAACCTCTCCAAGACTCAGTTTCCCCCTCTGTAAAATAAGAGCATTCAATCAAATACTGGACAGGGAAAAAATACCCTGACGTGTAGTACCAGGCACTCGCCAGATCAGTTCCCTCCCCACCGTGACTAAGATTTCCCAAGGAAAAAGAAGAAATGGGAGAAAGAGGCCCAGCAAGCATTCCCTTTTGGGTCTGGAAAGTGGTGGCATCCGTATCGCTGTCAGAATTGGAAGCCAAATGGCTCAAGAAAGTGAGGTTATGAGGCAGAAGTTTCAGAGGCCACAACAGCTCAAAAAGACAAAGGAGCCAAGGAGTCCGAAGCAGGGCTCCAGACTGAATCCCCAGCAGCCGTCCCTGGCAGGAATCTGGAGAATGTAATAGGTTATTGCCCAACAGGATGTCAGGGACATTGGCTCCTGACAACATACCACTCCATGGAGAGCTGGGAGGCCCTGAGGCCCCCTCCCAGAGGAGCAGTCAGGGACATATGTCTTGATGATTAAGGGCTGACCTAAGGTGTTTTGCCTTGGTCCCTCCCACCGGTCCCAGCCTGTCCATGCTGGGAGCCAGGAGTGACCACCCAGCCCCAGAAGAGTTAATTCACCTGAAGCTGGGGCCCAGGCGGCCCAGAATGAAGATTGCCTTATATGCCCGGCGGGGAGAGTGACACAAGGCAGGCTGAGGCGAGTGATGTAGGAATGTTTGCCTGTAGTCCCTGGTCCGGCCTGTGTCCAGATGTGCAGATTCCAGTAGTTTCAGCCTCTGTATTATGCAAGCCATGCTCTGGCCAAGGCTACAGTGATAAGCCAGGACAGGTCAGGGACAGGGCTCAGCGGGCACAATCTGGATTCCACTGAGAGTTAAGGCCAGACTCTATCCCTGGGGGAGAGGCCCAGCTGAATCGAGCCAAAAGATTGGGGGAGAGGCAAACTACAGAGCTCTGAAGTCTAATCAGGCCCCAGGATCACACTCACAAGTCTCCTGAAGGGAGCATCAAAGGAGGACCGGCTGAGCAGAAGCCAAGAGGTCAGTGATGGTATCTGCAGCGATGCTTACACAGACCATGTACCAGGGACCAGAGTGTTTTCTCCGTGCAGAGAAGGATGCAATGAGGAGAAAAGCAGTGCTTTTGTCCTTAGGCTGTGCTCTATGAGTGAGGGTAGAGTTTATGCACCCAGGAGAAAAGCAGCAACATTTCCCACGGAAGAAATGCAAAAATGCCCAAATATGATAACTCAGTTGGAGAAAAAGGTTTTCCAATTAAGTCGCTCCTGTACTTGCTGCCTAAATCATCTTAGACAACTTTCTTCATTGTCTAAGCTCTGGCTTTCAAATCTACATAGTGAGGACTAGTAACTTTCCTGCCTACCTTCCTGGCAAGTCTGGATGTGGCCAGGTTCTATCTGGTTTTGAATATATCTATAGGAAAGCTATCATTAGAGGGGACTTCCTTTGTTAGGACTACTTTAACTTTATATTCACATAGTCTTTAAGGCTCAGTTTTGATTGGGTCCTAGTTGTAAAGAAGTGAGAAAGTTAGGAGGAAAAGAGAAAGCAGTGGGTAACTAAGCTTTGGGAAGCCAGGACTTACCAAGCCAATGTCACCAACTCTATCCTTTTCATGCCACTATTGGGAAACTCGAATCCTTATGTCTTGTGGTCACTCAGCAGGCTGTGAGAGAGATGCCCAGGCCCTGGTTCAGTCTGCTCCCTCCCGACCCAAAGTCCAGCTCAGGCCTACGGACCGGGCAAGACACAAGCAATGGGTGGATGTCACAGATGCCCAGATCAAAGTGTCTTTGTTACAACTGAAGTAGTAAACTCTTGACTCAGGCTGAACATTATAAACTGGGGACCTTTTAAAAATACCAGTGTCAGAACCCCAGTTATGATTAATTAAATGAGAATCTTTGCGCCCTGGCTGGTGGGCCTCAATGGATTGACTGCTGGTCTGTGAACCAAAAGGTCGCTGGTTCAATTCCCAGTCATGGCACATGCCTGGGTTGCGGGCCAGGTCCCCACTTGTATGTGCGTGAGAGACAACAGATTAATGTATCTCTTGCACATCGATGTTTCTCTCCATCTCTTTCTCCCTCCCTTCCCCTTTCTCTAAAAAATAAATAAACAAAATCTTTTTTAAAGAGTATATACTATCAATGTGACTTACTACTGTTGATGTTACCCTCAGTCACCTCTCAGTCAGCTGGCTGACAATGTTTGTCAGGCTTCTCCACTATAAACTTAGTCCCCTCCCCTTCCCATATTGTACTCTGTAAAAGGAAGTCACTGCTCAGTCCACGCTTAAGTGAAACCCTGGACAGCTGGCTCAGTTGGTTAGAGCATCATATCCATAAGCCAACATGGCAGGTTCAATCCCCGGTCAGGCCACGTACAAGCAGGTGGAACAACAAAGCTCTGTCTGTCTCTGTCTCTCTCTCTCTCCCTTTCTCTCTCTCTCTCTCTCAAAATTAATCAATAAATAAGTTTAAAGAAAAAAAGAATCTTTAGAAACAGGATTCGTTTTTTGTTTCTTTTTGAGACCTCTCCAGGTGATTCTGAAGTGCAGCCAAGATAGAAATCCGGCCCTGGTCAGTGTGGCTCAGTTGGTTGGAGTGTCATCCCATAACCAAAGGTTGCGGGTTTGATTTCTGGTCAAGGCACATGCCTAGGTTGAGGGTTCAGTCCCAAGTCTAGGCGTGTACGATCCCCTGTCCAGGTGCATACTGAAGGCAACCAATCAATGCTTCTCGTGCATTGATGTTTCTCTCTCTCTCTCTCTCTCTCTCTCCTCTCTCTCTCTCTCTCTCTCTCTCTCTACCTCTTTCTCTAACCAGGCCCCACCCTGCTTAGTTTCCTAAGACAGATGGAGGGCATTCGGGGTGGTTTGGCCAGAGACTCTCTACCTCTCTCCCTAAAAGCAATGGGGGAAAAAAAGGTCCTCAGGTGAAGATTAAAAGAAAATAAAAGAACCACTACCCTGAACAGATAGTGTCTGTTTAGGGCACTAAAAATCTATAGCATAGATTTCTGGAAAGACTAGCCAGAGGCCAAACCCAGGCCATTCTAATCACTGGTCCATGTTCTCTCTAAGGCTGAGTACAGGAACAGGAGAGAGCAATGAGCAGTGATGTGAATGCACATGATAGAATGGGGGCAGGCAGGTCTGTGGGTGTCTGTGACCCACTCCATAAGGCAGCTAGCTTGCAACCAACGTGTTCGCTTCCTTTACTGTGCTTATCTGGAAAGGCATCTCCTCCAAGGCCCTCAGGGCAGGATGATTGTCTCCAAAACAAAAATCTGTTATCAGCACGGCCTCTCCCACCTTCAGAGAACGCAAGAGAAAAGCCAGCATTCTATAGTGTCGGAGAAAGGCCTGCATTGCCACCGTCTATGTGGAAACCCAAGTTCCCAAGGTGGGCTCTGTGAGGCCAAGCTGATACCAAGGTGGGCAGAGGGGCTGCCTATCACTCCAGGCCCTACTGTTGCACCTGGCAACTGCTACGTCCTGACAAGTAGCTTCTCAGATCATTTCTCTTGGTTGATGCAAGGCTTGTTGCCTTTGCCCACCCCAACTCCTAGAGAAAGACCTGCTTAAGGAGATGCTGGCCTTTTGCCAGAGGACTTACATCTGACTCGGCCACAAGAGCCTATGACTAGCCCCTTTCACCCTTCCATAAGGATACATTAAAGGACCAACACCACAAGAAGTGTGCCCACCCATCCTTGAGCCTTGGACCCCTCAGAAGTGGTGTTTCATTTGATTTTGCACAGAGGGGCTCTCTAGGATGGCAGTGACCCTGGCAGAGAGATTGCAACAGGTGACTGCCTGGCTAGGCCGCCTCTCTCTCCAGGGAACCAAGGGAGAGGAGCCTTCACAAGCTGTCACGGATTCCAAAACCACCAAAATTTCCCTTCCAGATCCTAAAGTAGACATTCAGGGGGGCCTGCAATACTCTGTCCATGGGCAGTTGGGTACACTCTTGTCTTTCCCTGCTCCCGCTGCTCTTAGCTGGAATTATAACTCTAACTAGATTCTTACACGGGAGGGAGGTGGAGGGAGGAAGGGGGACAAGACCAAAATAGCTCTCATCCCACATTCCAAACCTCACAGGAGGGGCACCACACCAAGGGCTGCCAGATTTCAAGCGGCCTAGCTTGGCAGTGGCAGACACTGGCTGGCCTCTGGCTCATTAGGTCAACAGGCAGAACTTGGGGCCCCACTACACCTGTTTGGATGCCAGCCTCAGTCTCAGCCAGAGCTACAGCTAGATGCCAGCTTCTGGGCCCACGTGAGTAACTTCAGAGTCTCCCTTTCACAACTGAAGCACCAACAAGGCAAAAGGCCCAGGAGGGTACAGTACTGTGCGACGGGGTGGCAACAGAATGAAGCCACTGAATTTTCTTGCTGGCCAGTGGCAGGTTCACACGAGTGGCTCTCCACTCTAACACCAATCTCTCTTCAACACTCCATACCCAAGGCCACAGGGCCACAGGGATTCTTCAACCAGGGACAATTAACTCCAGGGGACCTTTAGCAATATCTGGAGACATTTTTCATTGTCAAAACTGGGAAGTGAGGCAACTAGCATTTACTGAGTATAGGCCAGGGATGCTGCTAATCATTCTACGATGCACAGGACAGCCCCTGCAAACAAAAACCAGTCTGAGTCCAGGCACAAAGTAGGACACCTTACCTGGGGGCCTCAGATACCTCCAGGCAGCCCCACCCCACCTTGGGCATGTCCTAAGGGGTGAGGCAAAGAATGGATGCAATATTCAATGGAGGACCCTTGTGTTTGGAACACTGTGGACACCTTGCAGGGTCAGCCAGGGAGAGGTGGCAGTTCTAGTTTGGCGTTGTTATAAATATGGAATTTAAACAAGAAACTACCAACTGTGCCTTTCCTCCCGAGAAGATATGGGCTGAGCTCCAGCACAAAGCGGTAAGTGAGGGTCATAAGGGAAGGTCATAAGGGCTTGTGGCTCAAGCAGACCTCTGGCCTGCTGAGGCTGCTTGAAAATTTGGATACGGAGTCAGCCAAGCCTGTGGTCAGCTAGGCTAGCACTAGATACAGCAGGGCCAAAGCAGGCAGCTGACATTCCTGCCTGGCCCAGGGCTTCCCTGTGACAGCTAAGGTCAAAGCTGCCACCTGTTCTGCAGCAGTTTCTCCTCATTAGCTTTTTTGCCCCCAGGGGGTCCTGCTCCCAATACAGTCCCAGGTGCTCTGACAAGGTCATGGTAACAAGAAAACACAGGTGTTTTAATAAGCCATGTGCTACTCCATCACCTCCAATCTCCAACCTGGAGGCAAGAGATGCCAGCCTAACCAGTCTGGGGCAGATGTTAGGCCAGTGGTAACTGTTCTCCACTGTGGTACACAAGACCATTGAACTGAAGGTCAGAAGAACTACATTCTGGCCTTAGTTCCACTGGGAACTTCTTGGGTAACCTTGGGCAAGCTACTACCCCTGTCTGAGCCTCAGTTTCTCCACCTAATAATGGTCATTGATGAAAATCTAGACCTGGAGCAGAGGTAGGTGTGATTGGCAGTGGGTGATTGAGTAGGGGATGCTGTCCTCCCCCTGCACATTCTCTTCTGGGAGACTGAAGTAAGAGTCCTCAGTGTGGGAGCGGGGAACCAAGACCAAACCCATCTTCCCCTCCCAATCCAGCTCTCCTGATTTCCTGCCTCCAAAGGCACCAAACATCTATGCTTAAATCCCCAGTCATCCTGGTCTGTTTTCTGTCTTTATTCGTGTATTTAGTCACCAAGTTCTACCAACTTTTCCATCAAATGGTCACGGTTTCCCACACCCAACCGTGCTCTAGGTTCTCATGCCTGGATTATTTCAGTCCTCCAAGTTCCCAGCCTCCAGCTTCTCCTTTCAACAGGTCATCCTGCCAGCTTTCACTTCCAAGAGAGCCCAGCTCTGACCTGGCCACTCTCCTACTCTGCAACCTAACAGGCTTCCCGTGGCCCACGGCCCAGAGCAGTTATATCAGACTGCCTCCTACCTGGCACTTGCGGTTATCCACACTCTAGACCCAGCCTGACTTGAATCTGCAAACTCCTATTATTCATCAAGATGGAGGCCAAATGTCCCCTCCCATGAAGCTTTCCTTCCCTAATCTCTCACAAACATCCTACCACCCAAAGGCTCAGTTAAATTAAGTGGCCCCCTACATATTTCCTTTACCTTCTCAAGAGCACAACAGTCTATCTCCCCAACTCAACCAAAGCTCAACTCCATTGGGTCCTACTGGTCTCTGAATCCTCACTGCAGTGTGGTAATGGCTACTGAATGTTCTGGCAACACGAGACAGGAAGTCCTGCTTCCTAACTAAACAGTGTGTGTGGGCCTCTGACTCCACCCCTTCTCTGGTTATCCCCACGGCAAGGACACAGAACTGAGCACACACCTGAACCTCAGTGCACCGGCTGACTGGCAGAACGTTGCCCCAGGGCAGAAACAACAGAGCCAGGAACCCAGGCCCAGAGATGTGAGAAGGGAAAACAATCCTTGAGGGTAGAGGCATTCTGGCTTCAAGGAGCACTTAGCTCTCCCATCCCCAGCTCCTGCAAGGACATCCAAGAGCACTTGACAGAAGGGACATGCGCCATCTCCTGCTTCCCTCTTGGCCTGCAAAGTCTTGGCGGTCACCCGTTTTGACCCTGTGCCACCGCTTCTACATCCCACCCCCTTGCCTACTTCCCTTTCCTTTTTCTGAGGCCAAATATAAACTCCTGGACAGGAAATGCCTTGAAGGAGCCTGTCCCCACCCTGAGATCCAGAGAAAACTGTCCCTGACACAAAGGAAATGGGCTTGAGAGAGGTAACCTCCTCAGCCCAGGCCTGTTCTCCCTCTGGAAGCAACGGACACAACCCCTCCCCTGAGTGCTGTGGTCAGCCAGCCAAGCCAGGCAAAGGGAGGGCTGTGATGCTGAGCACAAAGAGACAATGAGTGCCTAGGGCCTCAGGGGCAGGGGGGGGTGACAACATTCAAGGTCAGACCAAGGTGGAGCGAAGGGAAACAGAGCTCAAATTGGTGGCCAAAAGGATGTGTAAGACCTAAGATCATAGAGGTTTGGTGGTACAGTGGGAAGAATAACAGGCTAACAATCTGAAGACACAGCTTTTAGTCCTGGCTGTGCTGATTGTTGATAACAATATTTATAATACTGAATGTAATTATAAGTAGTTAATAATAGACACTAATAGTTACTGAGCACTTATTATGTGCCAGATTGTATGGGGCAAAACTTAACTTCTCATGCCTCAGTGTCATCATCTGTAGAATTGTGATATGATCATAGCACCATCAACATGCGGTTTCTATAAGTAGAAAGAGGGTGAGGGAGATGGGGGAGAGAGGGAGAGGGAGAGGGGGAGAGGGAGAGGGAGGGGAAGAGGGAGAGGGGGAGCCAAAAGGTCATTGTTATGTCCCAGGCATTTGTTTAGCTCCTTTTTATATGGTTTAAATCACTGAATCTTCACGACCACCCTGTGAGATAAGTGCTCTGATCATCTATTTGACAGATGAGAAAACTGAGGCCCAGCGATAGCAAGTAACTTGCCCAAGGTCAGCAGCTGAGAACCGAGATGCAAATCCAGGCAATGTGTCTCCAGAGTCAGAGCCACCAAGTCAAGCCTCCTCATTAAATAGGAGAAATCGCCTGAGACATAGACACAAAAAAACATACCAGGGTGTTTACAGTAATGAATTCTTAGCCTGAAGTAACATTTTATCAGTGGAGAAAGCACTTGATCATCCCACATCTCATTTGGTCTCCACATCAGCCCTGTCCAAAGCACGCCTACTGCACGAGTGGGGAAACTCAGGCTATGAAAGGTCAAGTGGCTTTTATTGGACTACAGATGGGTCCAGGAGGGCACCTAAATGTTCAGAGCCCTCCTGTTAACCTGTTACCACATCAGTCTCCCTAGAATCTCGCATCAAATCTACTCCCCCTTGGCTGTGCACTTATTCAACTAATTTTACCTGAGCACCTACTTGGTGCTAGACCCTACGTTGGCACCAAGGTCTGAAAACTGTAAAAGAGTCAAACTCCCCTGGAGTACTTGGCCAGAGATGCTACCAGGCCCATCCTTAGCAGGGAGGCAGAGGCTCAGATGAACTGTCCTTTGTAGCAGCCCCTGGACCTGGTTTGGATGCAAGGTAACAGAGAATGAGCTTGAAAGCAATGGAGCTGGCAGGTGGGACAGCCTGATGGAAGGAAGCTGGCAGCACCCAAGGGCCCTGAGGTGGGAACACTGTGGGGAGAGTTATAGCTTCTGGCCAAAACTAACTCCCCACCCCCATATACCCAATTCTAGTATAGGCCACACCAGCTGGAGGGATCAGAGAGTTCATCCAACTAGCCCCCTGCCTATCCCTAAACACCCATACCTTCTAAATAACGCAACCCAGTTGTCAAGACAGCTCATTAAAATGCCTGTCTTCCTTGATGCCACTGAGCACCTTGGTGTCCACCCGCCAGTGCTGGAAGGTACTAATCAAGTGAGCCTGATGCTGCTGCCAGAACTACCCCCTGTATTGCTCCTGCACACCCTCCCCCACCTCAATGCAGGTCTGCTTCAGAGCGTCAATCCAGCCCTTCAAGTTCTCTCTCCTGTCCATCTGTCCACCTGGGCAGGGGGTCACGCAATAGATCTGGGTACTGTTTGCCCAGGAGAGACTGATTACTGGTGGGCATGATGAGCAGTCAGGGGCAGAAGGAAGACCCAAGCCTCAGCGCTTACCTCCTGCGCAGGCATCTGGAAAAGGGCAAGGAGAGGCATGGCACAGTGGCTAAGGGTATGGGCGGTAGGGCCAGTCCGCCTGGGTGGTGATCCCAACTGCATCACTCCCCATCTGCGTGATTTTGGATATGTTCCTCATTTAACCTCTCCTTGCCTCAGTTTCTTCATGTGTAAAACGGGGATGATGAGAGCCTACCTTACAGCACTGTCATGGAGCTAAGTAACTTCAAGTGTGTCAAGAATCTAGAAGCATTCACTATTGTTACTGGTGTTTCACTGTTTCACTACAGACTGTTGCAGTGTCACAGCTGCCGGTAAAGGAGACCAGAGGAAGGTCCTGTGGGTGAGCATGGCCAGGGACAGCTTTCCTGGATGGAGGAGGTAGACTCTGAAGTGATAGAAAAGTCCAGACCTAAGGCCAAGGAGGTGGCAGGTTTGAGCACAGCACATCCCCAGTTCAGTGAAAAAGTACTGCTAGAGAACGACAACAAGAAGAATTCTGTTCATATTGTTGGCTCTAATATTGAACAACCCCATGAGGTAGGCACATATCTCCATTTTAGAGCCGACCAAATGGAGACTCACGGGTGTTAAGTCATTTGCCCAGTGTCACACAGTGTTGTGTACACCAGAGCATCCGCTCTTCATGACGCTCTCCTGCCCCAGGGACCATGTGTACAACTCAGGTCCACACATCCCTCTTCGTTTTTCCCATTTAGAAGTCCCTATGCAGGTGGGGGCCATGCAGGCCAGATGTCTGGGGCAAGGGCTTCACAAGCTCCCTGCCCCTGCCCCTGCCCCAGCTGCACTGACCTCAGCCTGGAGCAGAAATACTGGCTGCAAGTGCCTCTCTCACACCTCAGACAGCCCAGCCTTTGGCAAGGCCAGATAAAGAACAGGAAATCCTTGGCCACCTCCCCAGGAGGTCGCTCCCTCAACCATGGGAACAGAGTGCAGCCTGGACACAGGTTCCTCTGCTGCCTTGGCTGGCAGGGGTGGTTTGGGGGAAACAGGGAGGACTGAGTGTCAGGAGACCTTGGTTCCAACTGCTCCCTCCCCGGAGACCATGCCCTTCCCCCTGCCTGGGCCTCAGGTGGTGATCATGAGGCTCACATTGGGGGACCACACCATCTATCTTACTGGGTCTCTGTGACAACAGAATGGGACCATGGAAGTGAAAGTGCCTGGGACACTTGAAATACATGGGAGGATTCTTCGTTGTCATGGTCACTGACTGCTACAAGAGGAATGACTGGGTTGGTGTTTCTCCCTGTCTGATTCACCCTTCTAGGCTCCACTGTGGGCATGGCTCATACTCATTTCCGGCTTCAATGCTCCTTAAAATATCCCCTTCCCCCAACCCCCACCAGCTCAAGAGAAGAAAGCAAGTGGCAGGAAAGCAGTATACGCTGGCAGCCACCACACAGTACACCGCAGTTAACTCATCAAGGGGAGTGCCTCCTCTCACCAGGACTGCCCCGTGCTATGGGGGCACAGGAAGGTGGCCTTTCCCTCCAAGGGTCCCCCAGTCATGGGAGCTGGCTGGACCTGAATGATGGACAAATCAGAGAGAGCTGTAGGAGGTGCTTGGACCCAGGATTCTGCAGTTCAGAAAAACATCATGGAGAACTCTTCTGGAAAAATTCAGGCTAGACATAAACAGAGGACAGTGAGGAGCTTCTAAAGCCCCATTTCCCACCCCAAAGGCCACAAACAGTAATGTATGCAGAGGACGGTAATGAGGCTGGGAAGGGGACTGGCTTCAGGTCCTTGGAGGGTTACCTGGAAGAGCTGAGGCTGTTTGGCCTGGAGAAGATGCAGGGGAACTTGGGTTCTGTCCTCAGAACTCTGAAGGTCAGTGAGAGCAGACAGGGTCTAGATGGTCACAGAGAGAAGAGCAAGGGCCCAGGGGTAGAAGTCACAGAGAGACGGAGTTCCGCTCAACAGAAAATAAAACTTTTGGACATTCTATAGATGAAAGCAACTGCCTTGAAACACTGCACTCCTAGGTGTTGAAGATACATGAACAGGAACTTCACAAGTATTTGGCAGGAAGACCCAACTGCACAAGGAGAGTTGGACCGAATGCCCTCTAAAGGCCCTTCTTCACTGAGCTCTGTCTGCTTCCTACCTCTGGGGCATTATGGAAGAAAGCGTAAAGGTGACTTGAGCTGACTAGGCCCTCACCTGGTTCCCACAGAGACCTGGGATCCCAGCAGCACCTTGGGCTGGTACTACCCAGGGGGAATAGGTCATTCATTAACTTGCAGTTCCATGGGTCAGAGGGTAGTCAGCTGGGACAGACACAAACATGGGGAGGGACTAGAGATCAAACTGCACGAAAGCCCGTGCTCAAGGAAAACGCAAGCTGTGGCAATGTAATACCCCACAAGCCCAAACTGATCAGCCAGGTAAGGATATTTAGTGACTGGGCCTGTCAGAATTTGAAGCCAGCTTACCTTTGCCTTGTGGGTAGGAAAAGGGTCTTGACTGGGAACATATACTTTCATAGCGGGAAGGGAGCCTGGGAGACCACTGAGTCTCTGCAAGCTGCCCTTCCCATTTTAAAGATGTTGGAACTGAGGCCCAGAGAAAACAAAAGTCTTCTCTAATATCATTCACGAAGAGGTAGCTATGGAGAGGCACACCTAGAAGCCAGGTTTCCCAACTCTACAGTGAGGCCCGTAGGGTTCATGAAATGTTGATTCCTTTTCTTCTCTCTGACCTGGGGGAAATAGCTTGTGCTCTAGAGCTTTCTAAATTGGACCTGGGTCCTAGCCTGACCCTTCCCAACTCCCACTGCCTGTCAACATGCAGGCTCTCTGAGGAAGGTCTCCTCTTGCAGCCTGGCAACAATAGTGTGGCTGGCAGCTCATGTCCCAGCCTGGTGTGGAGGGACCCATAGCTGTGCTGGAACAGACATACATGTGGCCCCATCCCACCCCAAGTAATGGCAGATCCTCTGCGTGGGCATTCCTTGCTCT
Organism: Desmodus rotundus; assembly: GCF_022682495.2. Taxonomy (NCBI): domain Eukaryota; kingdom Metazoa; phylum Chordata; class Mammalia; order Chiroptera; family Phyllostomidae; genus Desmodus; species Desmodus rotundus. The sequence goes on along the minus strand of NC_071400.1, from coordinate 6,292,871 downwards.
TTCAGACTTTTAAAATGAGCCAGAGTGATCAACTGCTCCTGGGAACACCCTTACCCTGCCCCCCAACTCTGATGCCTAAAAAAACCCTCACCCCACTGCCCGTCGGATTCCCTGTCAACTCAATTCCTTCACTGCCTACGCTGAATGTGTGTCCTTCAAGCAATGTGAATAACTACTTCTGTTTGCCCAAGCGAAGACGGAGGGGCAGAAGTTTAATTGGCCCCAGAAGTTCCCGTGACTGAATGTTTGTTAATGTCCCTTTGGGGGAAGGTGACGGTTCAGGATGGGGTCCCTTTAAGGCCTGAGGTGGACAAGGAATTGGTTAATGGCCATCCCCAAGAGGTGACTTTCCAAGGTGGTTATTATGTAGCTCAATCATTAACCAAGCAGTGGCAGGACCCCAGGCTTGTTGGAAAAAAAGCCACTCCTCTCCCAAGGACAGCCCAAGAGCAGGAGGCCGCAGACAGGGAGAGCACCCGTGGGGTCGGTCCGTCCCTCTCACAGCCTACTCTGGGGAGGTGGGAAGAGAGGCCCGGGTGAGGGAAGTTCTCCCTTAGCCCCACACGAGGGTGGAGGAGGGCTGGCCCGGATACAGAGGAAGTCAGCACACCCTTACTGGGGTGGGAGGGAAAAGCGAGACAGTGAGGGTTTTTATCATGAATGAGAGAGGAAGCTCCAAGCTGGGCCATGGCGATTAGATGACAAGTTGGGAAAGACGCTCATCCTGAATGCATCCTGTTTTGCTCCAAACTGGCCTCAGGGGCCAGGAACAGGGGAGGGGCTGGGAGGAGAGTAGCCTCCCAGGAATTCTCCCAGGCCTGCGGGACTCAAGCTCCTGAATGGTCCTGGATCTGGGGAGGCACGTGGGAGAGTTAGAACTCCCATTTACCAATTAGAGAACCAGGGCACAGAGTCTGCACAAGAAGCCTCCATGAGGGAGCCTTGGAGCTGGAGCCCCACAGACAGGGTGGCTGTGCTGTAAAATGAGGGCTAAAGCTCCATAATCCCTCCAGCTCGAACCTTTTCTGAGCCTCTCTTCCAAGGTTCAGCTCAAATGTCACTGCCTCTGTCAATCACCTTCCCCTTAATCAAAAGCACTCACTCCCCGGTCAGGCCTCCCAGGGCAGAGTGCCCTCCTGAACAACTGGAAATATGAACACTTCCAGGATACATGGTCATATTAAGGGACTTTCAATTGCAATAGTGGTACCATGGCTATATTTTTTGAGTACCTATCTTGTAGAGCTACATATTGAACAATTTATGGATAAATTGATAAGGTGTCTGGGATTTATTTCAAAATAACAAGAAAGATGGAGGTACAATTAGGGCAGGATGGGCCATGGACTAATAATGGCTGTTCAAGGCGGGTGATGAGTACATGGAGCTCTATTAACTAACAACATTTCTACTTTTATATATATTTGAAATTTTTTTTAACTTTTTAATTTATTTTTAGAGGGAGAAGGGAGGAAGAAAGACAGGGAAACATCGACGTGTGAAAGAAACATGGATCAACTGCCTCTCGAATACGCCCCAACCAGAGACCTGGCCTACAACCCAGGCACGTGCCTCGACCAGGAATCGAACCAGCGACCTTTTGCTTTGCGGGATGATACTCAACCATGAGCCACACTGTTCAGGGCTGGAATTCCTTTTTTTTAAAAAAAAAAAGATTTTATTTATTTATTTTCAGAGAGAGGGGAAGGGAAGGAGAAAGAGAGGGAGAGAAACATCAATGTGTGGTTGCCTCTCATGCGCCCCTTACTGGGGACCTGGCCCACAACCCAGGCATGTACCCTGACTGGGAATCGAACCAGTGACCCTTTGATTCACAGCCCACGCTCAATCCACTGAGCTAAACCATCCAGGGCCTGAAATTCTTCATAATAATTTTGTTTTAAAGCCCTCATCAAAGTAAGGACTTGGCGTGTCACGTATTATCTATGCCGCTAACTTCCCAACTAGGTGGTAAATTCCCTAAAGGTGCGGTTACACTCTGTGTCCTCCACAAGACTGAGCACCAAGCCTGGACTTAATCATTTGTACAGAACCTGGTAGTTTACAAAGCACTTCGCAATGGATCACCTCATTTAATCCACTGAAGTTGAAAAAGTGGGGGAAAAAACCAAGAGTCTGAGAGGTCAAGCACAGCAGTGCAGCCTGGATCCCCGGTTCTCTGGCACATACCACCCTGGACCCCCAGAGAACTTACATCAGTTCTACAGTCCCTGCCAGTTAAGTAACAGGTACAGCAATGGTCAGCATGCCAGTTCCCAAGGTGAAGTGCTGGGCAGGAAGAGACTTAGCATGCAAACACAGCACTTCAGATTGTGACAACAATCCATACTGTGGTTTCCAACCCACTGATTCAAGTTTACCAGGACCAACACCCCTCCTACACACACACACACCCCCCCAAGACCCTAAGTCATAGATGAATAGAGCCTTAATGAACACTTGACACAACAACTGTATGCAAAACCCATTCAACTACTCTGTTTACGGTTGCAGGGTGAAACTCACACTTCCCCTCCTAAAACCCTTTCATCTTTATTTTACCTGATAACAGTCTCCGAAAGACCCAGGGCTATGATACTCATCCTACTGAAAACAGCCCAAGGAAAAAAAGTTCTCCCCATTGTATTTGAGCCAGCAGCAACTCCTTTCAGCCAGAAACTGCTCACCCTGCGCCTTTGTTGAATCTGAACTTTCCAGGGCTGCAACAGGGAGCTCCAGGAGTCTCCTAGCCAAAACGCACCAGCAGCTGCAATAGCATCCTGATGAGAGAGACTCTGTCCTCTCCTGTCTTGAGACTTTCTGACTTTCCTGTCACTGCTGCTATCCCTATATCTGGCTCCAGGGGTCCTCTGCTCCTTCTTTAAATCAGTAGCCCTAAAAATGAAATTATAAAACTTCAAGAAGAGAGAGAGGGTCAGAGTTTGGGCTTCTGTGTGCCACTTTCTTTGCTCCTCTGCTAAAACTGAGGTGTTGTGCTTTAATACAGAAGCCTCACCCCCAACACGCATACAGGGTACACAGCCCCTTTGCACAACTTCAACCCCTCTTCTAGCTCTAAACACTTCCAGATGTCTCACCTCTCAACAGCCTTTTCTCCCCATATCAGGGAGGGGAGCCACAGGCACACAGATGGGGTGAGCATAATTCTCCAAGAGTTTCTTGAGGGGTGGAGAAAAAGCAAGCAAATAGGGGAGACCAAATGAACTCTGTCCATATAGTGTTTTCTAGCCCTAACTACAGAGGCCCTGGAAGCAAAAATCCCACATCCCAAATCCAGAACATAGTTGGACAAAGGCCAAATCCTGGAAACAAGGACCAGCCCAGAATGTTCAGCAATATAGTAGCTGTGGTTTTAGGGTGAAACAGTCCCCCGCCCCCAACATCATCATCCCCATCACACTCTTCCCACTTGCTCCATCAACCACTAAGAAACCACCTACAACCCCCACCTTCCCTGCACCCTTGGGCTGCCTGCCTTCTCACCCCCACACAAAATTTGTCTTCCTCCATTCCAGGAAGATGAAAGTAAAGGGAAAATTCAGAAAGCAATAAGACAGATGGTGGGTGGGAACAACAACCACTAGAGTGGGGACGGGAACAGGTCCCACAGTAGGAGTCAGGGTTTGAAAATAGCCTTGGGTGTGATTCATCACCCTCTTCTCTGGTCGGCAGACCTCGGTGCTCTAAGTGGGAAGGAGACAAGCCAGGGCCCTCCAGCCCAACTTCTGGAGCAGGGGGTTCTGTCTTGACTCCACCCTTCTCCACCTTCAACCTGGCCGTTTACCCTCCCAACACCACTAGTTTTCTAGCTGGCTTAGCTGCATAATCGCCACAAAGCTGTCCATCTGCATAGCTCCTCTCACCCCAAGCATCTTAGAGACAACCTTTCACCTGCCAGTTAGGAGCCTGGAGACACGCACGAAGTCACCAAATGTCAGAGCGGAAGAGACCAGCCCTTTAGACCCCAAAATCTAGCTAGCCCACCACCCGAACTGCAGTCGAAAACACTGGCACACAGAAGGTGCATGACTCTGCTAAGGTCAGGTGAATTAGTGGCTGAACCCCAGTTTCTGGAGTCATAATTCAGTGCTCAACTTTAAAGAGTCTAGGGAGAAGAGAAATGGAGAGAATCCCGGACGATCTAATTTGGAAATTCCAAAGAACTTCTACTAAAAGGCTCAGGGGTTCTCTAATCCAAAACCACTTTGGGCTTAACGAGGAAACTGAGCCCTGAAAGATGCGACTTATCCAAAGGTTTTCACTTGACCCCCGCAGCTACCCTAAAACCAGGAAAGTCCGGGCATTTCTCAGAAGGGAAGGCACTGGCAAAGGGAAAGCCCATACCGCCCGACCGGGGGCTTCCTGGAAATGCCCTCAAACACAGAGGAAGGAGGAGACGGTAGAAGAAACGACATGACCCGGGCCCAGAATCAGGAGCCCCACCACCCCCGTCTAGCTCCAGTCCCCCTCCGAAACCCCAGAGCGATGGCTCCAGACTCCAGCCAGGCCCCGGGATAACGGGCGGGCAGCCGCCTTCCACCACCGCACTCGTGAGGCTTCGGTGGGAGAAACACGGCCGACAGGCTCAGGTGGGTCCCCCAATTCCGGCGACTCCAACCCCAAATTCCAGGACAAAGGTGGTTGGCTCGCTTCCCCTGCGTAGATCCGGATGTTCCCCTGCTGTCGCCCCAACTCCTACCTGGAGGCCGCGTCCACCGCCTTGGGTCAGAGACCAAGACACAGCTGCCAGCAGGCAGGAAGCAAGCTCAGGCGGGACTACCGCGTCCTGGGAACGCGCGGAGCCTGGGGTCGGGCGGGGGTAACGGTGCCAGCCAGAGAAGCAGCTGCCGCAGCTCCTTAGCTGTTGTCAACCGGAGGCCACTCAGCGCAGGTGGGGAGGGAGCAGCGGCGAGTAGGACAGTCGGGACGCCCCGCCCACCTATAGGCCCTCGACCAATGAGGGTGCAGTCCGGCCCACCAGACTACTCGGAAAGTCGTCCAAATTGTGGTGGGCGGGGCTCTCCCTCCTAGCTCCTCCAATCCTCTTACAGCTGCCTCTTCCTCAGGTCACACCGCTAGGTGGGGGGGGCGGTGGTGGTAAAGGCGCTAGCCCAGAGCCAGCGACTGGGTGAAGGAGCAAGTGGGCCAAGGGACACACACTAATACTTATGGAGGTCTGTATGTGTCTGGCACTGTGTGGGGGATTTAAGTACATGTGCCATGTGCACCGGAGGGTTCAGTGGCTGGCTGAGGATAATGTACCGGGAGTTGAGAAGACAAAAAACTTCACTGTGAGATCTGATTAACAGAGGCAATCAAGATAAAGCAGAGACATTAGATGTTTGAGCAGGAAGTTGCCATTACCCCCTCGCCAGGCTCCAGCATTCTACAACTTCCCCACTACCCCCAGCTCTCTATCCCAACTGCAAACTCTACCTCCGCAGAGAAATACATGAAAAAGTTGGGGGAATCTGCATTAATCACGGCAGAAGAGAACTCCCAAGAGTTGTAACATCAAGTACCACAAGAAAGCCAGTTTAAATTCATTAAGAAAGTGTTAAGATTTCATTTCTTTCTTGCCTTTTCCTCACAGGGGTCAAACACAAGTTCACAACCTTGATTTCATTCAGACTCCTATTAGCCAGGGATGGGAGTACCCAAGAGCCCATACATCCAACCACCATCCTCCACACTTGTAAGTACAGAAACTGAGAAGAGATGATCACTTAAGTTTACCCAGCAAATCCATGGCAGGGAAAATACCTGCACACTGCTATTTTCTCCATACCTAACAGATGGGAGAAATGAAGCTGAGGTTCCTAGAAAGGAGGTACTGCATTCATCTAATTTGTTGGTTAGAGTACCCAACACAGACGAAAGCAAAATTTAGTGATTCTTAGCACAGCGACGTTCTTAAGGTCACTGGAGGCAGTGGCAGGGCCAGACCTGGTGCCAGGTGCTCCTTCCTGCCTGACCTTCAGTCCATAAGGCCAAACGAGAATTCTCCTACTTTCCTTCCCTGATAGCCCTGATGAGAATCAAAGGAGAAATGATGAAGCAAGGCTACCTCAAGCGTGTGCCCCTCCTTTCCTTGCAATGGCAAGACTGCAGGTGGCACTTCGTTCAGGAGGAGCCACATCCCTGTGGGTCTTGGATGGGGAAGACGCCGTTCACCAGGACTCACTCCAGGATACAAAATCCTACTCAGAGTCAGGTACACTTATGATGGGTGGGGAGAAAGATGACCTCTTTTCTGAGGCTAGGCTGTTACATTTCTAAGGATCACTAAGGCTCTGAGTTGGAGCCAAACTTATCTTGCTCAGGAAAATGTTACAAGGATATAACAGTGCGGGCCCTGCAATGATCCTACAGTTCCCCTAAGGGTGGGAAACCATATCACAGCCCATTCTTTCCACCTCATGGCACCAAGCACCCTGCCTACAGCAGTTTCTCAGTGATGTTTACTTACTAATGGGTGAGTGAATTGTGAAAGATATGGAGGGAACAACCATGAAGAAGTTACAGTCGTATGAATAATGAGCAAGTCCATCTTATCTTTTAGTAGATACATTTAACTAACTCAGATATGATGGGCTCTGAGACACCCAGTTCTTTCTTTATTTTTTAAACAGCAATCAAACCAGAAAACTACAGAGAGTACAAAAAGTACAAAAGGTACAAAAAGAGCAATTGCTATAAATAACTAGAACAAGAGCTTCCCAGTGTCTGGCATAGAGTAGGTACTCAATAAAAATACCCGTCGAATTACTTGAGTGAACACAATAGTCAGGAAAAGTTACAATCTTAATACTTGCCATCCATAGTGTGACATTTTGAAATGGCCCAAGTGATGTCTGGTCTATTTCTTTGGGTCTTGTTTGATCTCCTTCTCTTATCCCATGAGCTTCAGAAAGGCAAAAAGAGCTCAACCTCTAGAAAGACAAAGATAGCTCATCTCTTTCAATACCACCACAATCTCTTGCTCCCCAAGCCACCCCCAATCCTCCATCCTAGGCCAGAGTCTTGCATATGGTGCCCGGAACAGATGAGGAAATGGTACCTTCTCACAAGCTCCTTTCTGCATCTTGAGTGGCTCTGAAAATAACTGGAGCCTTTAGATCCTTGGCGTCGCTTTTACCACAAGCCCTACTCTTGCCTGTGTGTCCTATAGTACCGCTGCTGCTGTCCTGGGTGCCTGCTCAGCCACCAGGCAGGAAAATGTAGAGTGCATGAGGGCTGGCTGAGGGCAGGTGAAAAAGTTTTGCGGTGCATGCACGCATGTATACATGTGTTTGTATGCCCAAGGCATGGGGCTTCCCTCATTCTACCACAACTGCGTCAGGCGAAAGGCAGGACAATGGATTCTGGAGCCAGACAGCCTGGGTACAGAGCCCAATTCTGCTAGTAACTAGCTGTGTGACCTTGGGCAAATTACTTTTCAACATTCTGTGATTCGGTTCCCTCACCACTCAAGTGTGGATGATAGTCACAGCCCTGATCTTATACAGCTCTTGAACAGATCCTCTGGGCTAAATCACACTTAGAATATTGGCTGGCACATAAAAAGTGCTTCTAAGTGTTAGACACAGTGGAAGCCCTGGATCAGGAAGTGGGAGAGCTGGGTGTTAGTCTCAGCTCTCCCACTTTCTGGCTGTGTCACCCAAGGCAAGTCATTGTGTGCTCCAACATTCAGTCCCCTCACCTGTCAAATGAAGGTAGAGCACACCCCTACCAGGCAGAGTTGAGACAATGAATATGAGGGAACACTGTAAAGGGTGATGACAGGTGGCAGGATGGCAGTGAATGTGTTGCAGAGCTAAGCTTTTCTCCAGGGCTAATCAGCCCCTTTTTTTTTCTAGGCAGTGGCAGGGAGAAACTCCATATGCTATTACCCCGAGCCTTATTCCAAGACACCTGGTTTCCAATAAGTGCCTATCTGAGGACATGCAGCAGTCCCTACACCCCTCCCTGCCTAGGAATGGGGGTTCCTGAGGCTGTTGCAGGCAGACTCATGGCCCTACTCTGGAATGGCTGAGAGTAACTTCAGGATGAAACCAAACAGACCTTTCCACTACTCTTTTCCATGGAGCTCAAGGAGCAGCAGCAAGTAATTCCAGGAAACTCAGTCAGGAACGACAAAAGGGGAGAAGAAGCCTGAGGGGAAAATGAATTACACTCGGACAGACCCATCCAGCACATGACCACAGGTGCCCTCACACTTGCACACACATTCCTGCATGTCTCATCGAAAGCCCACCTGTCAGGCCTGGGAGGATAAAGGCCAGCTCCCTGGTGGCGCAGGGCCCCCACCCAGCCTCATGAAAGGGGGCTATTGATCAGGATCCCACAACTTGGGATAGTTTATTACACCTCATCAAAAAAATCCTCAGGATCCATGGCCATGGCATGGGGGTGTGAACTAAGAGGGGCAGCCAGAATAGGGCTAGACTTGGGGAGGCAGAGAGGTGATAGTGGGAGGGGCTTACAAAGGTGAGGGGCACATAGGCCCCTCACTGAGTGACCATTGCTAAGTGGGGGTGGGGGCTGGAGAGCTAGGTCCTGAGAGGAGTATAAAGACCGCTTCTCAGCCCTCAGCCCAGGGACCACTGTAGGGGTACTCACTCCACCCACCAGAGACCCTGGAAGCGGGAGCTCTGTGCTAGGCTGGGAGCCCTGGGCTGGCAGTGTGGGGAGCTGGAGCACTGGCCAAGACAGGCACAGGCCAGAGGAGTTTCAGGGGTCCGTCACCCTCTCTGGGCTCCCCCTCCTTAAGCGAGGACACACGGAGGCACTCGCTCCCTCCCACCTGCCTCCTAAAGCCATTAAGAGGAAAGTGTTGGGGCAGCTCATGAGGCCTCCAGGTACCTGGACCCAGGCCCATTCAGTCCCTGTCCCTGACTCTTCCCCAGACACCCAAAATCTTGTCCTTCCCCCCCCCCCAACAAACACCAAAGTGTCAGCTTGATGAAGGGCTGGCCCCCAGTCTCCATGTAACAGACCCACCAGGCCATGACAGCGTGAGGGGCCCCATCTCACACTCAGGGCTGGTCCGTGGCCTGGCCTCACTGGCCCGTCTCAAAGGGGCAAGAGGTTGTCTGCTGTAGACAGATGGAGCATTCCCCTTCCCCAGTTCCCTCAGGGAGGCCTGCCTGCCTTGGCCCAAACAAATAGGCGAGGTCACCCTGGGCAGAGCACTTGAGGACTGCAGCACTGACACCCAGAGCAGCATGTCCACCCACTCCACACATACACCCCATTGCTGTCCTTCAGAGGAAGGTCACAGGGTGCTGAGGGAAGATGATTAAAGGCAAATCCACTTGTAACACAAGTGTCCTCGCACCCTTCCCATGCACACATACAAGCAGCAGACGTTAGGGTAACCCTCCTTCAACCCCCCTCCCCAATAATCTCCTCTGCCTGATTTAGTTTCAGCCCTCAACCTTGCTCCTTCCTGACTAGGCTCAGTTTCCTCATCTGAAAACAAACAAGGTTGGGCCATGGTTTCTAGGGTCCCTTCTTTCTAGCACATTCTCTGCTTCTGTGAGCTTCTCTGTGTGTTCCCGTGGGAGTGGTGTTCTCAGAAAGGCAACATTTATGGGGCTTCTGCAGAGGAACGGAGGGATGGGGGCACGAGGGTCCTCTGAGGATGGGGAGTAGCTGGGGGCCAGGCCAGAAAGAGCAAAGTGAGAAAAAAGGAGGGGGATGGGGGGCTCAGGTGAAAAGGCAGAGGACTAGAAGGCTGGAGACCGGACGTCTGCCTCCAACACTGCCCCCAGCTCACCCTTCGGCAGTGGATACCCTGAGCCCTTAAACAGAGTTCAGGATCCTGCCCCCTTGCCTGGGACCCTTCCACATGTCCCTCTGGGGAAGGAGCTCCCAGGACACAACCTGGAGGGATGAGGAGGAGCTGGAAGAGGAGGAAAGATGGGGCTCTTCCTTACCACCCAAGGCTCCCCCATCAGTCAGCCTGATCTCTGGTGCAACCAAATCTGGCGCCCATGAAGTTGGAGGGCTGGGGGGCACGGGCACTTTTACAGGCTATGCCCAGAAGCTGGCCCACTCCGCCCCTGTGATTCTGGGTCTCTAGGACTTGGCAATCTCAATTCAATCAGACACAGCCCGTCCCCTGGACACCCAGACATCTCCTTTCCCTGAAGACAACCCTCAGATGCACCAGGATGACATCAGGGAGGAAGAACCTGGGGTGTGTGGTGAGACTTGAGGGCCACTCAACAAAGAGTAAGGGCTCCTCTTGGTCTTGGAGTCCTTGTCCCCTCACAGTGGGACCTTCTCAAGTACAGCTTTCCACCACCACTCCCCCAATACCCCTCTGTCCCTCCCTCCCTCTCTCTCTCTCTCTCTCACTCACTCAGTAAAAGTTCTGATCTGACTGTAATCCAGGACCAGGGCTTCCCTATGCGTATGTACCAACGTGTCAGTCAATATGGGCACCCAGCTGCCAACAGAGGGCTGGGGTACAAAACAGAGCAGATAGGCCCAACAGTTGGGGTGTCCCTGTCTTCCTGGAACTACCATGCCACTAAGGGAGGCAACAGCAGCCCCAAATGGAGAATGGCCAACCCAGGCAGGTGGGCAGCCCGGTTAGGTCCTAGAGGACAGCGTGAGAGGTAGGGCAGTGATGCTCCAAGGTTGGACACCTTATGTATCTGGATGAACAGGACCACCCCACCCCCCACTGCCAGGAAACACCAAGAAAGTGGCTCTTGTGCCCCACCTCCACCAAGGCTTCTGGATCAGGGGCAGGACACTGCAACTCTGGCTTCTACTCTGCTTCTACCACAGATGTGCTGTGTGACCTTGCTGAGAGTCTTGACCTCTCTGGGCCCCCATGTCCACATTTGTGCAATCAGAGGGTCTGATCTGAGCATCTCTGTGGGCCCTGTCCTTCAGTGCATTCATGTTCCATGACAAATCTATGTTGAGAAACCCAACCCAATTTGCCATTTCCTCCCTGCCATTTTGGCAGGAGCAAGGGACAATTTACTGGGGGAAAGGAACAGGCAGAGCCTAGAAATTTTTTTTAAGTGCTCAAAGAAATATTTTTTAAAAAGACAAAGTGCCAGGCACTCTGGGGGACCTGTTGGAGTGAAAAAAAGGCCTTGGAATGGAACTTTTAGTCCATTCGAGCTGACCAAAAATGTGCTTCCAGGGGAACTGGGCTGTGTCGTGCAATTAGGGGACAGAGTTAGGCAGTAAAGGACCCTTGGAGGGATGGGAGATGTAGGGAGCTACTAAATAGGTGGTAAGACCCAAGAATATGACGATAAAAAGAGACATAGAAGGACAGACAGACAAACAATGGAATGAAGAGGTGAAAATACCCACTGAGGGTCAGACATACAGTGGGACAGAAAGACAGACAGGAGTGTGGAAGTGTGGAACCAGAGGCAGAGACAAAGAAACTGCTGTAGGAGTAAGAGGTTTATTAAACACCTACTGTGTGTTAATAACTAAAATAATGTGTTTTTTTTTTTCTTGAGTGGAGGATGAAGGCAGAGGGAGAGAGATGGGTAGGGATGAAGCCAGACAGTTGGTATTAAAGGACAAGACACCTTGGGACAGAGCAAGAGCTGGCTAAGAATTAGAAGAAAACAGGCATGCTGAGGTGGAAGGTCTGAAAAGGGGCGACTACCAGCCAGGGGTGGGATTTCAACAAACGGACCTGGGACTACTAGATGAAAACGGGACTGGAACTGAAGACGAAAGGGCTGGGAGCTCGGCAGAGCCACAGGGACGGCAGCGCCGAAACTCTCAGCCAAATGCAGCCGAGCCCTGACCTCCCGCCAGGGTTCGCCCCGCTCTGTTCACCTGGTTTCCAGCGCGGCGCGGCGCCCCGGGTGCCCTTCACACCCCACAGCGTCCTTGGCGTCCAAGTCCGTGGCTTCGGAAGCCGCACGGCTGGCCCCCAGCCCCGCGCCTCAGCCATGCGTCTGCGGCGGCTCCAAAGGCTGCAGGCAGGGAGCCGGATCGCTGGCGCCTCGGGTGGTTGCACCCAGACTGAGCCCACAGCCCGCGAAGTACCGAGGGAGGGCGGGGCTGAGGGAGCCAAGGCCTGGTTGCCCCGCCCCTCATAGCAGCTAGAAAGTTCCACGCCCCCACCTTGAGCAGGAACCCCCCCCCCCCCTTTCTCTATCCCACACTGTCCTCAAGTCATTTAGCTCCTATACTCTGGCTGCTTACCGCCCGTAGGGCCTCGTATCTGACCCTTTCCACCCTGGTCCCATATTTTAGAGGTGTCTCCCCAGCAATCCCACTCCTTCCTGCTCTCCTACCTCAGTGTGACAGAGTGAGGGTCTTCTTTGTCCCCAGGTCAGCCCGTCTGCCGCCTGTTTACCCCAAATGTCACCAAACAGGTGACCTTGTGCAGCAGTCAGATGGAGAGGGAGGGTGGTTCGCACCACCCAGGCATGCAGTCGTTTCTCACCGCTTACCCTGGCTCTCCGTCTGACCACAGCAAGGGGACCTAGGGTTCGAACACGGACACCGTGAAACCCCTCTGGTACCAAGATTATCCTGGACTTTGTGAGGGGAAGCATGCCTTATAGACTCACTTACGTTACAGATGCAAAACTGAGGCCCAAGAATGCAAATGACTTGGCAATTATCTAAGGAGGACAATTATCTCTACCTTGCAGGAGTGTTGTGAGGATGCAAAGGGGCTGAGCATGGTGCCTGAGTACAGTCTCTGTAAAGAGAGATTCACTTTTATTGTCCAAGAGATCCACCCTGGAGATCTACCATGAAAAAGGCCTGGACCCAGGACCTTAAGTTACATAATTTAAGTTCCCTCAGCCCTGGCCTCCACCTGCAGCAAGCAAACTTGCATTACCTGATCTGCCTTAGTTTACAACGGAGGGAAGACAGAAAGTTGCCAGCTCTCAGACCTGGCATTTCCACTTGACAGCTGGTGGTGGGCAGTAAGGGGGCAACATTCCAATAGTGGCTCTGCACTAACTGTGGCATAGTCTCTCTTTTTTTTAAGGCTCATTTTTCCTCTCTCAGCCTCAGTTTCCCCATCTGTAACAAGATAATAATCCTATGACACCAAGGGAATTATGATAAGGGCATACACAGGTGAACGTCACAGCCCATCCCTCTATCATCTCCATACCTTGTGCCACCAGAGTAGAGGTAAGCGACCCTAAGATGGAGGGACAGGCTAGGAAAAGGAAGAGGAGTTTGTGAATTGAGATGTGCTTATTTGCAAGAGATATTTCACCCACTATCCCTAGACTCAATGTCAGAGCTAGAAGGGAATACGAGATTGACATCTCAATCTTCATGTCAGTCATCCCTTTCTCCAAGGCAGCGCTGGCACACACTAGGTGAGTGTCACAAAACATTTATTGAATGAATGCCTTCTTCACGTGTGGCAGAAGACTTGCCCAAGTGAGTCTGTTTCAGAATCAAGACAGATCTCCTGTCTATTCTACCTTCTACTACGTCAGGCTGCTTCATGGAATTCTTTTTGGCTTTCCTCTCTACTATCATAAACCATGGGAAGCCCATTCCTCTCTCCCAGCACTCTCTGGTCTATCAGCAGTCCCCATTCTGGACCACCTCAACCAGGATGAACAGCCATCAGGAAGCTCCTCTCTGTGCCCAGCTTGGTGTTGCCAACCCTTTGACTTCTGAGTTCCCAGCAGCCCCTGCACTACACCGACTACAGGGACAAGTTCCCCTCTGGGGAAAAGGAGGCCTCAGTCAGCTTCCTCCATGCACAGGAGTTTCCCTTTTGCTCACTGGTGGGGCGGGAACACGGGACACAGGGACACAGCCCCTCCACAGGCAGCAGCCTAGAAGGAAGGGCGGCTGTGGCCATTTCCTACCCTGCTAAGGCATCTCCCTCCCTGGCTGGTCCCTCCCCCTACTTCCTGAGTTCTGCGGCTTCGGCCTTAGGCAGAACAGTGATGTGAAGGGCTCCAAAGTTTAACTGGAATCACAGAACCGGGTAACTGGAGAGGACCCCAAAGGTCATTTATTCCCACCCCCTCCCAACTGTAGGAATGCTCTCCCTCAGTTAGCAAATCTGACCTAACCTCTTACAGCTTCAGTTTTCTTTTTTATAAAATGACAGTATAACACGCACCTGACAATGTTGATGTGGGAGGAAATGTGAGAAAGGATTTAATAAAAGCTAATGTGTACTGAGTGCTAACTCTATGCCCTCTTACCACAACCCCCTACAACCCCCATTTTTATAGGTGGCGAAATGGAGGGACAACAAACTTAATGTATCTTGCTAAATTCACACAGCTAAGGGTAGTGATGGCAGAATTTGAGCCCTGAAGCTCATTTGTCACCCTTGTGATGGCAGTCATCATCCTTGCCCCAGAGAATGGTCCATCATAAAATTTTCATGAGTTCACAGGTGCCTGTGTGCCTGGAACTTTTGTATTCAAGCAGCCCTAAGGGCCAATGCGGAAATGATGTGAAGAAACCCTGGAGGCGGGTGCTGAAAATGGACCCTGAAACTTCGGCTCCATTCAGGGAATGTCTTTGAAGTCCCTGCTTTTATCTTAAACATCTACTTGAATTTCCTGTTGTCTTTGAGGAAAGCTGGCACTCCAAGAAGATGGACCACAGTAGTCCCTGCTTCCTATGCTCCAGGCCACTGCCTTTTACTGCAAGGGTACCAGACACCTGGCACATGGTAGGCCCTCAGGCCCTGAGAAGAGCCAATGTTTATGAACTACTTTTGATGTGAGCCAGCATTCTAAGCACTTTTCACATATGATTTAATCATCATGATATCTCTATGAGGAGGTCAAATTATTATCATCGCTCTCATTCTTAACAGCAAAACTACAGCACAGAGAAGTTAAGCGATTTGCTATGGTGACACAGTTTGAAAGTGACCACTGGGCTTTAAGCCCAGACAGCTGTCAGCCCTGAGTAGTAACCACTACATATACCGCCTCTCAGGCCACAATACAGCCTCTCTTACCCACCCACCTCCACCACTTTCCACCAGGAAGTTTGAGTTGGTTCTTGGAAGACATAGGCCTTATTCCAATTAGATCAGCAGCTCCTCGAGGTCAGAGATGTGGTGCTTCTCTGCCCAACTCACCCTTCTCCACACTGATGCTATGTGAGGGGCTGGGCTGTGCACAGGGCTGGTCATTTATATGTGGCAACTGACTGCTTCCTGGCTTATTGCAGTCTCTTGGACCTAGCATCTATAGGGCTGGTGGATAGAGCCCTAGAATTTCAGGTAGGAGTCCTCTGCCACACTTCATATCAAAGATCCAGCTGCAGAAATGACTGCCCACCCATCTACAGGGACAAGTCCACACTTCGAGATGGACATTCAGAGCGCTGCGCAAGGTCATCCAGCCAACTCATCTGGCATTCCTAGAACTTCATTAGCTTAACTTCGTTACCCTCCAGATATGTTTTGTATACTTTTCTCTTTCACGAAAATGCTCGTCCTTATTTCCTCGAACTTATTTCACAAGCAGTTATTTGGTGCTTCCAATGCATCTGACACTGTTCTAAGCTCTTGGCACATTTTAACTTACAGACTCCTTATGGAAACCCTGTAAATGCTATTATCCCATTTTACAGATGAGGAAGCTGAGTCACAAAGAGGTGAAGTTATTTGCTCTATCCCCTGCACCTGGAGAAGTCCTACATAGCCTGTCAGGCCCTCCTATGAAGAGCATAAGCCATTCCCTTTCTGGAGGTTCCCACAGCTCAGTTACATCAGCAATCATCCTATATTGAGTTTAGTTATCTACATGTCTTCCTTCCTAATAAGAGTTTGAACTCTCCAAGGGAAGGGATTGTGTTTTATTATTTACAGCATATTCATTGCTCAGGAAGGAGTTTGGCACAGAGTTGACACTTAGGGAATATTTCTTAAAGGACTGAATGAAGAGTGTGTGAGTGAGGGAGTGGCCCAGAGGCAGCCTTGCCCAAAGGAAACGGTGGCTGAGACATTTGAGGTTTTCTTTCCCCAACGTCACTGGGGTGGAAGAATGTAAATATGGCTCAACAGCCGAGCATGAAATGCAACCACAGATGGTAAGGGGAAGAGAGAGGTCTCCCGCCCCATCCTGCCTTTCAGGTAACTGGACCAAACTTGGCACTCTGACCACAAAGCCATTTGGGATGATGGGATATCTAGTAAGCCACGAAACCCAGTGGCTGTGGGGTCCACTCTGGAGAACTGAGCTCAGTGGCTTCCCTGTTGCCCCACCAAAGGTCCTAAGACTACCTCTGTAATTCAGAGGGTTATATGGAGAAGAGAGAAGGGCTTAGATGTCACCCTGAGGAGTTGGGGTTTGCTTCTTTTGGCCTCAAACATTATGCTTCAAGGACATCGCTCAGTCCTTTCCTTGCTGGCCAAGTACACTTTGTGTAAGAGCAGAGGGGATTTGGAGCACAACTCTGCAGCATTCAGTAAAATAAATAAATAAATAAAACGCTGTGCAAGTTACTGACGCTGAGTTTCTCCACCTAAAAAACAAGTAACTTTTTCTGCCCTTCTCCACCTAAAAAACAAGTAACTTTTTCTGCCCTGCAAGCTTCGAGATAATGGATCTGAGAGTTCTTTGTAAATGGAAATGACCAGCCACAAAGACTAAAGCAGGGGGAGTGCTACTTCTAGCAGTGTTCTGCAGCTTTCCAATTGAAGGGAGAAAAGGTCAAGGGCCCCCAGGCCTTAGCCTTTCCCAGTCTCCACCTGCTGTGTACGCCTATGGCCCAATCATCAGCCTTTTCTGAGCCTCAGTAAAATGGGAAGGAGGAAAGGATAATTACTGGCTCTTACAAACAAATCCACAATAACACGTGTGGATTTTACCAGCTCCAGAGAAGGGGCCCCCTAAGAACTGCAACTCTCAAAGCAGCCTTGGCTTTGAACACCAGCTTCAACCCTTACTGGGTGACATATAACACTTACCTGGGCCTCAGTTTCCTGGCTTATTAAATGGAGACAATAACACCTCCCTCCCTAGACTGTTATGTAGATCGAATACAAAAGCTTTGATAAGACCTGCTTGTCAGTGGTGAACTCACTCTACTTAGTCCTTCTTCCTGTCCTTGTATCACAGGGCCTGCTCGGTTCTCATGCTTACTAATTCTGCGTTTATCTGGGAAGTAGTTACAGCACCTACCCACAGTTGCCCCTCACCCTCAACTCGTTGACCTCAGTACATACACCTTCCCCCAGTCAGAACTGGCAGGAACCCCTCCTCCTCTTCCCATCACCTGGCAAACTGCAGCACCGACCCAAGGTAACACACACCCTGCAGTCTGGCTCAGGGGTCAGGGCTCTGTCCATTTGAGTGGCTGGCCTGGCCATGAACAAAAGCTGCTTTTGTGTCAGAGGAGCAGTTTGCCACTTGGGGAGTCAGTAATCAGCCTCCTGCATCCCCACCCCTTTGTGATTAGCCAGGAGGGCTGGCCAGCTGTGGTGGTGGGCAGGCTTTTTTTTGCATCCATCACTTGGTACATTCCTCTGAGATTCCAGGCCAGTCACAAGAGAGCCCCCCCTGAGTGGTCCAAACCTCCATGGCAGCTCAGCCTGGAGCCGGTTGGTTCTCAGTAAGCATCGGCTCCACACTCTCATGACCCATTTGGAGATCCTGAGTTCCACCCAGGGAGGGGGCAAGCAACTCAGGGCCTTGCACCTGGGCTCTGCCCTCTAGTATTTGTGCCTACCTTGTCCTGCCCTGGAGATTCAGTCTCCCAGAATTCTCTCTCTCTCTCACGGGCCCTGAGCCGTTTAAGCAATCAGGTTAGAAGAAGGGGTTCCAGAGAAGTCCCAAAGCTCTTTAGGAAAAACTTCTCCTATAATTTCTTCTCCTTGGGGTGTCCTCAGGTAACCCATGCTGAAGGCTGGAAACAGAAGTTGGCAATGCACAGGTTCTTAGATAAACAGTGGCATGCCTGCAACAGATAGGGCACCCACACATAGCTGTGGAAGGGGCGCAGCACCAGGCCAGTCCCCTGTACTTCTCCCACAATAATGAGTTGGAAGCCAGACTCTGCCATCCAGGAACCCTGGAGGAGAAAGAGCTGTGTGAAAATGCCCACTTGGGTCGATCAGACTGAAGACCCCAGGTCAGCTGCATCCTCCAGACTGAAGACCTCACGGACAGGGGACTACATTTCTTGTCAAAAAAAGAACCCCAAAGCCTGCGCAGTGAGAGTCCCCATGAGGACAGGCGTTGTATTGTTGTCCTGATGTCTGGAGCGGTTCCAGCAGGGTAGGAGGGTCCAAACTGGCTGCTCAAACTCACGGCCCAGGGATAGGGCCTCCAGATCAGCGTCCCCTTCCCTCTGGCTCACCCTCCTCCCCTAGCTCTTCTCTGCCCAAGCCTGGATGTTCTGTGCTGTAGTTTAACCAAAGAGGCTGTTCTCTTTGACCAGTTATTGTCCTCCACACCTGGGGGAGCCATGGTACTCCTCTCTGGCTTTGACTTGCTGTGTAAGCTTGGGCATGTTACTTACCCACTTAGGGTCAATGGTATCTTCACCTGAGCATAAAGCAGTTAAATGCCTAAGATCTGGGCTTGTGAATTGTGCTTCACAGTGGCAGGGGAGCAGCCTCAAGGCCTACCTTGGGGATGTTGGGGAGGACAGAACAAGGGGAGGCTGAGTCTGCGGGGTCTAGGCCCTCACCCCTCCCCCATCTTCCTAAAATCAGAACCATGCTGGTTTGTATCTGTTTTATATATTGGGGCTCCACATCGGATTCAGTTTGGGGAAAAAAAGAAAAACATTTAAAACCAATGGACTAGATATATGTTCCTCTTGTACCTGGGCCCCAGTTACCTTCTGAGTGATCGTAACATGCTCTAATATAAGTAAAATGTTTAGGACAGTGCCCAGCACATAATGATGATGACAATAATAGCCACCATCCATTGAGCAGCAACTACGTGCCAAACATTGTTCAAAAGCTGTACCTGGGTGAATTCATTTGATCCTTCCAAAACCTTCTCAAAAAGAAGACACTATTATTATCCTGATTTTATAGATGACATTGAGGCACAGAGAAATTAAGCAACTGGTCCAAGATCACACAGCTACTGAAAGATGCAACTGGGATTTGAATACATGTGGTATAGCCCTAGGCCTCTCATTCTTAATCAGTACCATTATTGGTTCTCAATACATATTTAGTTATTTTTATTACTCCTGTGGTCATTGTTATTTTCACTGGCAAATGATGTTACCCTCGGCTGTAAAATGGGCTGAGTTTCCCTTGCACTGTGACTATGTCTAAAAATCAGATCGTAGCTGGAGAGTGGGTGTGTTCTTGCTTTGGTGGCCTGGCCCAGCTGCCTGATGCCCCTCATGTGCCAAATCTGCTGAGGTAAAGCCTACATTCTGGGGCTACTTCTCCAAACAGTGGGCGGGGGAAATGCTGAGTTTGCTAAGAAAAGAAAGACTGGCTCATAAGCTCAATGCCTAGAAGAAACCAAGCAGCAGAGCCACTGGGAACTTATAAAGTGGCTAGATGTCCTGCATGAGACAAGACTACTGACGTGCTACACTCAGCCTTTACTGACCCCGCCACTGTGAACGTCCTCTACTTACCTGGCTCAGCCTGCCTTCTTCCCTTTTTTCTCCTTTTCTGCCCCCCTCTGTTTTTTCTTTTCATCTCTCCTCCCTCTCCTTGCTCAGCAAGACCCATAATAACTTGCTAAACCACAACCCTCATATTTCTTATATTTCCACTTTCCAGGGGAATTTTGCAGTTGGTTCCGACTGCTTCACTGGATTGGCCCTCCCTCTCTGGCCGTATTCATCACTTCTTGCATCCCACCCACCTTCCAAGGCTACTTCCTTCAACCTCAGCCCTTCGGACCAGAGGCTTGCCTCTTCCTGCATTTACTTGGCCACCAGAGCCACCAACTCCCTGGGCAAGGTCCTTCCCTTTTCTGGGACTCAGTTTCTCTCTCTGTTAAAGGTGGAAGGGGAGTGATTGGACCAAATAATATCTGAGGAACTTTCCAGCTCTAATTTCCCACAGTTTTACATCTGGTCCATTGAGAAAATGGAATCTTCCTGTCCACTTTATCGCTCTCTCTCGCTCTCTCTCTCTCTCTCTCTCCCTCCCTCCCTCCCTCTCTCCCTATACACACAAAAACACACACATTTATGTGCTCACACATGTGCATGGGGCAACTCTGAAAGCATTACTTGGGACCAGAATCTGAGGAAATGGGAGCTGAGGGAGGTAGAGGATGTCAATAGTAATTACAGATTTTTCAAAGTGGACCAGAATTTTGAAAGCCAAGAAAGTTTAGGAAAGCGACCCTCTCAGCTGGGTTTGGCTCCAAATGAAAGTCAAGGAATGGCATGTCCAGAACCAGGGCAGGAGCAAAGCATTGACCCCTCTAGGTGTGGTGCACTGCCTGGGATTCAGCTCACGTCCCTGGCATTCACCACACCTGCCTGCTCTGGACAGGTCATCCGGACTCAGGGCAGTGGGGAACTGGTTCCAGATGCATCAGGTTTCTGTTCTCAAGGTGCTTACAGTCAAGTCGCAGAGACAAGCATGGAGATAAATAGACCACCTCTTACAGTTTCCAAAGTGCTTTCATTGGTTTTTCTTTGGTCCTCACAACAACCCTGGGATATAGGAGTGGAACTGTCATCCCATTTTACAGAGCAGAGGACTGAAAGTCAAAGTAGAGACAGAATTCACCCAGGCTGATCTGAGCAGCAAGTGGAGAGCTGAGACACAAACCCAAGTGTTTGCTCTTCAGAGCCAGCGCTCTGTCCAAAGAATCATGCTCTTGCATTTTCAATAGCTTGGACAATAGAAGTTTCCTGCAGCATTGCAAAAAAAAACCCTCCTAAGGAAAGTGGGAGTGAGAGGTTGTGGAACTTCAGCTATTCATTTCACATCCAGACACGCAGGTAGACATTTTTCTTCAGAGGGTGTATTTTATTTCTAGCCTGTACATGAAAGGGAAAAGCTGCAACACGAGGCACAACATGATCCATGCTGTGAGACAGACATACAGTATTCTGGGACGTGAAGGGGGAGGGGACAGTATTTGAACTAAGCTTCATAGAATGGGAAAGATCTAAACAGACTGAGATCGCAACAGGGGAATCACAGAATCTCAGAGACTTCAGCTGTCCACTTCCCAACTCAGCAGCTGTTGCTGGCTTCTGAGGCAACGGACCTGCCTAAAAGGAATTCTTCCTGAACAATTAGGTGCATATAGTGGGCAGGATTTCCTGTTTTCTTTCCTTTCCTTATTTTATATTGTGAGCTACCTGGGCCAGAACCTGGGGCTTGGGAAACACCTGTGTCATCCACCTGCCCCTCACCTGGACTGTGATCGTGGATTGCTCTGGAGATATCCAGCTTGGGGCAGTCCAGCCAGACACGGGCAGAAGGAGCCAGAGGAACCAGCACGCTTACAAACAGAAAGGGGCCCCAGCCAGGCCTCCCCACACTGCTTCCCACTGTTTTTCTCTAAGGTTCAGGATTAAGTATCAAACAATCAGATGACCAGATGACATTTTTGAAAAATCACACTTCTGGAAAATCAAGGTCAAACCCCTTTCCAATTAAGGGTCACATAACCATCGTGTGCAGGACCTTAAAGGACCTTAAAAACTACCCTATCCAATCCCCTCATTTTAATTATGGGGAAATTGGGGCCCAGGAGGAGAAGACACTTGCCCAAGGTCACAGAGTTTATTAGCAGCCAAGTCATCGTGTCTGGTTATGCTTTAGCACTCACTGACAAATGACCTTTGCTGTGAGCTGGGCTTCCAAGGGGCTCCTTGGCAGACGTGAGAAGGCAAGCACATCTGGTCTTTGGAAACCTCAGGTGTATGAAACACGTCTGACCCTTCCATCACTCCACCCAAAGTTGCCCTCTGGCCTGTACCCTGCCTCCCTGCAGTGGGGGTGGGGCTTCAGAGTCATGATTCAACCTGGGCCCTTCCCTTCCTTGTTAGAGGCCCAGGGGCTAATTCCTGAGGCCTCAACTCCTGCGTTCTTAATCTCAGATCAGACTTCTGAACCGAAGAAAACATCTTCCCCTTCCCTCACCCTACTACCCAAGCTAGTTATGGTGGTCATTTTCTGATCATTTAATAACTATAATTTGTGTATTACCTGGGAGCTTATAGAGCACTCCCCCTCCCACTATCACACCTAGTTCACACAATAACCCGAGAGTTGTGTATTTGGATCCTCATTTTAAAATCGAGAAATCTGAGGCTCAGAGAGGTGGGATCACATAGCCCATAAGTGACAGAATTCAAACTGAGAGCTGTCTGAATTTTCCAGAAACTGAGCTCTTTCCAACAGCTTAAGACTACCTTTTTTGCTTGTTTCTTAGCAAGGATGGATGGACAGATGGTTGAGTGAAAGGATGGGCCAAATAGTTCCTGAGCACTGTCTCTGTGGCTGGCTCTGTATTAGGCATGAGGATGCAGAGAGGAATGAGACATAGTCTGTACCTCTGGGAGCCCAATGTATCAGTGAGTGCCTCTCAAACTTTTGCACCAAAGTACCCCACATGGCTAAACATCCCCACACAACCTGAAGGAGCTAGAGAAGCCATGCAGTCAGCCACAAGTGAGCGATTCCTTTGAAGTCTCTGCTTTTAGCTTACAATTAATTCGTGTGAATTTAGCACGCCATTTCATACCATATATCTATGCTTGTTATAATATACAAAGGATATTTTGCCCCCAGATCTTTTAGGGAAAATGGACTATCCCTAACAGAAGCTTTTGAAAACATTTCCCGTAATGCTTGTGTCTGGCCTAGGGGTGAAAAAATAGCCTCCTTTGAGAAGCAACAGACAGGGGTAAGATTTTGTGTGGTGAAGGTGTTGTTACTGCAAAACTAAGAGTTTGGTGAAGAGGCTCTGGGCATATGTGACGCATGTATACATGTGCCTGTACAAGCTCCAGAGGTAGCCAGAGCTATTTCCTTCAGGACCACGTTGCTTTCGCACCCAGATGATCCACACTTCTACTCCACCAATTAGCTGTGAACTAGCCATGCACTGAAGCCCAGAAACCAGAACTGGGAAGGACTAATGGGGTTCTGGAGGGGGTTTTTTCCTAAAATACCTTTTGCATTGGCCCTTTTAGTAACTGATTGGAAAACAAGATGACATCCACTGCCCACTGACAGAGACCTGAGAGGAAAACCCAGGCAAACTTACAGCAGGCCATGTGGGGTGATAAAGTACCAGTTTTTGCCATGTATAATGCACAACCACGTTTTCGTGCACATTGTACATGGGATTATTATACCCATTATTATACCCATGGTATGTGCTCATTATACCCATGTATAATGAGCATCCTTATTTTTCCCTCAAAAATTTGGGCAAAAAAACTGTGCATTATACATGGCAAAATAGTTACTCTGAGAGATATCTGGGGACTGGGAAAGCACTTCCCTGCTTTTGCTGGCTTTCTTAAGACAAAAGCACATGCTTTGTAAAGCCTGAATGTTGTTCTGCCATTTGCTTGTTCTGTACTTAATTTATGTCTGTTTTCTTCCTGATTTTAAAGGCAGGTTCTGAGTCCCAGCCTACTTTGATGATCCTCAAGGAAACAAGCAAAGGGGCTTGGCCTCTCTCTTGGGCCATAGGTTAAAGGGAGCAGGGCATCTCTGGGGACCAGATGTGGTGATAACAGCAGTGAGATCAAAGGATGACAGCCACAAGTGGTGCATGGTGGGGGAGATTCTGAACCTCCTTGAGAATCTCCTTTTGGCCTTTTCCTCTTTCCAAACCTTGGAGGGCTTTGTGTTTTGTTTTTAATAACAAGGCCGTTCCCTTCCCCTGTGGAATGTACTCCCTGAAATATCATGCTCCAGGGGCACGTGGACACAAAATTGGAAGCCTCTGTTCTCAGGAGCTCAACTTCCTATGTTTTCATTTTTCTTCTCAAAAAACTCAAACCAAACCAGCTCTTCCTGTTTCTGGGTTTGGGATGTGGAAGATCACACAGCAGGGACTCTCCAGCAAAACAGGTCAGAAGGGGCCTTTGAAAGCTGCCCCTTGGCTGTCCTGCATGGGAGGAGGGCTGTTTGAAAGGAATTTAGTCCTATGGAAAGAGGAGGACACAAGTAGTAGAAAGGCTGTGCGGAGGGAGCAGCTCTGCTTGTGACACCAGATTGCTCTCCTTTGCCTTTGCCCTTACCCTTTCTCCCTCCACCCCGACCAAAGCCTGGGTACAGAGAGCTTCCAGCAGCTGAGATGCTGATCTTCAGCCATTGGTGACTACCAATTTGGAGTAAGTTTAGAGAAAAGTCATCAGGACTGTGAGAAATCATTTGAGGAGCTGGACCTGTTCACTCTAGGGAAAGACGGTTCTGGGAAGGACATTATAAATGTGTGGGGACTTGGGTTCAAGTCTCGGTTTTACCACCAACAAGCTGTCTGCTGTTGTGCAAGTAGATCACCTACCTTTTCTGGGCTTCACATTCCCCAGCTATAATGAGAGCATTGGACTATATGAGCTACCATGTCCCTTCCATCTCATACTTTGGCAAATTCTAAATGCCAGCACTTTAGTCATAGGGAAGAAGGAACATGTGACTGTCATGAGACACTAAGGGGTAAAATAAAGGACTATTGGGTGGAAGCTGTGAGGCAGATTTTGGGTCAATATAAAGAAGAACTTCCATTGACCATACCTGGAAAGCGTGGTGCAAGCCCCAGTGTGCACATAGTAGGAATGGTATAAAAAGCAGTTTGTTAGCCTTTTGAGCACTGGACTAGGGCAGTGGTCTCCAACATCTACTTTTGTATGGCCAACTATAGTCTCCAAATGAAAACTTCATGGAATCTCAAGAAGATAAAATAGATGTGGTTGAATAAAACACCCCTCAACTCTGTTCTGCCCTCACTTCCCACAAAGAATCTCTAGAAAGTCTAGAGTTCCTTAGTACGAGGTTTGGAAACCACTGGTTTGTACCGTCCTTAAGTGCAACTTCCTGGCTTGAGATATATAGGGCAGCCTCTAAGTTTCAAAGGTTTGGTGGAAATGTGTTTTACATTGCTCTGCACCATTGGCCAAAACTACTGGACCCCCAAGGCTCTGTCTCAAAACAATTTGTCATCTGGAGCAAGTGGGGGCCCTGAGTCAATTTGTAATAGCTAGTTCAGAGCTGAAATAATAGGGAACAAAGGCTTCTGAGAAGAAGGCCGTAATCTGATAACCAGGAGCTCTTTTGCCATGCCACCAAAAATAAAAGACAATCCTTGGCAGATTCATTATTTATGTGAGGCCCTGTGCTTAGTTCTGGGAAGATGGAGGTCAGTCAGATATAGTCATTGTACACCATGACCTCATGTTCTGTGAAAGATACAGAAAAGAGGCAAATTCAAAAGAGTGTGATGTGTTATAATAAACATGGACAAGATGGGAAGGGACGCCAGAAGCCAGCTTGACAGGCCAAGTAGAGGGGCTGCCAAGACACACCCAGTAGAGAGTGCAATATGAGAATTCATAATACTTATAGAAAATAGTGTGTCGTCCCATGGAACTCAGAAATGTGGAGATGTGGTGAGAGAAGAAGAAATAAAGATAAGTTGTTTAAGTTGTGAAGGACCTTGAGTGGCAATGCAAAGAAGTTAGACTTTGACCAAGGGTAGGGAGCAATCAAAGGTATTTGACCAAGGTTAAATTTTTCTTTGGAAGAGAGAAGTCTGGCAGCAGTATGTAAAGTGGACTGGAAGGGAAGGCATGGTGTCAGGGAGACCAGTTCGGAAGCCGTAGCAAACATCCATCCATGCCAGAGCTGCCGAGGGCCAAGATGGAGGGCTATGGCAGTGTTGGTAGAAAAGAAGGGCAGGTTCAGGAAACATTACAGAGAAGTTTCATGGGTATGATTCGGTGACTGGATGGCAGCAAATGAGAAAGATGGAGAAGTCCAGGTGATTCCCATGATTCTTGCTTCAATGACTGGACGGATGGTGGTACCTTAACCAAGAAAGGGAGCCCTGGAAAAGGAGGTTTCTGAAAGAATGATGAAGAATTATGATCTTTAGTGCTGAGTGTGAAGTACTTGTAGGACCTTCTGGTGGAAGTGTCTAATAGCACTTCCCACGTCCTTTCCAGACCCGTCTTTCTACCTGCAATTCCCATTCCTTCCTGAGCCCCTGTGTAGCTACCCCATGCTAGCTAGCCCTTGCTCTGACCTTCTGGATTGGCCCAGGCTTTGAAAATTGCTGATGAGGCTGTGTCTCAGAACATTTTCCTGATCTACATCCGTAAGCCTGGGGCTGACTTTCTGTGTTGCATTCCTGCATCGGGAACCTGGGTTTCCCAGCTCCTTTTGACCACAAAGAAAGCTGTTACACTCCTCCACAGGTCTGGAAATCTTTCCCCATTACAAGGAACATCTTGAAATTGCCCTTTGCACTGACCTTATCCCCGCCTCTCCCTCCTTTCAGTCTGACTCTGGCACGGGTGGCAGTCGGGGGGTGGGGAAGGATGACACAGAGTCAGAGTGCATAAGACCTTGGGACCTTCTAGTTCAACCTTCTCATTTTTCAGACAAGGAAACTGAGGCCCAGGGAGGGGAGACAACTAACTCAAGGTCACAGAAGAAGTTAATGTCAGATCTGAGACTAGATCTTAGAATTCTCAACTCACAGCTCAGTGTTTTTGCCTGGGAGGAATTCACTGTAGATCACGGTTGAAAGATTTCCTGTCTCAAATGATAATCAATTCCAGATACCCCCTAACCAAGTAGATCTTTCTACTATTCCGACTTGTTAGGTAAAATATCTGTCAAATGATAGATAAACTATGACCTGCAAATGTTTTTCATACAATCACAAATCCTAATTGACCAGATCTGTCAAGGATTAGTTACAAGAATTATTTAATCATTTTCAAAAGAAAGGAAGTTAACGGAATTATTATTCTGATGATTTTCATAGGCTCAGCATTTCAGTCTACTACTGCCCTCCTGAGCTTTACAAGTGATGCCCAATCGCAATTCAAATAAATTTGTTTCTACGTTTGTTTCTACAAATGTGTTTGTTTCTACATTTTCTCCCTTTTAAACTGGTCTCCCAGTCCCCTCAGAGCTGGAGGGAAAGGTCTGGGGTAGCTGATGGATGGAATCTGGTGCTGAGGCCAAGCCTGCAGCCAGGCTGGAGCCACTTGGGTTGTGGAGCCGGGGCTCTTGTTACAGGCCAACTATTACCCACCAGGTTGCCTCAGACACTTCAGCAGGAGCCGGGAGAGAAGTCCTGAATGGTTCTGGGCAACAAAAGGACCTTTGTGCACTATGAGCAAGGGGCCTCAGGGAAGATTTGGTGCAAGGGAGGTACAAGGGAAGGTCAGCAGCCTCCTCACCTCTGCTCTCTGCTGGGAAGGAGAGCTAATGTGTTAAACAGAAGTGTGGGGTTTGGAAGTCAAGAAGCCATTGACTCAAAGAGCAGCAAGGTACCTTACAGATCATTTAAACCAAACCATTCATTTTATAGTTGGGGACACTAAGGCCCAGAAAGGGGAAGGGACAGGCCCAAGTTTATACAGCAGGCGGAGGGCAGAGTCAAAACTGAAATCTAGAGCTTCTGATTCCCCAATCAAGTGTTCTCACTTCAGTACTTACGAGGTAGTCCAGAATTGTGGATTTCATTTAGAGGGAAGAGCCTCCAGAACCTATCTCCATCTCAGGAGCAATTCATGCTTAACAACATGATGTGAGGACTTGGAAAAATTATGAAGTGATGTGGGGAATCCAAGAGCACCTAGTGAGTCTTAGAGTGAGTCCCAAATGCCAGAACCACCTCCTAATCCACAGGCTTGTGCTACCATAACTAGGTCTGTGTTTTCCAGTGCCTAGTATTGTTATACAGGGTCTGGCACAAATAATGCCCCTTTTTATTACAAAATCTTTTATTATAATATCATAAACATGTAATTCTGTAACATGATAGTATCACACTCAAGCACACCATATGATATTTTAGGTGAAATGTTCAAATTAAAACTATAAGCTATTACACCCATATTGTTATCTTACCAACCACACTCAAGCAGGCGTTACTTCTGCTGGACCTTGTATTTATGGGATGATTTGGCACAAGACATTGACATCTTGAATTGTGACAGATACACATTGAACTCGGTATGTATTAGAAGAAATAAAACTAGTACCTCAAACCCTAATTTTATAGATATTAGAGCTTAAAGTGAGATTGTTTAAAATTGGACTGCTTTTAAGAAAAACAATAAGCATATAATGGCACAGGATAAAGTGATGGCAAATATTGTGAAGTTGGTTCACATATAAGCGAATGTTGGAAAACAATGTACTAGTGGATTCTCGGGTTATGATAGCAGGACCATCAAAGATCATCCAGGCCATACTCCAGGGCTTGGGCAGCCCTACATATGTTGAAGCCATTTGGACATTCTTTTTGTTTTCCTTAAGATTTTATTTATTTATTTATTTTAGAGAGAATGGAGGGACAAAGAGAGGGACAGAAACATCAATGTGAGAGAGAAACATCAAGCGGTTGCCTCTCATACGTGCCCCTAGAACCCAAAACCCAGGCATGATCAGGAATGCAACCAGAGACCTTTTGCTTTGTGGGACAATGCCCAACCAACTGAGCCAGACAGGTCAGGGCCGGTTGGACATTCCTAATGTTCTCTTGTGAAGGTGGTACCAAAGGGATACTTTGTCAATGACCCCATGTAGGACAAAAGCAGTAACATTTCAGAGAAACCTCTGATTGACTGATCTTAATAGCAAGAAGATTAGATATGCAAATCACATGCAATTGTCACCTGTGAGTCAGAGTCTCAGCTTTTTCTTCTCTAAAAAGTCCCTGGTTGGTCATCTCCTCTACCAATTCTGTCCCACTGTGGTGGAACTTAGAAGAATGGCATATAAGAACACAAGAGGCTCAAGGTGCAAATGGAACATTGAGGGTCAGAGAGAGGAATGTTCTTCAGATCATTCAACCATGAGAGGGAAAGTTAAGACTGGACCCCAGGTCTCTTGACTCCCAAACAAATGCTTATTCCACCACTGCCCCACATTTCCTTCTCCATTGCCCCTTCCTCACACTCCCTTCAACAGCATCCCCACCCCAATTCAGGCGGCTACAGCCTCCACTGAAGTCTTGTCTGGCACAGCTCACTTTCTTTAGACCTGGATTCATCAAAGACCCAAACATCTGGTAACATGGGTCACCTTTCGGAGGATTCTGGGTGGTTAAGGGACAGAAATGAAAAGGCTTTATTTTGAGCCTTTTGAATTTTGAAACATGTGAAGGTATTACCTAGTCCAAAAATAAATAGCAAAACAAATAAAGAGTTCTGTTCCTTCCCTGAGTTAAATCTCAAAATTAATCACATTTATTTAGCACTCTGAAGTTTTTAATGTACTATCTCATGATCTGTAGAAGAACCCCATGCAATAAATTGCTCCATTTTATAGATGTAGACAGTGATCCAGAGATAGGAAGTTCCCTGCGTGGGCTCACACAGTGAATCAATAATGAAATTTGGGCTAAAATCCAGGCCCCTGATCCCCAGTGCCTTGATGCTTCCATAGCCACATCCACAAAGCTCGTAATTTGTGCCAGATTATCCTCGGATCAGCCTGAACCAATGTGTTCACATTTGCCCTTAAATAGACATTTTCAAAACTTTAACCTAAAGAATTAGTACAACCAGTTCCAGCTCAGCTCTGTAGATGGCATCCTCTTCTGCCTGGCCCCACCCCTTAAAACACACGTGTCTGTCCTCTGTAAGCCACAGACCACTCAGCCACCTGGTGCCCACCCTCCCAGGATTCGGCACTGGCGACTTAGCCTGGCACAAACATTCTAATGAGGCAACTTGGCAGCTGCAAAGGCATTTGTCTGGGGGGAGGGTCACTATTTCAGGGCCTGAGGGGTTTCTTTTTAGCCTTTGCAGCTGGTGTCTCTGAAATGGAGAAGTTTGTCCTTCCCCAAGTATGGGCAGCCCACAGATCTTGTGCCCCCAGAAGTCTCTGTTGCAAAGCAGGAACTGTGCTCAGCAAGAAGGCCTGGAATAGTGATGGGAGGAGGTGGCGGGGGGGAGGGATTGTGGAGAAACAGATGTATGTTGTGTGCTGATCAAAGCAGTGTTCCTGCTTCAAAATAGGTCCCCTCTCATCTGCTGTCATGGCAATGCAAATAAACACCTCATCCTGTTGGCTCTTCTTCCTTTTTAGCAACCACCACCCAAGAACTTGGGGTCTTAAGGTGGAAAAGTCCTTGGGAGGTCATCAGATCCCCTGTCTGCGTCTTGGTAACACTGTGTCCCAACTAGCTCCAACTATTTGGGGAGGTCCTCAGGACCTCACACAGGGCCTTAGCATGTCACTTGTTAATTACTGACTTTCTGTTCCACGTGACCCCCAGCCCTTACTGCCACCCAAGAGCCGTACTCATTCAAGTCATGAGCTCATCCTGATGAAAAACTGGAGCCAATAGACATGGCTGAGATGGGGCTGGAGTCAGGAGAATGGCCTAGACGACCTCAGCAAAGTCTGGACGATGGCAGGAGTTCAGACACTGGCACTCAACACATTCCTGGCCAGTATCCTCCTTCCTCTTCCTCCCCAAAGCAGCCATCGTCCTCTGGATGACTGTGTCCTCCTTAACAAAGGGAGCTGCTCCCAGAATGACACCCACTTGTCCACACCCAAATAGGACACCAGAGGGAGAAGGCAGATTGGCAGTCAGGGAATCAGGCTCAAAGAAACTTGTTAGAGAGAAAAAGGGGGGATTTTTTTTTTCTCTCAAGACTACCTATATCCCCCAAGTACTAACTACTCATCTTAGTAGCCTTCCAGATAAAGCAAGTTGTGGAAATAGCAAAAGCACTGATGGTCAAATGTCAAGTCTCCTTCCTCCACCCTCCACTTACCTCTCAGCATACCTGCCAACCCTAATATACTTCCTCCCCAGTGGACAAAGGCCTCTGAGAACAAGGGAAGTATATGGGTGGCTGCCACTTGCTGATAGCTCTTCAAGGAAATCCTCCTCTGGCTCCCTAACCAGACAAAACCCTCCATCCGAGAAATGAAGAAGCTGTGCGTGCTTACTCACCTTCAAAAGGCCAGGCCCTTGTAGCCCAGGAAATGCCCACTGGAGGGAGACAGATCCTCTCCAGATTCTGCACCTAAGTCATTGGCTGTACTGCCCAGGAACCTAATAAGCCAGCCCGATAGGGACACAGAGAAACTCAGGCCCATTGCATGCTACTTGTGAGCCACACTTTGTACACTTACCAGCATTCTTCCTCCCATGCCGTATTGGGAAGCACTGCAAAGGAAACAGAGAAGAAATCAAAATGTTGCAGACACCCATGCAATGTCAGAATGGGAAGAGATCTTTGCAGTCAGCAAGTTCAAGCTGCCCATTTTACAGAAAGACACACTGAGGGCCACAGAAAAGGAAAATGAAGTACCAGTGGAGGAAAGTAGAACCTAGAAGCCCAGACTCCTGACTGCCCACCATAATACTTTCTCTCACTCCACTAGCTGACTCCTCCGGTTCACCACATAGGGAGCAGCACCAAGTTAGGGGGTTGGGGACAATCTACACAATTCATGGTACTGTTCCAAGGTCTAACAATAAGGATTATGAAAGAATTGGTCAGCATTGGCTTGGCACATACCATCCTTGGTATAGTATCAACCAGGTTAGAAGAAAGGTGTGTTGATGGAAAGAGTAGTATTTAGAATTGGCAATCTCAAGTTCAGGGCCACCTTCTACTTACTATGTGTCATTGGACGTAACCTGTTGAGCTGTAGTTTCTGCATTCACAATACTAGGATAGTAATAATCCCAGCCTCATAGGCTTAGTGAGAAATTAATCTACCTTTAAGCACTTTTTAAAATGATAAAGCACATTAAAAATTCATTCATTCTGGAAATATTTCTAGAGCACCAATGCCCCTCAAAGCCCTATGCTAGATGCTAAGAATATAGCAGTGACCTAGACAAGTAACGTCCCTGTCCACTTGGAGTAGGGGCAAACAATAAACAGGTCAATCAATAAATAAATAAGGAAATTTCAGATGTCACTAAGAACCAGGAAAGGGAAATTGAAAGAAAAAAAAAAAAACAGGCTGAGGTAGAGAGTGATAGGGCAGGAGGAATAAGGAGATTGTTTTTCTTTAGAAATGGTGGTCAGAGAAGGTCTCTCAGAGAAGCTGAACTTTGAGCAGAGTCCTGAATGACAAGAAGGAGCCAGCAATATGACGATCTGGGTGCAGAAGATTCCAGGCAGAGGTTGAAGAGAACAGCAGAGGCCAAATTACTCAGGGCTTTGAAGGCCAGGGTGAGGGTTTCAGCTTTGATTCAAATGACAGCAGGTAGCCACTGTGAGGTGTAGAGCAGAAGAATGGCAAGACGTGATTCCCATCTTCAGGAGATTCCTCTGGCAGCTCTGTGGGGAATGGGTTGTGGGGCTAGAGTGAAAACAGGAGGATCTCTTAGGAGGCTTTTGCAATAGTTTAGATAAGCAACATCGGTGGCTTGGGCTAAAATAGTAGCGGTAGAAATGTTAATTCAATAGTTAAGAAGGAAAGAAAAAAAGGGTTCCTCTTAGAGATAGATGGGACTTCTTACTTATTCTCTTGCTTTTGTGCAGTCAGCCTCTAAACCAAACAAAGGTTATCAGGAAAAGAGTTTGCCACAGTATTTTCCATCTCTCTTATCCTCTGAACAATGATTGCCACACCGGGTGCAGACAACAATGTCTCTAATCCTTGGAGATTAGGCTCAGCCCTAGATGACTAAAGGTCAGACACACCCTTGTAGACCATAAGACAACCTGGTGAATCTTCAACCCACAATTGGTCACAGGAGAAGAAGAAGGGGTAGGAGGTGACCCCCAGGTGTTCATTGACAAGGCCCTTGAGGGATGCTAGTGAAGGAAATGGAAAATTCTGGAATGACATAGATTTTAAGAGGAGAAAGACCAATCAAGAGAGACAAATATGAAATCCCCCTACAAAGCTATGAATTGGACCTATTTAGGATTAAGTAAGTCAATATACTTCTCACTAGTGGAGAAAGGGTAGCAAAAGGAAAAGATGAAGGAGTAGGGGAGAAGGAGGAACAATCCCTATGTAGTCCTAAATGTGACAATTCTGGGAAATTAGGAGAACTGACAGGTGGGACAGACTGTTCTGCGGTCCTGTTGTATTCATATTAAGTTCCCTCCTCTCCCATCCTACCCCCCAACCTGTCATAGGTATAACAGAATTAAAGCTAATTCAGGAGCTAATAAGGCTTTAAATTTACACAGGAATTTACAGGTTACAAATAAATGACCTTGTTTGACTGTCACAACCATTCTGCATGGTAGGTTTTATTATCCTCATGTGACACATGAGAAAAATGAGGCCCAGAGAAGTGAAATGACTTACCCAAGGTCACACAGTTAGTACACGTCAGAACCGAGTTTACACTTTAGGCCTATGCAGTTGCCAATTTTATGGCATCCAATTCTTTTCTCCCTGCAGCCCAGGATAACCCAGACTGGGCCAGGACTATGAGTCTGACTCTGTTTTAGACCCTGATCCTGCCACTATTTTATTAGCTGAGAGGCTTACAGGGTAAGATGAGACATGAGCTTTTGCATCAGAGTTCTGCTACCAAGTGAGGGCTCCTTTTGTGTTCTGGTTGTAGACAGCCGTTCTGGAAGAAGACCACGATTAGTGCTGACCATCTTCTCATCCAGTGGGTCATTCATTCACTCACTATGAACCTCCTCAGGGCCAGGCCCGGTGCTGGGTAATCAGAGATTCAACTAAAACTGGCATGTTCCCTGCCCTTGAGGAATTCATGGCCAAGTTGGGGGGCTGGGTAGGCCACATGCATAAATCATCACAATTGCACGTGAGTGCTGTTGCAAAGTATAAAGCCTTGTGGAACTGAGCAGAGGGAGTAATTAGTTGCTGACAGTGCAGGTGCATTGTCATGAGGACATTTGGGAAGGAAGCAGCATTTGGAAGAGGTCTCGAAGGTTGAATAGTAGTCCATGAGGCAGACAAAGAGGCAGACCATGGCAAGCAGAAGGAAGAGCATAGCAAAGGGCAAGGACGTGTGCAAGCATACATTTTGAGGAACTGTGCGTAGTCCGGCTGGAGAGCAGACTGCCAGACAGAGAGTGAGAAATGAGTCTGGAGCAGTGGGTGGGGGTCAAATCATGAAGGACCTTCTAAGTCACACGAAGAAACTTGAACTTTATGCAGAGCCCCATGGAGAGCCATTGAAGAGGTCTAAACAGGGGAGTAACATAGTCAGATTTATAGTTCAGAATGTTACTCTATCTGTAAAGAATAGATTGGGAATGGGGGTAGGAGAAGTTGGGCAAAACTAGTGATAGGAAGGCTGGAGCAGACCAAGGCAGTGGTCTTTGGAATAGAAAGGAAGGGAGCAATGTATTAACTATTTCTTCATTAGAACCAAAGTCAATGGTAGGATGTGGGAAGATAAAAGGGGAGTCAAGGATGAATTCACCGTTTCTGGACTGGGCAACAGAGTGGCTGACAAGGGCTATTACTATATTTTGCCATGTATAATGCACATCCACATTTTTGGCCCAAACTTTCAAGAAAAAAATCCTTCATTTTAATTTTTAATTCAATTGTTTATTAATTTATATTTAGAAACAAAACCAATTATATTCCAGGGTATTATTTTGCATATGGATATCATTATTGCTTTCTAGAGTTACACTTTTAATGCATAAGCATAAATAAAAGAATTAAAAACATTTGTATAGATACAGAATTAGTACTACCCATGTATAATGCACACCCTTATTTTTCCCTCAAAAATTTGGACAATGCCCTTGCCTGGTGTGACTCAGTGGACTGAGCACCGGCCTGTGAACCAAAGGGTCACAGGTTGATTCCCAGTCAGGGCCTGGGTTGTGGGCCAGGTCCCCGGTATGGGGCGTGCGAGAGGCAACCACACTTTGACGTTTCTGTCCCTCTCTCCCTTCAGCTCTGTCTAAAAATAAATTTTAAAAATCTTTAAAAAATGTTGGGGGCAAAAAAGTGTGCATTATACAAAGCAAAATACAGTAACTGAGGTCAGGAACAGAAGAAAAGGTGTTGTTGGGGGCTGAGGGAGAGGGGTTCTTCTTTTTGTAATGAAGCTCTTTCGGACCTGTTGGGTTTGAGGGTCTGTGCAGCATCTGCTCAGAGCTGTCCAGTAGGCACTGCACTAGATCTGCAGGTGCAAAGTGGCACAGAGGCAGGTATGGTCCCTGCCCTTGAGCAGCTTGCAGTCTAGTGGCAAATAGAGTAACTAGACAGAAAAAAGAGAGATTAGGAGGTTTTGAGAGTTAAAGGGAGTCGTGTTGAAAGAGTGAAAAGGACACAGAGCCAAAAGGGGGGTGGGGGAAGAAAGCTACTTGCAGTACGAGAAGCTGGGAGGTCTGAGAGGGGTGGCTCGGGGACAGGCTGCAAATGCAACTGACAGGTTCTGTGCAGACCAAGGACTTCTGAGCCAAAAGTGGCTGGGACAGAGCTCACTATCCCTTCATGGTCTCTCCTAAACCTGTAGGCTCTGCTACTAGCCCTTATCCTGCTATCTAAGGGCAAGCTTAGGGAAATTATTCATCCTTTCCTTGCCCGGTTTCTCTGCTTCCCCTGAGCTCCTGGCCAGCCCTATGCCACAGGCCTAAGCCTGGGGGCCAGTCAGGAGAGCACGTTCTTCACATTCCAGCCTCCCCCGGTCTTCTCAGCTGAGCCACACAGAGCCCTATTCACAGCCTGACCCTCCCTTCCTCCAGACTGAGCTCTCACCGCCCCCAGGCCAAGCCCCATGTTCTGCCAGCAGAGACTACAAGCTACTATGGGAAGTAGGCTCCGTGGACCCCTCAGGAGTTGACTCTCTTGTCTCTTGAGGTCTCTTCACTGTGAAGGTGTGCAGAGGGCTTGGCCACTTGTGTGTGCATGAGTATATCTGTGTATTCTATGCCCTCAGCCGACTCCTTGAGGCTAGGCCTAGAACAGGGGCTGTGTTGGGCTGGACACAGGGGCAGATAAGACACAGGCTGGGTCCTCCGAGGTGCTCACAGTCCCAGGTGGAGACAGCAGGGATTTCTGTCATAGGGTGAGTTATAAAATGATATGCAGATCAGCATTCCTGAGGCTACAGGTCAAGCACTCTTTTGGGGGTGCATGGAGGGTGGGATGTGGGCTGGAGCTGGATTGAGTGTGCCAGAGTCCTAAATTAGAGTATTGGTGTCATGGGGCCACTTTTAAACCCATCCCAGGGGCCTGGGATCATGAACTCATGTTCAGGGTGTGATGTCAGCCGGGAGTAGGGTGCTGCAGCCCTGAGGATCACCCATCTCTTCCCTGGAAATGGTAGAGAAGACTCAGTTCAGAGTAGGACTGATCAACACGTGTGACTTTGACTAATTCTTTGTGGGGCTTCAGACTTGTTGCCTATAGTGACAGTGGGTCCCTGACGATGCTTATCCTTCCCTCACAAGAGAATGAGGAACAATCCCAGCCAGGAAAGGTCAATGGAAGCAATGACTTCTAGAAGGTCTTGGTAGAACTCAGAGTCTGCGACCGCCTTTCTGCGGACTCCCCAGAGGGTCTATCTTCCTTTTGCTTTCTCTCAGAGGGTATGAGCTGTCCTTACTATCGTGGAGTGTGGGGTCCTTCAGAAGGCCCGACTCCTCTTGCCTATGCCTCAGGACTACCATGGTCTACTACACACTCATCCACCCCCAAAAGAGTGCTTGAACTGTAGCCTCAGGAATGCTGATCTGCATATCATTTTATAACTCACCCTATGACAGAAATCCCTGCTGCCTTGGACTCCATTCATTTTAATTCCCTCTGCAGGGTCTCCCTTCCCCACTCCCCTCTCCTCCCCTGGCCCACAGGGATTCTCCAGGTACAGATTCTGGCCTTTGGGCCCCTTTTCCCCCAGCCTTCTCCAGTCTACTGACTCCCCGCCTCCACAGCAGGCAAGAGCTGGGCCAGGAAGGAGAGTGAGCTAGCAGCTGCAACCCCAAGGGGTTCTCTGGATAATCTCAGGAATGTCATATCCCGAAGACTTGACTTTCCCACTGGCCAACAGGGACCCTCCTTCCTGACCAGAGCTTGGGCGTCCTGCCAGGAGAGGGGCCTTATACAGTGCGAATGCGGAAAAGACCCAGAGGGGAGACACACAGTGGTTCCAGGGTAGAATGAATCCTCTTTTCCAGAATCTGAACTAGTCTGACCAGGTGTGAGGATAGGAGGAGTGGAGGGAATTACCTAAACAACCCACTTTCTGAGCTTCAGGGTCCTAACACCAGTGTTTCCTACTCTCTTTTTACTTCCACTGGGTGTTCCCAATTCTAGGCTCTCCCCAGGCAGGTGTAATTTCTTATGTTATAGATAGGGAAACTGAGGTCACAAGCCATGGGCCCAGGGTCACAAAGAGCAACCAATCAATTTTCCTCAAATTGAACCTGCATTTGCTGAGCAACCACACATGTTGGGTCTTTTCACACATGTCATTGTTGCAATCAGTTATGAAGTAGGAAATCTGCCGTGTTGTTGATGAGGAAACTGATGCTGAGAGAGGGAAAGGAGAGGCTGAAGCTGAGCTACCAGATTAGTGTCCCATTTCCAGCAGCTACTGCATTCTATCACCATACCACATTTTCTCAAGCCCACAGGGTGACCCAGCCCAGGTTAGAGGAAAGACCAGGGAAAGTAAACCCACACCCATTTCCAGGGCTTCAAGCCCCATTCCCCAAGTGCAAGACTTCCCCTTAGCAGCCCCAGCCTTCGAACTACCTGGTCGCTGAGATCCCTGATGACAGCCAGCAGCTGCAGCAGTTCGGAGGTGGGCCTGATGGGTGGGGTCAAGGAGCTCCACTCCCCTACCCCATTGTGAAACCTCTGACCCTACATCCCACTCCAGGTCACGTGAGTTGCTGCTCACTGGTATTGTTACTAGTGACTTGGAAATGCAGCCCAGGCTCTGGCTCCCAGGACTTCCCAAACCTCCAGCTGTTCTCAGGACCCAGGGGCCTCTGGGAGGACTGGCCTTCAGTGCAGGCTCATTTCCTTGACCCAGGCTTTCCTCTCCTCCCCAGGGACCTTGAGTGGAAATCACTGACATTTTGGGAGCAGTTTTTTTTCACTTGGCCTGGAAGTTCAGAGAAGTATATATGAAATATAATGGGCCAGACAGCAAAGGAAACCATCAACAGAATGAAAGAACACATCACTGAACGGGAGAACATATTCTCCAGTGATACATCTGATATAGGGTCAATACCCAAAATTTATTAAGAACTTACACAACTCAACAGCTGGAAGAGAGACAATCCAATTTAAAAAATGGGCAAAGGCTAAGAATCCTGAAACATCAATCAGAAAAGGATATATGCATCCTTTTGTTCATAGCAGTGTTATTTACAATAGCCAAGATCTGGAAACAGCCCAAGTGTCTAAGAGTAGATGAGTGGATAAAAAATCTGTGCCACATTTACACAATGGAATACTATGTGGTTGTGAAAAAGAAGGAACTCTTACCTTTTGCAACAGCATGGATGGACCTGGAGAGCATTATGCTAAGTGAAATAACCCAGGCAGAGAAAGGCAAATACCGTATAATTTCACTCATATGTAGAATCTAATGAACAATATAAACTAACAAAATAAAAACAGACTCATAAATAGAGAACAGACTGACAGCTGTCAGAGGGGAGTGGCTTGGGGCAGCTGGATGAAAAAGGTGAAGAGATGAAACAAAAAAAACCGCACAGACTCAAACAACATTATGGTGATTACCAGAGGGAAAGGGGGTGGGAGGAGGTAGAAGAGGGTAAAGGGGGGATACATGATGATGGAAAGAGACTTGACTTGGGGTGGTGAACACACAATACAATGTGCAGATGATGTGTTATACGAGTGTACTTCTGAAACCTATATAATTTTATTAACCAATGTCACCCCAATAAATTTAATTAAAAAGTAAGAAAAAATACAGTGAGAGTGCTACAGCAGGAAGGACTCTCAGAGTGTCCCTTATTTTATAGGTAGAGAAACTGAGGCACAGATTACATAAACACAGTGGATAGAATATGAACTTTAGACTTTGATTACCTGGGTCTAAAATCCCAGGTTTATCACTTAAGTGTTGTGTGACCTTGGATAAGTTTCCAAACCTTTCTTTGTTTCAGTAAAATGAGGATGGTGAGAATAATAGCACTTGCCTCGCAGAGTTATTGTGACAGTGAAGTGAGTTAATATATGTGAAGGGCTTGAAACAGTATCTACTACATAGTATGTGCTCTATGAACGTTAGCTAATTTTAGTTCTAACTTTCTCTAATGCTCTACAGGAAAAAAAAAAAAAACCCAACGCTGGTAATGCTAATCTGCAGCCTTTCCCACAAGCCA
Source organism: Desmodus rotundus (assembly GCF_022682495.2). Classification (NCBI taxonomy): domain Eukaryota; kingdom Metazoa; phylum Chordata; class Mammalia; order Chiroptera; family Phyllostomidae; genus Desmodus; species Desmodus rotundus. Next base: position 6,253,433 of record NC_071400.1, on the reverse strand, counting down.
TATTGTCAGGTATGTCTTCCAACGTGACTCCCCCAACCCCAGCAGCCCCCAATCATATTGCTTTGGCACCAAAAAAGTTAAAGGGAAAATAAGAATTTGTGTCCAAGACATAAGTCAGAGTCAAAGCCTTGCTTCCTGCTTCTCATCTCACATCCCTAGTGCCCATCCCTATCTCTCCCACTCCTCGGAGCAAACATTGTCCAATTTCAGGTGACTCTTGAGCAAATCACACTCATTTTGCTGAGATGGGCAACAGGGGGAGTGGGGCAATCATTAGGAGTGACCTGAGATCAGGCGAGTTCTGGAGGTCCCCATCCTCATCCCCAGGCTGGGCCCACTTTCAAGGCTGTTCTGTCTGTGCTGCTACAGGAAGTACCCTGGGCCCAAGTTTAGCCATCCCATGATCTTGCAGACCAGGAGGGATTACCACAGACTGGTGCTAGATAGACTACAGTTGTTAACTGATCAGACAGTTTCTATCCTGACATTTTATGAACTAAATCAGTCATACCCACCCACAGGGTACTTGGGGGGGGGGGGTTGTGAGTGTGAAAAACTCTCATGTTATATCTACTAGACAGAAAGCTCCATGGGTAGGGACCTATAACTATTTTGCTAAACATTATCCATCTGCCCAGGGCCTAACACAGGGATTGTCATTTAGTAGGGCATGAATTCATATTGCTCAATTGAATGAATAAAGGTATGAAGGCTATTCTCAGCTTAAGGAACCCCCCCTTTCATTCAAGATAAAAAACCAAGCAAACATATCAACAGGCTTTGCCATTATTATTTCATGCAACCCTCACTACAGCCTTACAAGGTAAGAATTTTAATTTTACCCAGTATATAAATAATAACAATGGTTAATGTTTGCTGATTGTGTGCCAAATACTTTTCTAAGCCATTTATGCATAGTGTGATAACTCATTTAAACCTCCTAACAACTTTATGAGATGGGTACTATTATTAGCTGCATTTTACAGAGAAGAAACTAAAGCTCAGAGGGTGAAGTGATTTTCTCAAAGTCACACAGCTAGCAAGTTGTGGCTCAGATAGTAAAGGGTTAGATGCCCAGTCCTCTTATTCTAGAGGTCCTGGTCCTTTCACTGCACCAAGAACACCAAGGTCGAGCTCCCGCACACAAATTTCCAAGTCTCTCGTTTTGCCCCTTCATCTATCACCGTTCACCCCCAATGCCTACACCCAAAGTAAGTCTCCCAGCTCCTTGCCTCCTCCCTCTCCTATCTCCAACCTTAGTCTTCCTTGAAGAAGACATCCTTATCTTTTCCTTTATGAATCATCCCTTCAGATTCCAATCCAAGTGCACATCTACCATGCTCCAGGATTGTATATACAGCATTGCACTTACAACTCCAACAAGCCTTAACCACAGAGGAGAGGCAGCTTGCTCAGGTCCACCTAGCCTAGATGTGGCAGAGTTGGGCATTGTGTGTAGGTTAGCCTGACTCCATGTCCAGTGCTCTTTCTGCTACACCAAGCTGCCTTCTCTTCAGAACCAGAAGACTCTTCTGAGAAAGCTTCCTAGATCACCCCAAAATGAACTCACATGTCTCTTTTACTCCATCTGTGCCAATGACCTATGCTTCACAGATACAGAGCAGATGTCAGCATCTGGGTGATCTACAATTAGCTACACATGGACAATCCACAGTGTGAATTTTTCACTTGTGTTGGAGGCAGTACCCACCACTCAACTGACACATAATTTGACTAGTCTATGAAAATGCAGAGAGGGGTCCTGGGGGTGAAACCTTCTTCTCTGTGTTATAGGGAAAACCTTGCCCTTTACTAAGTGGTTTTTCCATGACCTGAAAGTCTATGTCATAACTCCTTTCTATGGACCCAGTAAATTGAAGGATGGCCATATGTACAAGTCTCAGATATACACACCCAAACTCAGGCTGATTAACACACCTGTGGTAGTTCCTTAAGATGAAACAAACTATCTAAATAGGTGGTGAGCCCTGCATCATTGGAGGTGTGCGACAGTGCCTGACCACCTACTTGGTAAAGAGGACATTGACATGGAATGTAGGAACAGCATCCAGAAGTATGTGAGGGTTTCTACGCATTCATATGCTCTTCTGAATTCTTTACAATCCCTCTTGCCCCTCCCACAGCAAATACACACCGCATGTGGCAAATGAGTCTGGCTTGGGATGACAAAGGTCTGGAAAAGTAGAGACATCCTGGGGACTGGGAGTGGAATTGCTGAATCACCAGCCATTGCCACACTCTCACCCTATATCCTGCCATGCTGATTCTGGGCAAAGACTGGGAAGCTGCAAGCTGGCCTGGGGACAGAGAGGACCCAGGGTGTGAACAAGCACATGTGAGCACATGTGTATACGTGAGCACATGTATGTGCTTGAAGATGAGCCTGTGGAAGAGGTGTAAAAGCACACCCCTTTGTGAACAGGTGCCCAGACAGACACCTGAAAGTCCCATGCACTCTGTAGTAGCTCGTAAACAGGACAAGATGCTTGAGAATGTGTCCTTGGGTGAATACAGAAGAGTCCTCGTGCACATATGCACTCCTATGCACAACTAAGTATGTGAGGACAGTTTTCCATACAGACGTCAAGGAGCAAACACCATGCAGAAGACGAGTGGCAGCACAAAAAAAGGCCTGAAACGCAAAGGTGCTGCTGAAGAACCTTCAGGAGGGTGCAGTCATTAAGGACGGGGCAACGGAAAGCAGGGTCCAACCCCGGAACATGTCTGCCTTTCTTCCAGGCTTCAGAATTTCAGAGATTAAGAGCCAACAGTGGCGACACTTAAAGTTCAACACTTAAAGTGGAAATAGCACCAGTGGAAGGAAAAGTTGGCAGCTAAGAAAAAACTGAAAAAAGAGAGAGAGGCTCTTGGTGATAAGGTTCCACCCAAGCCTCTGCCCAAGAACATTGGCAACCAGCGTGTGTGCGATGAAGCCACAGGGGAACCTAATGACAAACAGGTTATGGATGATGAAGCTACAGACGAATTTGCTTCTTACCGCAACAAACTTCTCCCAAGATTCTCATTACAACATCAATAGACCTCACGGGAGAATAGTATGACTCTGTACAGCTCTCCACAGTTATACCAAACTCACATGTTTATTACAAAAGAGAGCTGTCTCTGAAAAAAATTATTCCACAGTGCATCTCAAGAGATTTCACAGATCTGATCATTATAAGTGAAGATCATAAAACACCAGATGGATTAATTCTGAGTCACTTGCCAAATGGACCAACTGCTCATTTTAAAATGAGCAGTGTTCATCTGTGTAAAGAAATTAAGAGGCAAAGGACCCCACTGAACACATACCTGAAATAATCTGAATAATTTTACAACACAGCAGAGTCATTCTGTTGGATGAATGTTTGCATCTCTCTTTCCCCCATAATCTTCAGTTTATTGGAAGGCAGGTTGCCACATTCCACAATCAACAGGATTATATCTTCTTCGGATTTCACAGGTACATATTCAAGAGTGAAAGGAAAGTGGGAATTCAGGAACTTGGACCACATTTTACCTTAAAATTAAGATCTCTTCAGAAAGGAACCTTTGATTCTAAATGTGGAGAATATGAATGGTCCCATAAGGCTTGGAAAATGGATACAAGTAGAAGAAGATTCCACTTATAAAGTACTGAAGGAGTAGTACTGGCTTTTGCTGAACAGGCCAACTTGAATGTGTGACGGAAAACTCTTCAAAATGGCATTTACGGATTTCAAAAAAAAAAACCAACCCAAAAAACAAAAAACAAAATGGCATTTACTGATTTCATACACCTTCTTTTGCGTCTGGAGAAATTACTAAGTGCCCTGAATTACTACTTACTGTTTCTGTATGAAATACAAATAAAAGTCACTTTGGTAAAAGTTAAAAAAGAGAGGAGAACCAAGATGGCGGCATAGGTAGACACACTGCGCCTCCTCGCACAACTAGAACTGACAGAGAATCGAACGGCAAGGGGGTCCGACACCAAGGAAATAAAAAATAAACATTCATCTAGACCGGTAGGAGGGGCGGAGACGGGCACCGGGGTGGAGAGGACTCGCGTGGCTGTGGCGGGACTGAGACTGGCGGAGTGTGGGACCAACGGGACAGGCAGTCCGAGCACTAGCAGACCCTGCTGCGCCACATTCTCACAGATAAACTGAGAGGGCCGGACTCAGAGTGGCGGAGAGCGGAGCAGACAGAGTGCGGGTAGCACCCCACGACCCCACATTCGCGCACAGATAAACCGGATGAATGGCGGGGAGTGAAATAGACCGCGCAACCCAGGGCTACAGCTCGGGGAAATAAGGCCTCAAACCTTTGATTGAAAACGCCCGTGGGGCTTGGGGCGGCAGCAGGAGAGACTCCCAGCCTCACGGGAGAGGTCGTTGGAGGGAGGCCTCTAAGGGGCCTAGAGTGTGCACAGGCCCACCCACTCGGGAACCAGCACCAGAGGGGCCCAGTTTGATTGTGGGTATCGGAGTGAAAGATTGAAATCCGGAGGACAGTGAGGCGGGCGCCATTGCTCCCTCTGGCCCCTCCCCCACGTACAGCGTCACAGCACAGCACCCAGCGTTACCCCGCCCCGGTGAACACCTAAGGCTCCGCCCCTTAAAGTAACAGACGCGCCAAGACAAAAAAGAAAAAAAAAATGGCCCAAATGACAGAACACTTCAAAGCTCCAGAAAAAATACAACTAAGCGAGGAAGAGATAGCCAACCTATTGGATGCACAGTTCAAAGCACTGGTTATCAATATGCTCACAGAATTGGTTGAATCTGTTCGAAAAGTAGATGAAAAAATGAAGCCTATGCTAAGAGAAACAAAGGAAAATGTACAGGGAACCAATAGTGATGCGAAGGAAACTGGGACTCAAATCAATGATGTGGACCAGAAGGAAGAAAGGAACATCCAACCAGAAAAGAATGAAGAAACAAGAATTCGGAAAAATGAGGAGAGGCCTAGGAACCTCCAGGACATCTTGAAACGTTCCAACATCCAAATTATAGGGGTGCCAGGAGAAGAGGAAGAACAAAAAATTGAAAACTTATTTGAACAAATAATGAAGGAGAACTTCCCTAATCTGGCAAAGGAAACAGACTTCCAGGAAGTCCAGGAAGCTCAGAGAGTCCCAAAGAAGCTAGACCCAAGGAGGAACACAACAAGGCACATCATAATTCCATTACCCAAGATTAAACGCAAGGACCTACATCCAAGATTACTGTATCCAGCAAAGCTATCATTTAGAATGGAAGGGAAGATAAAGTGCTTCTCAGATAAGGTCAAGTTAAAGAAGTTCATCATCACCAAGCCCTTATTATATGAAATATTAAAGGGAGTTACCTAAGAAAAAGATCAAAAATATGAACAGTGGGAATGACAGCAAACTCACAGTTATTAACGACCACACCTAAAACAAAAACAAGAGCAAACTAAGCAAACAACTAGAACAGAAACAGAACCACAGAAATGGAGATCACATGGAGGGTTGTCAATAGGGGAGTGAGAGGGGGAGAGGGGGGAAAGGTACAGAGAATAAGTAGCATAAATGGTAGGTAGAAAATAGACAGGGGGAGGGTAAGAATAGTGTAGGAAATGTAGAAGCCAAAGAACTTATATACATGACCCATGGACATGAACTATAGGGGGGGAATGTGGGAGGGAGGGGGTGGGCAGGATGGAGTGGAGTTGGGGGGGGGGGGAATGGGACAACTGTAATAGCATAATCAATAAATATTTTTTAAAAAGTTAAAAAAGAAAAAAGTATGTGAGGACAGTGACTTGGGAAAAGCGTGGAGTCCCTCGTTGGATCATGGCTGGGTGGCTAACCTCTACAAGGTTTCCTAGTTTAATAGGGACATTACTGTCCGTGATTTGCTTTGCTTCCCATATTAGCCGTGTGGGTAGATGAGACAAGGTTATTAGCACATGCATGGATGTGTGTATGTGTGTGTGGCATGTGTGTAGATGCTCTGCCTGGGATTGCTATTAGATGCTACCAGAGAAAGATTGTGTTGAGATTTTGCCACAAAATAAGTAAGGAGATTATGATCTGTTACATAGATCATGTGTGCATCCGGTCGTGTCATGGCCCCCTGTGTGAACTTGGGCACATCTCCTCCTCTCTTGGGCCTCAGTTTCCTCATCAGTAGTTTAGAGAGAGAAAAAAATGAAGGAACAGGTGGTTTCTATGGGCCTTTCCATATCTGATATTGTGTGACTACCTACCTATGTTATAAGAGGAAAAAACTGAGGGACAGTGGGGAGTATTGACCCTCTCAAAGTCATCTCGAGGTCATGGCTGAGATGGTGCTCCAACCAGATTCTCCACCTCCCAGGCCAGTGTCCCTGAAGTACTGATATGCCCACATACACAAGAGAGTAACATGAGAGAGGATCCACGTTCTAGGCACTTGCTATGTACATAATACCATGTTAGGTGCTGGAAGGGGGCAAAAGGACACACCAGAAAAAAAGTCCTGTGTGTGCATGTGTGAGGCTGGGGGTGTACTCATATATGTGTTTGGTTGTTCTCAGAGACCACAGATACCCTCCCGGCCCAGTGGCCTCCAGGGAAGACACATCAGACACGTATGGAACTATTTATACTTGGTTCATCTCACATCCAAGCATCTTGTCCCTTGGCTGCCCCTAACCCCCAGTGCAGCTCAAAGCAGACTGGGGCCCTGGCCTGGCTTTTTGCCACCTTCCCAGTATCCCTGGCTTCTAAGGTGTCACCCTTCAGCTCCCAAATAGGTTGCTTCTGGTGTGGAGGCTGTGGCAGAAAAGCAGACATGACCTGAGACCTTAATCCTGGAGTTTCCAAACATGGAATAATCATTGTTCTTTGCTTCGGTGCCTCCAGTGTACAGAAAATCAGCTCCTAATAAGTCATGTGTGTTGACCACCTACTCCATGCCAGTCACTTTAAAGACAACCTCCCTGAACCTTCATGGCATTTCTGTGAGGCAGACACTGATTTTGCAGACAAGGAAGCTGAGGCTGAGAGAGGAGTTGCTCAAAGACACACAGTTAGTATGTGTGTGTGCGTGTTGGGCAGGGTCGGGTGGAATTCAAACCAAAGTTTCTCTGTTTCCCAGGTCCTTGTGTCTCTCCAGCTGAGGGACAGCTCCATATGGTGTGGGGCTCAGTTTCCCCACCAGGACTCCAAGAAGGTTGAATGAGATGATCTGAAAGGGCCCTTTCAGCTCTGGCAGGCTCTGCCACAGCCATGCCCATCCTTGCCATCAGCTCTTCTATGTTCTCAGAGAGGGCAGGGGGCTCAGAGCAGTCCATGCCCTCAACTGGGTTTACAAGCCCAGAAGAGCTGCCTGTCTGACTGGGGCCTCAAAGCAATAGCACTGGAAAAGGAAACATGAAACCCAAGTATGTGTGTGGGTCTGGCAGGCTGCCTTCTCACCCTGAGATCTAACTGTATGTTGATTGGCGTCTGCCACAGCCCTGTGTGTATATGTGCCTGCACATGTGCCTTTGCATTAGGTACATGCTTCTGTATGTCTACACAATTTTGTGTATGTCCCTGGGTCCATTTGTGCCTGCATACTTGTGGATGAGAAGGCATGTATTTGTGTGTAGGTGTGCCTACTTTTATATGTGCATGCAGGCATATGTCTGTGAGTCTACATGCTTGTGGCTGTGCACTGTATGTGCATTTACATGTATTTGTGTGTGTACAAGCTTGAATGGCATATCTATGCACGTGTATGTGTAGCTGAGAGTGTGCACAAACATGCGTACATTCTGTGGTTGTGGACATGTACACAAGTAAATGTGTGTGAGTAGTAGTGTCTAGGACCTGGGATAGAGAGCCCTGGCCTTTCTTGGGGTTTTCCTACCCCAACAACTTCTAAGAGGTTGGCATGGGCTGATAGTGCTTGCTGGGAGTCTGAAAAGACTGGGGTAATTAGCATAAAGGGATTTAAATCCATGCCAAGCACTCAGAATGGTTGGCCAGGGTAGTGGACAGTGGTGCCAATCAGGCATCAGACCCCTCAGGCACTGTCACTTCCCCTTGCCCTGTCCTTATCGTTAGATCTATCTCTCATCTCCTCCCCGTCCATCCTCACCACCATCACAGCCACCTTACTAGGCTCTGCATCACCGTGTGGCCCTCTACAACGTCTCCACCAGAGAATGCTGGAGTGCTTTCTTAGAGCCATCCATTTAATTATATCTCTTCTTTACTAAAAATTCCCCTGTCCCCTAACACAACAGTCTCCAGACTTTGGAATTTCATGGATGAGGAAGACAATGTTTAAATAAATAAATAAGAAGACAGTCAGAGAGTCACAAACATTTTTATTTTTCTGAGGACAATTAAAAAAACCTCTCACTCCTATTTCAGAAAAGAAAGGTAATTTGAACCCCACCACCATAACGCCATGACAATCTCCAAATAAAGAATAGTCTTTTGAGTTGAATTAATTTAGCTTTCTGAAAACTGCACTACATTATCTTTACTTTTCTCTCATTCCCCCACAGTTAAGTGAAAATCTCATTTGGGACCACAAACTCATAGATCAATTGCAAACCCTAGGAGAGGCAGCTCCTGGTTCCCCCTTTCTAGTTCCTCCCCCGTCAAACCCTGCACTTGAGGTACAGTGTTCCCCAACCCACCACCACTTGACTGCCTCCACACTCTTGCTCATGAAGCTCCCTCTGCCAGTCATGTCTGGAATGCCCTTCCCCCTTTTTGGACTGACATACTCTTCCTTTAAGCCTCAGTCTCAGCCCAAATGTGACTTCCTATGAAACTTTTCCAAGTCCCTCCAGCTGGAAGTGATCTTTCCTTCCAAGGGTCCCAGCCTTACTTTCATCCTCTTATAGTCAGGCTAGTTGTTTGAAAGTCTTCTCACTGGGTTGAAATGTGCAAAGTCACACAGTGTCTAGAAGAGTATGGAGTTAGGAGTTCAGACCCCTACTCCACCAGTCATACCTGAGGGACCTTTTTAAACATTTCTCAATAGCTCCCAATGTCCTTTCCCCATCTATAAAAGCAGGGAAACAATGGGTTGTGGTGAAAATTACCACCACAGTGAATGCATTGGTGAGATCACTGGTTAGTCCTCACTGGGAGCATCATTCCTTCTACCCCTATTGCCATCAAAGGCTTTTGGTTTCCAAATGGGCATCTGCGGAATCACTGGATGAGCCTGGAAGAGAGCAGAGGAGCCGCACTGACCCAATTCGCTCAACCACTGCCCAGCCAGGAAACATTTGAGGGCTTGACTTCCCCTGTGCCTGGAGGCATCTTTAGCAGCAGCCCACAGAGCTTACTGCCTGAGAGCTGTCATCTGGCCTCTGAAGGACAGGTCACCGTAGCCTCGGGGCACTTGTGAGCTCATCCAATGCCAGTGGGAGTTTAATCCCTTGAACCTTTTGATAAAACCATTTGGTAATCATATCCAGGCCCATAAAAAATTGGTCATACATTTTAGCTTCGAAATTTCATCTTTGGGAATCACTACAAACAAAAAAAGGACTCAAAAGGTGTTTACTGTAGCATTATTTAAAACCACGATAAAGAAAAGGAAAAAAAATCAATGTTCCAATGATAGGACAATGATTAACTAAATTGTAGTAAATTAACTCAATAACATATTACACACCCATTAAAAATATGGCTTAAGGGAAATTTGAGCTAAATGAATTTCACATCAGAATAAAAATAATATAGGCATAGTGAAGAATCGCAGCTTTGAAAGATAAAGGAAGAACTGCTGATGAAAAAAAAGACTGAAAGAAATACATTAAAATGTTAAAAATGATTTTCCTGGGTATTGAAAATAATGGATGGTAGTTTTTTCTTTTCTTCTCTATTTCTCTATTCTCCAAGTTGTGTTAGTGAGTAGATACAATTATTTTAATGAAAAGATCCTTTTAAAGAAACAGTGCACCCCCCCCCAAAAAAGTGCCTGTGTCTGGTACCTAGAGGATGCTAAATCAACATCAGTTCCTTGGTTCTTGAGAGCAGAAATCGTGCCCTACGCAGCCTTGTGGGTCCCACTGTGCAGCTGACTCCCCCCGTGTCTGAGGAGACAGCAGCAGTCACTAAATATTTCTTAACTGATGGACTATCTAGTATACTGTCTGCAGAGAGTAGGTGCTTAATAAATATCTGTCACTTTTACTACTTTCTCTTTGAGGACAGAAACTATGTCCCTTTATGCCTTTGTGTAATTCCTATGGTGCCTAGTACAGAGTAGGTGCTTGCTATATGTTGATGGACATTAGTAATAATAGTGATCATAATAGTTACCACTACTCATTTGGATACTATACGCCAGTCATCACGTTACATGCTTTACACAGATTATCTCTTACATTTGTAAATATTGAAGATACAAATAATAACACCAACCCCCTCATACTATAAAGTTGGTGTCACTATTGTCTTCATTTTAAAGCTGAGGAAACTGGGGGGCTCAAAGAGGTCAAGAATCTTGCCTTAGTGGCAAGGCCAGGGAAGCAACAGGGGCAAGTTTTGTAAAAAAGAGCCTACCTACTCATTTTTGTGGGAAAGCAGCAGAAGAGATCGCAGAGCAGGTTAAATGACGAAGGTGAGACTTGAACCCCAAGCTTTCCTTGTGCCAAGGTAGTCTCAGAAGCCCATCTGCCCTTCAGCCAGCATGCAGTGGTCCCCAGCTGCCTCCTTCCCCGCTGAGCAGTGGGGTGGGCTGGGTCTGAGCAGACACTTACCTTCACTTTCCTGAAGCAAGCCCAGAAAATGTCCAGCAGAGGAGGCATGGTGGAGCGCAGGGAGCTGGCAGAGCCAGGCAGGGCTCTGCTGGGCACAGACCTCTTCCTCTCTGGGGAGTTGGCTACAGGGGACCAGGGGCTCAGCTAGAACCAGCGTTAGCCCTGCGCTCCATCAGCCAGCACTGCACCGAGAAGGGAGAAGCAGAGAGCAACGGCTGTCCTGAGCAAAGCTCGCCTCCACTCCAGGCGCCTCCCGGAGGGCTGGCTGAGGGAGGGAAGAAGGGAAGGAGGGAGGGAGAGAGGAGCCTAGCTAAGGAGGAGGGACCAGGAGGCGGGTCACTGATTCAAACTCGGCACCGTTAATCAGTTGGCTGGGACTGGACAGCAATGCCAATTGAAATTCCCTGAATATTACAGTTTCCAAACCTGGAGTGTCCAGCCCTCCTGCCTGCTTGCCTCTTGCCCAATGACATACCAGCTCACCCTGGGGGCCTCTGGGTACAATCAGGACCACACAGGGGCTGTAGATAAAGTGTCAAGGAAAAGGACCCAAAGAGGAGAGCCCTCTACCCAGGCAGGCCCCAGGCAGGTGTGAAAGCCGTCAGTGGATGGGGAAAAGCTGCGACCTTAGGAAACCTTCTCAGACTGGAAGCTCTGGTCCCTGGGTTACAGGGCCATTCTCCAACCGTGCTTGAAAGTCAGGAATTGTGACTCACTCTGGCACCTTCAGGAGTCCCCTTCCTTTCTGGGCCTCAGTTTTCCTGGCTGTATAATGAGAGGCAGGGTCACAAGTCCATATGTTTCAAGCCTAATGTGTGACTCCTGTTTAGGGTTAGGGACAGGATAAGTCTAGAAATATCTCCATTCTGGCCAACCATCACAGCTCTGCTCAGAACTCCTGTGTTGCCCTGGGAGCCCACAGGAAGTCAGGTAATGCCCCAGTGAGAATTTAAGCCCCCAAAGGCATTTCCTCCATCCCCCTGACTCAGAGCATTACGGTTCTCTCCCAGCTCAGATGGCCTGGGTATGCGTCCTTCTCTGAACATCTTCTGAGGACATGATGTCTTCCCTCCTTAGTCATTCCCATGCCCAGACTCCTCCAGATACAGAAGTTTAGCCTAGTATCTGAACCTGAACACTCTGGATGCCCTGAAGTCCGTTCTTTCAATGGAGTTAGCATTAAGCAGTTCTAGAGACTTTTTGGGCCGGAAGCCATTAAGAAGCAGTGACTCCTCCTCTCCCAAACCTCAACAGGCAGGGTGCCATGGCTGGAAGCCAGAAGGCTCCCAGGGACTCCATGGCAAAAGGCCAGGCTTGGGTCTCCGGGGGCACATGTCATCACAAGGCCCAGAATAACTTACTCCTCGGGGCCTCACTTCCCTTACAGAGACCTGAGATGGTCAGGCAAAGGGCCAAATGCTGGGTCCCTAGAAGGTCCTAAGCCTGCTTTGACCAAGCCTATGCTCCTCTTTGAGGACTTTCCTCATTAGTGGTTTGGTCCAGAGATTTATCCCAGGGGTTCTTTAAGGATCCCTCCAGCTCAGCTGACAACTTACTCTGTGGCCCTCCATTTTCCCATTTGTATCCTGGGGAGGTTGCGATAGCTGATCTCTCACCTTTTCTCTAGCCCATTCTGTCTCACCCTGTCAGGACGATAGCCAGAGGCAAGACTGGCTCCTTCCCACCCACCGCCAACTGCACACAGATTTCTAAGGGGAAGCCACCGCGTGTGGCAGGGGAGTGATACAAAGACCCAGAGCGGAGCAGTGTCCCCTCCTTTGAACACGTGCCCTCTTCCCCCACAGCCAGATAACCATAGCACCTACCTCATTTGGAGGTTTAAATTGAATGAATTAAAGCATTTAGTACAGTGCCTGGCATAAAGTAATCTCAAGAACTGTTATTTGTTATTGTTGAAGAAGTTGAGGCTTTGGGACCTGACAGACTTAGATTTGAATGTTGCTTCTGTTAAGCTTGTAGCCGTGTGGCCTTAGGAAATCCACTTCACTTCTTGAAGCCTGTTTCTTCACTGTGAAATGTGGATTTACTGTCTATGTAAGGGGACTCCAGCTAAGTCAATGAGGTGACACATTCACACTTGCCATGCCTGGCACATAGCTAGTGTTCAGTGGCTTAGTTCCCTCTGCTCCCTCTTCCCCTCCTGGGTGCTCCCGACCTTCCCTGTAGGAAGAGCATTGATTTGGCATCATCTACACCTGAGTTCAAATCCAAGCCCAGATACTTCTGGGCTGTGTAACCACCTTAGGTAAGACTCTTTATCTCTGGCACCCACCCTCAGTTTCCCTGGCTGTATTGTGAGGCTGAAGATAAAGATCCCTACTCACCTGCCAGGCTTGTCATTAAGGAAGAAGGGGCATGAAGAAACTGACATGTACTGTGTTCTTTTCGGTGAACACAAATCCTCCCTCTTTCTTCCTCCGGTCCCCCACACTCTGTGGGGGCTCAGGATCTGGGAGGGCCTCCCTTGCTTCACGCCCAAGGCCTGCCATGAGCAGCAGAGCAGGCAAGAAGCCCGCTTTTTCTGCTGGCGGGTCTCGGGGAGGGTCTGGGGAGTTGGGGGTCAGGGACATGGAGAGCATACCAATTAGAGCAGGTGGAACCCCAAGGGCCTGGGGACCTGTGGGAAGACAGGCAGGGAGACTATCACATGAACCCTCAATGGACCAGCTGCTTTATTTCCTTGGACGGGAGCTGGCACTGCCTGAGATGGCGTGTCTTCTCTAAGGTCCAAGTCACAGTCTAGGCCAGGGAACCCAGGTGAAGGAGGGGAGAAGCCTGGCATGGCTGTGACCTGTGAGCTAGGGAGAATGGCCCCCTTCCCAAGGTCATCGTGTCCATCCCTCTGTCACATATAGAACAGATCCCATTTGGGACCATTGCAGGGACAAGGCTATACAGAGTGAGGCAGGAAGTCAGAGACCTATAGAACAGCAGTTCTCAAATATTTTGCTCTCAGGACACTTTTACGCTGTTAAAAGTTGTTAAAGACCAAAGAGCTGTTGTTAATGTGGGTTATATCTATGAATATTTATTATATTATATATTAAGATGGAGACATTTAAAGGGTATTCATTCTTCATTTGTTTAAAAACATGTTAACATAAATGACATATTTTACAGAATATTTTAATATATTTTATACAGAATAACAATTTCTATAAAAAATTTACTGAGGAGAATGGTATCATTTTACTTTTTTTTTCAATTCTCTTTAATGTCTGGCTTAATAAAAGCTGAATTCTGATAGCTGCTTCTGCACTCAGTCTGTTGTGATGTGTTATTCGGGTTGAAGTACTATATGAAGAAAGTCCTGCCTCCTACAGGTATACAGCTTGAAAAGGGTATAAGAGAATCCTAGGGACTATGGGCCAAACTTTGAGAACCACTGTATTATTACAAGATCTTAATCAACCCTCACTAGTGAAGCCTGGAACAGATGAGCTGGAAGAGACTTGCAGAGCATCCTGTTTGAAACCCGTCATTGTGCAAAAAGGATACGTAAGGAAAGGGATTGCCCAATTCGAGACAGCAAGTCAACGGCAGAGCTCAGACTTGGACCCAGGTCTCCTGCTTCCTGGGAAAGTTCTCTTCCCACCACCTTTGAATAAATACAGCTTTAAAGTTCCAAGGATAGTACAGTGGAGAGCACTCTTGTCTGGGTTATAGAGAAGTTTGAGTTCTGGTACCACATCTGTTATTGATGCAGAAGTAAGAGCTTTTCAGAGCATTCAAACACCATAGCACAGATCAAGAGCATAGCAAAGACTGTAAAGTAATGAGCTCCATGTCACTAGGAGTATACAGGGGAAAAGTAGGCCTAGCTCACCTGTCATGTTTCTATGAGTCTCAAAAGTCCAACAGAGGTGATTATAAATGGGACTTGCAACGAACTTCAGGGTTCCTATGGCAAGGCCTGATCAGTTACTTTTCCAGGTTGAACAAGGAACATGATAGGAAGAAAGAAGGGGTGGGAGAGTGATTCTACATTTATTTTATTAAAAAATCAAATCAATTTATGTATATACTTATTATATTCTTCCTTTCATTCGACAATGTCCAGTCATTCATTCAACAAATATTTATTTGACAACTACTATACAGCAGGCAATTTGCTGGGTGCCTGGTTTCAAAAAAGCTATCAATGATGTCGGATGAGAATAATACATCTCGCTGCATTAGAAAACCACCTGTCTCATTTCCTCTTCTCTACCTGTTCATTTTATGCCCATTTTGATGAATGCCACGGACCCAGCAAATCCTCCACTACTGTACTTATTCGGCAGGGAGGGGCAGGAGGTAATAGTGGAGAATCAGAAAAGTAAACCCGAACAGAACTTGGCACTTGTATTTCTTTTTTTTCCTTTTCTTTGGGGTAACATTGGTTAATAATATCATGTAAGTTTCAAGTGTACCTTATTATTCAATAGCTATATAAACTATAGCAGTATCACTGTCAAAAGTCTACTTCCATCCCTCACTATACATTGGACCCATTTTGCTCTCCCCCACCCCTTCCCCTCTTGTAACCACCAATCTGTTGTCTGTCACCTTTTTAAAATATATTTTCTTGGTCTCCAAGTATTTACCAATCTTTCAATCAATTAATTCCACTATACCAGAGGGAGAGAGTTTCTCAGCAGTCCATGGGAGGGCAGGGTCAGAGTGAAAGGCACAAGTGTAGATTTTCATTTCCAATAATTCCTGCAGAGAATAGAAACATAGAAGTACTCCAATGAGATAAACATTTGTGTAACAATCTCCAAATAGCAAATTACTCTCCTGGAGAGGAATAATGTATTATACGCAGCTCCTTCAGGGCAGAAATTTTCTCCCAAGGGAACATGCATTTCCAGTGCACATGTATTTTCAATGTGAAGCCACTCACATAAACGTTTAGCACTTTCTGTCAGTAGGGCACAAGATCTTATATCCAGGCCTTTTACTCGTACTCATGTGTTCATTCATTCATCCATTCATTCATTCACTGAATAGACTTTACTGATCACGACTCTGGGCTTGACCCTGAGGATGCAGACATGATGATCTAAACACTCTCAAAGATTTATCTCATTTAGTTTTTACCACAACCCTGTAATATGCAGAAATTACTGCTATAATTTCCATTTTATAGATGAAGAAACTGAGTCCCAAATTGGTGGAAAATCTTGCCCAAAGTCACACAGCTGGTCAGTGGAAGGGCTGAAACCAAGCAATTCATCTGACTCCAGAGCCCAAACTTTTACACATTGCTGTCTGCTCCGATATGGTCCCTGCCTTGGTAGGGGGCTGGCTCATGCTCCACAGGAGAGTTAAGCCAAGTAGATAATGAACTCTGATCCAAGATAGCACAAGAAGTGGAGGCAGAGAGACAAAGAGAAGTGTTATCAGAGGCTAAAATAAAGTCAGCTCAAAGGATAAGAAAGCTTGAAAGGAGGCATTCTGGTTGAAGAATGGGCAGGATTTGGGGAAAATAATGGCATGATTATTTTGGACAGAGGGAACAGCATAAGTAAAGGCCTCAAAGTAAAAATTCAGAAGTTACATGTGACAAATCTCATTCAGGTGGTCTGCAGTATAAGGTGCATAGAGTTGCTAGAATGAGCAAAGATAAGTACAGGACGCTCAGTTCCATTTGAAATTCAGATACACGATGAGTAATTGTTTAGTATCAGTATGTCTGAAATTCAAATTTAGCTGGCATCCTGCATTTTATACAGCAACCCTATGGGTCCATAAATGAGATGCTAGAATGAGAAAAGGTAGACTAGAACCAGGTCATGTCAGGTTAGATAGTTGCCATGTGACCTTGAAAACATACCTCTCAGAGTGTTAGTTTCTCCCATCTGTCATGTGGGGCACTGACTAGACCACTGGCTGTATGTCTATATTTAAAATATGTAGATTGTCAGGCTGTTCCTGAATCAGAACCTTAAGGGGTAGGTTCTGATTCTCTGGTGATTTTGATGAATAGCCGGGTTTGGAAACCAATGGGCCAGATGGCTATGAGTCCTTCCTGCTCCCACGTTCCTTGTGACCAATCCAAAAACTGATAATGTTGGAGAGGCAAGATATACCTTTATATTACCTTGATTTCTCTAAGCCCCTTCTGTCCACTAGGTTTTCTCACCAGAGAGGCCCAACACAAAAGACTTTGGAATTCCCCTTTCATTCCTCTCCCAGAGACAGAAGACTACCATCTGAAATGCCACACTATAGGGAGTTCTGTAAAAGGCCCCTTACCTTCGCAGGAATTTCTTCCTGCCCAAGGGAGCGGCCCACAGATGGCTGGGAGATGGAACTGAGACAGAGGTTCTGTATGGCACAGGACCATCAAAGCAAGCAGCCAGACACTGAGGCAGGTCTGAATGGGATCTCCAGAAAAGACATTAGATGTCCGTTGGAGAAGTGAAATTCCTGCTGTTGGAAAGTCTGCTCTCCCAGTCACCAGGGTCTAGATGGGAAATACAGACTTCCCAGTGCGGGACCACATTGCCTCTGCCCGTAAGTAGGTCAACTCAACACCTCCTAAATCCTGTGGCCTCTACCCCAGCCAGCCTGGAAGGTAAGGGAGCATGAGATCCCCAAGGACCAAGCTCAGCTATGTTTACTAGCCATGCCTAGCAGCCTCCAACTTGGGCCAACCCACTCCAATTCTCCTGGGAAGTCTTGGGCTCCATTGTTAAGTGTGGGGGCCCGTTAGGGCCACAGCTGACTTGATGGGGCCTCACAGGAAGTGGTAGTAACTGAGGGCTAAATCCCATGAGCATCTGATTATCAGCAGGATTATCAGTCATTATTGGGCGAGCACATGAGCAATTTTCTGCATCACGGGGTGGCTCCAAATGCCCCCCAAAAGGGCTGGTGTCTTGGCTCTGACAGGTCAGACAGAGCTTGGCAGGGCTAAGCTCAGGGTGGGAACGCTGGCCAGAGAGGAAGGAGAGGGAAAGAAATAACATGTCATAGATAGGGAGACAGAGAAACACAACAAAAGAAAGAAACAAATTGGCTTAAAACAAGGTCTGAGCCAATGACCCAGTGGAGACTTCCTTCTAGGGCTCCCAGATGGCCCTTGGGAGGAGCTCAGGGAGACACTGGGTTAGTGGCAGCTAAAGCTTGGGAACTTCCTCACCAGGCTTTGATGGGTGAGGTCAAATTCCTGTTCCGGAGATTATACCCATAGTTTGCTGAAGCAAAGCTAGATGTCCTGAGAGATGACAGGACCTGGGCAGGCACCATGGGACAAGCTGTGCTATACTTGCTGTAAGGCAGGAACAACAGGCTTTTTGGAAAGCTGAAGTGACAGCCAGAAATGGGGACACCCAGGAGAGCAGGTCTTCAGCCTGTGTCCTAGGGGATGGCATGGCAACTGACAAAGAGTTTGGGGACAGATGATGTCAAGCACTCTGGGGGGCAGCTGGGCCTGTGGCAGCAGGGCTCCAACATGGGAAAAAGGCCTAACTCTAGCCTGTAGGAAGACCAACAAAAGCAAGGAAGGGCTTGGCCTCAGGTCACCAACGATGGTACCAGGGATCAGAACTGGGATAGGCAAAGTGGAGACTTGGTCACTGTTACTAGTCAAAGCCCAGTGACTTGAACCAGGGCACAGGGCTAGGACATAGCATGGGTATGATGGTGAGGCCAGCAGGTGGGCCCGGGGCCTCCCAGTGTGAAGATGGTGCCAGGCATAGTGTTGGGCCTGCAGGTGGGTCAGAAGGTTTCAGTTATGGGGAAAGGAGACCAGCAGTGGCTGGGTCCCAGGCAACTTTAGATAATGGACCCCTCACAGTACTAAGTCCAGCCCAGAAGTGTGTGCCTCCCTGTGCTTGACACAACTCAGCTTGTGCAGGGAGCATCACTGAGACCCTGCCCTAGGGATAAGGGCTATAAAAATATGGGGAAGAAGATGAAAAATGATGGAGTATGGGGTGGGGGCTCTTCTAGCTAGGGTGGTCAGGAAAGTGGGGCCTGCAGACCTGGGGGTAATGGTCCCTATCTCCAAGGGCTGCTCTTAAGGCTAAAAATATAAAATGGTTAATGACTGTGGAAGCACTGCGGAAAGTATAAGACTGTCCAGACGGAAGGAGTGGTTCCTACTCTCATCCTTAGTGCCAGGAAGGTCTATTCTTTGCTTTTTACTTTCTGTCATTAGAGACCCCTTTCACCCAGCTCCTGTCTCATACATGTTTCCTTTCCCCCTGCCAGTCCTATAACGGTTCCTTCCCAGAGGCTTCTGAAGTTCTCCTTTATACAAAGGACACTTCCCAAGAAGAAGGCGGAGCAGATGGCCTGGGGTGTGTTGCCCATGAGCAGGGGGGAAGTGGCACTTCTGAAGCCTTGTGGCTTCTGTCCAGTAAGGTCATAGAGCTAGGGTGTGTTGAGGGAAGACAGTGGCAGAAGGACCCTCCCTAGACAGCGAGTGTGTCACCTGCGAGTAGAGTAGGAGAAGAGCTTGAAGGTAGGCTCAGAAGGTGCCCCCTTGCCAAAGACTGCCTGTGAAGAGGCAGGGGATACATGGCCGGCAAGGCACTTAGCTACAACCCAGACGAGCAGTTCTCAAGCCGGGGCTGTGCAATGGTATCAGCTTGGAAGCTGTCTTCAGAGACACAATGGCAGAGCCACCTCCTGGAAATTCTGCATCAATGCTTCAGTACATTTGGAGTGGGGATCTCGGGGGCTTGTGCGTTTTGAAATAAGTTCCTCAGACTACGCTGATAAGCAAGTCTGCATATGAACCAACAGTCTGGCTTAACCTCCTATGTAACAATAAGGAAACTGAGGAGAGTCAAAAGTGTTTGCCTGAAGTCACGGACCAGGTCAGATCATTAGGGCTGGAACAGGAGCCTGGATCTCTCTACGTCAGCTCAGGCTTCCTACCACTGTCCTATTCTGTCTCCTCACCCTCCAGTCCACATGTCACTAAGCCCTGGGTTTTGGTGCATCCTACCAAGGCTAGGGCTCGGAGCATGTGGTGGGCTGGTTTTCTCATAAGCAGTGGGAATTCCTTCACTAGCCATTAGGAATAGAAGCTCGTTGGCTTTTGTGGTTTCTCCGTGAGCTCCCCACCGCCCTGGGCTCTGGGCTCCTGAGCACCAGTGCTGACCCCTGGTGGCAAGGCTAACCAATGGATGGAGACGGCCAGTTTTGTCCTAAATTCCCAGAACTCACTAGCGGTGAGCCTCTCAGTTTTCAGATAGGGATAAATCCAGGCCCCATTCAGAAAGTCAGGCAGTAGGCAGTTTTTTGGAGCATCAGCCACTGTGGGATTACTCAAAGTGAATAAGACACAATCTTGCCCTCAAGGAGTTTGCAACCTAGTCTCAGAAACAAAACAGATATCTGTATTGGAAAGGAAGGAGCCAGAGGCTGAGAGGCAGTAGTTGTTCCTTATAGTGCTAGCTCAGTCCCTTATAGCTGAGTGATCTTGGGCAAACCTCGGCGTCACTCCATGCTGCTGTTTCCCCTTCTGAAAAATCTGGATAGCCATCTCTGTCCCACCCACCTGCTAGGGTCATTTTTAAGTTTAAATGATAGAATGGATATGAAAGTATTGGAGACCTGTAAAGTGCCACGCAAATGAAGGGAGGTGTTTATTCTGGTCTGAACAGCTCAGCTGGCTATGGCGGAAGTTAACTGAGACAAGGAGAGTGTTGTGCTTTTTAATTCATGTACACATTTTTTTCATAAAAATGGAATTCTTTATGAAAGCAGCTTGATTTTAACACCAACCTCCACTAAATTATACATTTAAATTAAATGCAAAACTCACTGGTGATTTTTAAATATGCATATGATTAGATACAATTCCATACTTTTCTCACTGGACATCAGCTGTTCCTAACTGTGAGGATTAAGCAAGTTAATGCATGTGAAATGTTCTTTGTAAATTGGAAAAACACTATGGACACGTGTTTTTACTATCAAGTGAAGTAGATTCCATTCCATTTCCTTCTAGAATCTTCTAATTTGGAATTAGGCATTGCAGTAGCTCCTAACTGCCTGGCAGATAAGGCCATTTTAGCATCCAGTGTGAGCACCTTGTCACAGCATTGGGATAGGATGGCTTCCTTGGGCCCAGCTGAGGTCCACAGAGAAAGAGACCAAGCTGCAGTAGTTTGGGTCCTAGTGAGGAGGGGGATGGTCAGCTTCCTCCGAGAGAGCTCCTCAGGAGGAGAGGGGCTTGATCTGGCAGCTTAAAGAATATAACTCATCCAATCCCTGTCCTTGGCTTTTGGATACAGGAATGAGGGTAGGACCAGCAGGCAGGCCTTAGAGACTCCACATGACCTCCTGTGTACAGATGTGTCTCCACTGGTGAGAGGATGGGGGAGAAGTGGGAGGACACATGTGAAGTCTCAGGAGTGCAAAGACTTCAGGGACTTCTCCCTAATCTCTCATGTTCAATTGTTTTGTCTGCTCAGCAACTCTCCCCACCTCTTCATTTTTTAAAAGATTTGATTAACTTATTTTTAGAGAGGGGCCAGGGAGGGAAAAAGAGAGGGAGACAAACATCGATGCGTGGAAGAAACATTGATTGGTTGCCTCTCGTATGCACACTGAATGGGGACTGAACCCGCAACCCAGGCACATGCCCTGACCGGTAATCAACCCGGTGACCTTTTGCTTTGCAAGTATGATGCCCAACCAACTGAGCCACACACCAGTCAGGGTTCTCCTTCCCCTTCTTCTAATAAATGTTCCATCCTCCATTTTTATATAAAATCTGTCATATTCTTAGATACTCAATACTACCACTGCTTCCCAAAATATACTTCCTGACCAAAGCTTATTGACACAGAGACAAGTCTAGGGATGATTGGCTGACCTAAGCCTGAACCATTGAATTGACTTTTCTAAAGGGATTTAGTTACTGTCTGGTTATACAAGGCACAGAGGTCATGCTATCACGTAAGGAGAGACAGCTTGCAGCAGGAGATACTGAGGTTGACACTCAGAGAGAAGCTGATTCATGAGATCCAGCTGGACTGGAGTCCTGGCACTGTTCAAGGCCTTGCTTCCAGTTGTTCCTGAGGCCCCACTGTATCCTTGCCTCTCCTGAGGTTTAGTTCTTCAACCCTACATTACACTTTTTTGGCTAAGGTACTTTTAATTGAATTCGGTCCACTCATTTCCAAGGTTTCAGCCACCATGTGTGTGCTGACGACTCCTAGCCTTTGTTTGCAAGCCAGACCTCCCCTGAGCTTCAGACCCCTGTGTCCAGTTGCCAATTCAACAGCTCTGCCTGAATATGTTACAGACACATCAAATGCAAACATATCCGACATTGAACTCATTATTTTCCTTTTTCCTGTACTCTTCACCTTAATGACTAGCACCACTCCCCACCCCCAACACAGAGTAACCTAAGCTATAAACCTGGGAATCCTCCAAGTTTTCTCTCTCTCTCATTCTTATATCCAACCACTGTGTTCCATCAGTTTCACCTGCTGCTCTCTCTTGGTTTGCCCCTTTTTTCCCCTTTACTCAGTATTAATGTTAAGGGAGTTATTTGTTGCAAATTAGAAATGGTCCAGAAATGCCACTTCTTGCTCACAAAATTGTAATTAACACTTTGTAATTGGGTATGTAAGTTACTATCACGACTGGTCTAGCAAACACACTAAGTACACACACCTAAGTCTTGAATCTTCTCAGCTTCTCCATCCTTTGCATCTCTGGCCTGGGTCAGGCCTCAGGCCTGACCTGGGGCAGGGGGCTGTTCAAAGTTCTCTGTGGAAGTATGTCAGGCCACCATGAGAGGAGAGGCCCAGTGCCAAAAGCTAGGGTGCTTGACCCCGCTCCTGCTTCCACCAGCCCAGTGTGATTGGTTCCTTGATTTGTATACTGAGATCCTGGCAAATGTCATTGAATAAAGGTTCCTACTGCCCAAAGAAAAAGAGAGAGGGAAAAAAAAAAAGGTAAGGATGGAGGAAGGAAGGACAAACAAATTAAAATGAAAAACATTGAATTAAATATTATGACACCTTCCTAACTGGTCTCTCTGCCTCCAGTCTCCATCCTTCCAATCTGCTTTACTATGTTGCATATGAATTCTGCTTTACGCAATAATGTTTTCTAAGCATTTTTAAACATAAATGCTACATGAATATGGTTTTGCAGTAAACAATCCAAGCAATAAAGAAGTCTATGAGTGTGGTCTTCCAGCTTCTGCACTACTGACATTTTGGATTAAATTCTTCTTTGCTGTGGGAGCTGTCCCATGCATTGTAGGATGCTTAGCAACATCCCTGGCCTCTGTCCACTGATTACCAGTAGCACTCTGGCAGCTGTGAAAACTAAAAAAACATCTGGAGACATTGGGAAATATCCAATGGAGGGCAAGACCTCCCCCTGTTGAGAACCACTGCTATAGAGTACAAAGTGCATGCCTCCTTCATCTCCACCAATCCCACTCCCCTCCTCAGAGATGATCATTAGTATCAGTTGACAACTATCATTCCAGACCTTTTCTGTGTAGTTACATCCATATGCACGTACACAGCAATGTGATCTTTCCAAAGTGCAGATTTGATTATATCACTCCTCTGATCCAGTTTCCCCCAAATAGTCTGCAGGAGAAAATGCGAAATTCTTAGCCAGGCATGTAAGGCCTCCTTTAGGCTCTTTTCCTGCCATCACTTCCTTGTGGTCGAGCCTCCTGCTTAGAAGGTGAAAATGCCATATACTCACCTTCCCAGCCTCCCTTGCATTTAGGGCACAGGCAGGGGACTGGGCGGGATGTCCGATGGGGAACATCAGGGAAAGGATTTGCTGCCTACTAAAAGGACACATGTGGAATAAAGTGGTCCTCTTGTCCTTCACTGGATGTGCTTGTGCCTGCATTTGACACAAAAACCATCTTGCAGCCCAAAAGAGAGACACTGTTGACAAACCAAGGCTGATAGAGCAGAAGGATAAGAAAGCCTGTAGGTCCTTGATGACCACATTGAATCACTCGACCTACCTGGGAACCACCTTCCTATGGGCTTTTTATCATGTGAGATAATGCACCAATTTATGTTCGTGTGCTCATGACCCTTTTCCTTGGATATCCACTTACTTGCAACTGAAAGTATCCTAACTGAGAGACACCATATCCAACAATTTGCAACTGCATGAACACACTACTAGTACATTCCTTTGGGCCTGCCGCTTCCTCTGCCTGGAACGCATTCCCCACCACATCTGTGTGACAGATACTCACACACCCACTCCCATCTTAAGCGTCACCTTCTTTCCTACAAAGCCTTTCTAACCATCAGGCTATGCCCAGAAATGGCAAACATCTCTCCTTCATGAATCCATTTTATCTTGCTTATATTTTATTATAATTGCAATCTATCTATGTGTCTATCTCTCCCATTAGACTGTGATCCACCTTGATGGATGAGGCTACATATGATTCATTTTCGAATGAATGTGCTCATCACAAGTCTTGACACTGTTCAGAGACTTAGCAAATGCTTACTGAGTGGATGGATGATTAGATGGTTAGTGAATGAATGAGGGAAGGAATGAACTAACCGAGGTAGCTGGGGTAGGAGATGGTAAATGGTCCATTTCTCTGAATGTTCTGCTTCAGCCCGTGCTGGTTTGGACCTTCACACCTCAGAAAAGGGGATGGTTCTGTGGATAGTAGAGGTCCTCAATCCATTTATGCTGCAAATCTGGTCACCGCTGTTCTGGCCAGAGTAAGCACCTGTCCCCTTTTTCCTGACTACCAGTATCTGACTTTGATAAGAAGACAAACCAAACATATAGCAGTCAGTCTTTTGTTCCCAAGAGGAGTAATCACCTCAGGGCACGTGATCCCAGTGAGGTCATCTAGCAACTAGTTCCTTGATGTGCCTAAGAACTGGTTAGAAATGTGAAGTCTCAGGCCCCACCCCAGACCTTTCCATCAGAACTTCCATTTTCACAAGATCCTCAGGTGATTCCTATGCACACTTCAGTTTGAAGAACATGGCAGAAGGTCCATCTCTCCTTGGAAAAACATGGCATTTGCTCAAGTCCAAGCAAGTGAGACTTCTATTCACCAAGATCTCTATGGAAAACCATTCCATAACTTGTCTTCAGCAACCTCACGTGTCTTTTCAACTTGTCTGTTCAAGATGTTCCTCATAGCTCACCTATGGCTGTGGTTTGCCAAGCTCCAACCTTAACTCCGTTAGGAACCACCTGGTAACAGCATAGCCCAAAGGAGCACACATGCCTGGTGACTGTTCTTTACCTGTATCTGAACAAGCTGCCTTGGAAAGAAACAAGGACTGGGTGAGGCCTGGAGAGGAGAGCCTTCCAGTTTTTTTTTTTACTGAGAGTACTGGCCTTCTAGAAACCCTGGGTAATGATAATAATAACCACCAGGGAGCAATACTCCGAATATTTCACAACCGCTGTGGCACTAGCTCCGACCAATCAGAATGGACCTCATAGCAGTGTGAACCCATTGATTATCCTCACACTTGACCATAGTGATATTTGTAGAGCCATGAACACTGTCCTAAGCCCTTTCACATTTCTTCTTTCAGCTGATTTTTACAATATCCCACAAGGTAGATGATATCCATGTTTTGACAATAAGTAAACTAAGGCTCAGAAAGGTTATATGACTTGCTTTAAATCACCTGGGAAGTGGCGAGGCTGGAATTTGAATCTGTCTTTCTGCATTTCAATTCCGCATTTTCCCCACCACACCATAATTCCTCCTCCCCTCCTTGCCTGGACACACATACACCCCATGATTCTGGGGTGCTCCCTCAGCTTCAACGACAGGGTGGTGCCTAATGTGGGGATCTGGAGAAGGGGACAGCTGGGCCAGGAGTGTCTCCTCGTCTCAGATACCAAATGGAAAACAGGAAGACACCTTCAAGGGAATATAGCGCAATGTTCCTATTTTGTAACAAGGAGACTATACTCCTGAGAAGTGAAAGACAGGCTGGGCAGGGTCTCCAGGACCAGAAAGGACTTTAAGAATCATGTAGTTGAACATCTTCCCCTGTCACTACCATTTGTTTTCCATTTAAGAAATAAGAACATGATGGATCAGAGAGAACTGACCAGAATGACAAAGAGGACTCATGGCAGGGCTAGGGCTCAAATCCATGTCTCCTTATGGATTCGAGACATGGCTCATTCTGTAATTGCATTCTGGCCTCTTAGACATTCCTTTCATATAACAAAACAGGCAACTCCAACGATACTATAAGAAGCACCTTTAAAAGTATTTTCTCCTTGCTCGGCATTCATTGAAAGATAAGATTTCTGGAAAGCTCTTCGTAGGAGGAGAAAAAAAAATGAGAAATATACTTCACAGAGCCTTTCACTTTCTAACCTTTTGGAATTTTGAATCCATTCGAGCCTGACTCATTTTTATTCCTCATCTGGAATTTTTCAAAAGGGCATTTCACATTGCAGTCAATTATTTGACACTTAATGTCACCTTGTGTAACAATCAGCCCATTCCATTTTGCTTACCCGTGGAAGAATGCTGGCTTTTGGACAGTTTGCAACTTTCTTCCATGATTTGTTTCCCATTCCACCTTTTCTATGCTGCTTTCATCCTCCAAGTATAAGAACCAGACCCAGGGCTGATCACGAGGAAAGAGAAGAAAGGGGGAGGGAGACAGATCCAAAACCCCAGCCTGCAGCCATCTCCGCAGACCCAAGCTCCCTAATCTACATCATAGCCTAAGAATTCTCCTGTGGAGGGAGTGGCAGGGGCTCACAGGCAACTCCATAAAACTGTAGAGTATGAATTTCCCTCTGGCTCTGGAGCCTGGAATCAAGTTCATGTGGTCTTGGAAGTAATATCCCAGAGTTCTGCCACTCACATTTCCATCTCTGAGCTTCAGTTTCCTCCTGTATAAAATAAGAGCAAAAATACACACGGGGTTGCCATGTGAAGCCATAGCGATAGCATATGTGGCAAGAACGTGGTACAAAGGAGCCACACTTCTGTGGGATATACCACATCTCCTGGTGTATATACGTGTCTGCTGGCAGGACAGTGGGATGGAACTGGGGGCAAGGTCCAGTGAATCTCTCAGCTCTGCTCCGAGCTGACATACACAAGGAGCAGCACCCTGAAGGCTCACCTTACTGGGCCCTGCTGCTGCCCCCAGTGGCCCACTCCTAGTCCTCTGAACCAGTCCTCAAGAGGGGGGAGCATTTATATTCAGAGGGTTACAGAAGGGAGGGAGAGTGTTCATGAACCCCAGGACCCATTCTGAAACAAATACATACTGGGGAAATAGGGACTTTCTCTTCACTAGGTTGAGAGGGCAAGTGACTTGCTTGAGCTTTCACAGGTCTCTCTGCAGGTTTCTTGTTGTAACAATTCCTCCCACCACTCTCCCTCCCGCTCCAGCCCATTAGGCAAGGAGGAAATAGCACAGGAGACAAATGTTGATATAGAACAAAGTAGAAATGATATAAATATCATCAACACGTCGATGTAAAAGTGAAAGCACAGATGGCAATAGTTAGGAGAAAGTCTAAAGGAAAGGCGAAGGGAGAATCATTTTCTAACACCTCTCCCTGTCTATATAGAAATTTATTTTTATTAATAATTATGATAATTATGGCCACTAAGGAAACACAGAGTGAACATTTTGCTGACACTTTGTTAATAATCACAGTAATATCATAGCTTATTTCAAATATGTAATATGAACTCAAGAATAAACTGCAGGAATTGGAAATGCAAATCCAACCGGCAGTAAGCTCAAACAATTCTGAATAAATCTGAACCATTACAAAGTCATTCTGGAAAAAAAGACCCACATGTAGCTGAATCTGCATATTGTTGAGGGCTGCTATGCAAATGGGAATTCCCTAAGTTCACTCTCGTGCACAACACAATGTTTATTAAAAGAGAGGTAACAAAATTATGCTAATTTGAAAAGTTGAAAAGCAATAAACTGGGTACATCATTATTTCTTTGTAAATATTAATCACTGAAGAGCCAAACAGTGAACTCTGATACATTTTCTTTCTTGTGTAACTTTTTGTTTATTATCGCCTTAATCTTCCCATCACTTTGAAAAGTTATTTTGATCATATCATCAATAATTTCCTTCAAACTCTGTAGTATATTAGGTATTCTAGCCAGTTCCTTTTTATTCTGAGGCTCTTTCACATGTCCCCCACCCCAACCATCCCCGCATCAGATGCCATCCTACTGCTTCTGGCTGAATTGGTTGGTCAGTAGGCCAGATGCACTGTTCATCATCTTGGAACTTCAAGGCTTTGCTGGGATTGATTCTCTTATATCCCTTTATCTGTTTATCTATTCTCTATAGTGTTGGAAACATTCATCATCTGTCTGAACATGCTTGATTTTTCCATTCATATTTTATTATAAGGCATTATAAACCTAGTTAGAAACAAATAAAATCAATAAGAGTGAAGGAAAAACAAAAATGAAATGCAAACAGAAACAAAATAAACCTAACTATAATTCAAATAATATCACCTCACTGAAGAAGGGGGGAAAAAAAGAACTAACCCACATGACTTTTAGACACAGAAATTTGACTGTAAATTCTCAGGCAAAAGATGAAAAAAGAAATCTAAGAAAATATCAAACTCTAGTTAGTTGGTTTGTTTTTTTATACAGTGGTATTATTTATTTTTTCCAAAAGTACTTTATGTATGTTTCAAGATTGAGCACATAAGTAAATACCTTGTGGAAAATGGGAGTCACGATATTCACTGTCAAAGAAAAGAGTTACGAATGTGGAAAGGAAGATGGTTAGAATGAAACATGGGGTATTTGATTGGAATTGCAGGTATCAGTAGAGTTTTAAGTATATATCTATACCTGTGTTTATTCTAGCTCCATCCCCTGAGAACTCCATCTGTATTGATTTCATACCATTGTCCATTAAAAATGAAGAAATGGCTACTTTCAGGACTAGAGCAAAAAAAAAAAAAAACAACAAAAACAAACAAACAAATGAGCCTGGAACATCTTGGTGTGCCACAAAGTAAGGACATGCTCAAAGAATGCTGGGGGCATGTCAAAAGGACACAGAAGCTAGTTTGAAGGGACTTCTACCGGTCAAATGTGGGACAATTTGAGGATCAAAATAAATAATGAAAGTACAGAATATGACCCATAGAATAAATAAGAATCCATGAGTCCATGCTGATATAAATAAATGAATAAATGTACAAATGGAGAGAGAAAAAGCTCTTCCTTATAGTAGAAAGCCAACTAATAAATGTGGAAGTAATGCTGGAATTAGAAATTGTCATCTGGCAACCCTCACAGTAATGATTGTTTCAGGCCAGAATCATCAATGGATGCTGAAACTAGTGGGTAAAAGTGTGATGAGAAACAGGATATTTATATAATTTCAAAGTATCTCCCCACAAGCTAATTATGAATTACAAAGGAAAATGTATTATCTTTAGAGTGGACAGACTTGGCAAACACCACCTTAACCAGGTGGTTAAAGTGAACATTACCAGCAATGGGGCAACTAGACATCTCATACCTGATGATATGATGCACTGAGAAGGATAAAACATCACCTCTGGAGTATGCTTGATGAAAACGTGTAACCCAAGCATCAGCCTGAGGAAATATGAGGCAGAATCAAAGTGAGGACCATTCATTCCTCAAAATAGATGGCCTGTGCTCTCCAAAACTGGCAAGGTCATGTCAAGAAGGAGAAGGACAGATGGGGCACTGATCCAAACGAGAGGTGACTAGATCGGATGCTGGACCACAGAAAGAATTTTTTTGTTGTTCTAAATATATTAGTGAAATCAATTGGTAAAATCTGAATAAGGTTTATCGATTAGATGGCAGTGTTATGTCAATGTTAATTTCATGATTTTATTAATTCTACTGTGCTGCTATAAGAGAATGTCTTCGTTCATACGAAATTGACACTGAAGTATTTAAGAGTAAAGGAGCATCATGACTGCAATTACACAGGATCTGGCCGAAGTAATGCCTGCTTGAGTGTGTTTGGTAGGGTAATAATGTGGGTGTGATGATTTATAGTTTTAATTTGAACATTTCAGCTAAAATGTCATATGGTGTACTTGAGTGTACTCTTGTTACATTATAGAATTCCATGCTTATGAGTTTGTAATAAAAGATTTTGCAATAAAAAGGGGTCATTACTTGTGCTGGACCCTGTATATACATTTCATTGAAACTCTCAGTAGCTGAAGCTGTGGGAGTGGACGGGACTGCTCTAGGGGAGTTTGGGAAGGGACAAGGACCGATGGAGTAGAACTCTGAGGAACGTCAACATTTAAGAGGTAGAGGAAGAGGAAAGCATGGAGCAGTCAGAGACATGAGTGACCCAGTAGAGGAAAGTATAGCAAAAATTAAAGGAGATCATGCAGCCATTTGAAACCCTGTTTTAGAGAAAGATTTTGTGACATTTAAAAATGGTCATGCTATAATGGCCAGTGAGAGAGGATATAAAATAATATGTATTGCAGAGGACACATTGGTGGTTGCCAGCGGTGGTGGGTAGAAGGTAGGGATTACTTGTGTTTGTTGTAGACCCACGTAACTAGTGATGAGCAAAAACAAAAAATAAAATAAGAGGTGTTTCAAAGTGAAATGCAGCAAGCATTTATTTGAGATTTTTAAAAAAAGAATAGTGATTCAGGCAGCAGTGATTCAGGCTGAAATCCAAACAGTGTTCTGGTCAAGAGACCAAGGCAGAGAGTATCTATGAGAAAGAAGAGTAACAATCACGTCGGTGGAAGGAAGGCACTTCTTCTGTTGCAGATAAGAGAACATAAATGATGCTAATTCTAAACAACTATTTTTTTTAAATTGTCAGCCCAGCAGCCATCAGTCCAGTAGCCCCTACCAGCCTTCTTGTTATGGTTGCAAACAGCTCTTTGGGCATACTGTTGCTTTAGGCCCAGTCCAATGGTTATTTGGCCCTGTTTTAACGTTTCCAAGGGTTGAGGCATAAGACATGCAAGGCAGTCCCTCTGGGAGGGTGGCTCCAGCTCCCCTTTAAAGTGGCTCTGTTCATATAATTTTTTACACTAGGAAGCTCATGTGAGGCTCGTATACACTAAACTTAAATCTAAATTCATGGAGCGGGTGAGAAGTTGCAGATATGCTGCCCCTCACTTACCTGAAGACTGCCTTCCTCCATTCCCCTCTTCACAGTGCGGCTGCTCTCTACCCTGGTGATCTGGAGGCAGGGGCTGCAGCCATCTCCTGCTGAGATAGCCCTGGGCATGTAGCTAGGGGGGCGCCTTCTATGAGACCTGGTTGAGGTTGCCGGGGGCATGGGGTACCTGGGGTCTTCCTGGTGGGCCGCTTTTCTGGGACTGCAGGGAACGTGGGGCGTGGTGACGCAAAGGCCCTGGGGTCTGCTTAGGGGCCCGGCTGCTGGGGTCGCAGGGGTCGCTGGGGTCGCAGGGGTCGCAGGGGTCGCAAGGGTCGCAGGGCAAGTTGGTCAGGCTATGCGGCTCCAGGGTGCTCATTGGGGGCCGGGTGAGTGGGGCTGCAGCAGGCGTTCCGTGAGTTCGCCTGGGGTGCGAGGCTCTGGGGGCCCACGGGGGCCTGGCAGGCTGGGGCTGGGGCTAATGCTGACTGCGGCTGCAGTGGGTGCTGGCTCAGTTGGCTGGGTTGCATGGAGCCTGGGGCGCAGTGGTGAGCCAGTGAGCCTGCGCTGCAGCAGTCACGGGGCAAGGTAGCCTGGGATGAGGGACTCTAGGGGCGCCCTAACAGCAGTCTCCCTGAAGCTGCCGCTAATGCAGGGCAAGGTGGTCCCCGGTGCAGTGCGGAGGCCTTGCAGGGTGGCTGGAGCGCCATCTAGCGGGAGGAGGAATGTCAACAACGGCGTTTGCCAGCTCCTCAGTTCCAAGGGAGTTCCTGCATGTTCCCCACATATTTATATGGCAGGCAGGTGTCTCGGGGTTAGTAAATGGATTTCCTTCGTGTATAGTCTAGTTACCCTTTAAATCGCCATGTTACCATTGTGCCTTATAGCAGGTGAGTCTGCCCTTGCCGGCCCCTCAAGTGACATCCCTCTCCACCGCAAGTCTCCCCTTTGGGGTGAGGTTCCCATGGTCACCCCATCTCAGTTTCTCCTGCAATGTGCCTGTGTAGTCTCTCTCCCATTTGCTGTTCAGGAGGAATTGCTCTACGTGTAGGTGTATAGTCTCTGTGTCCTACCATGCCATCTAGGAGCCGAATCCAAGATAAAAATGTTTAATTCAAGTATCAAGTAGCAGCTCCTTTAACCTGGATGAAGCCCGCCATCACCTGGGTCACCTGTGTTTCCTCCCTCAGCAGAGCACTCCCTGCAGCATATGGTCATTGCCGGTTTCGTGTCACTGTCCACCAGACATTGGGCTCCTTGAGAGCAGGGGCCATCTTCTTCACTAGGACACAACTCCTATGCCTGGCAGAGTCTGGTACAAGTGGGCACTCAAGTATGTGCTGAATGAGTAATCTCTGTTTCTTCTACTCCAATTGATTGAGGGTATTTGGCCATACCGAATGACGGAATACACACTCTCCTAATCTCTTATGCTAGTCTATAATGTGCTGTAAAATGCATCCATTTAATACAAGAAAAGTACTTTGATTTTGCTATTGATAGTCCAATTTTCTGAATTTGTAAAATGAGGTTTTGAAGACCCCTGTTGGCTTCAAATTTATTAACCACCCACTCCTCCCAAACCCAACCCCTGCCTCCCTCTCACCAACCCCACTGTATGTTCAAAGGAAAACCAGGATAGGGAGGTTGAAGCTTCTGTGTCTGATGGGAAAGGGCCAGAGCTGGGCTAAACCTCGCTTGTGCAGCCTTCTGGGAATCCTCCACAGGCCCCCCTGGATGGACTCACCCAGGAAACCCAGATGGAAACTATGGACTGCATGTTTCTCTTCAGCTCCGGAGGCACGCGCAACAGTAATTATACCTGCTTCCACATCCATTTTTTTCTTCAGCTTTTTTCCCTAGCTTTATTGAGATATAATTGACATATAACATTGTGTAAATTAAGATGCATGATATGATGATTTGATACATGCACTTATCATGTCATATTTACAAAGATAATTAACACATCCTACCCTTGACATAATTACCATTTTGTTGCTATTGTCAATGTTGAGAGCACTGAAGCTGTACTTTTTTTTTCTTACCCTTAAAATCTTTATTTTTGTATTGGTGTTCAGTTACAGTTGTCCCACCTTTTTCCCCATTGCTCTCCTCTGCCCCGTCCCCCCCACTCCCACTGTCAATCCCCCCAATGTCTGTGCCCATGAGTCCTCTACTTGTGCTCTTATAGTAACGTTCAAGTATACCAAAGAGTATCTTTAACTAAGTCAGCATGCTGTACATTAGGTCCCCAGAACTTATTCATTTCCTAACTCAAAGTTTGTACCTTTTGACCAAGATCTACCCATTTCCCTGACCCTCTACCCCTCATGTCCACTTTCTTTCAGATACCTAAATGGTATTAGATCAAATGCACTGAAAGAAACTATTTCCAGAGGAGGCCAATTCTGTGGGGGTGTGGGGAGGGGGGAGGATGAAAAAGGAAGTGATGGGGACACTTCTTCCCTCTCCGTGTATTCTCATCCTTAGAATATCCTGAGAAGTTCAATCCCTAAGCCCAGAATTAATCTTCAGTATGATGTTTGCTGGAACTGGTTCTGATAAAAGGACTGAAAGGACTGTCTCGGCACAATTTTGTACTGGCAGGCTTCAAGAAAATCAGACAACAGTGATAACAGATAAAAACAAGATGAAACGATTTATTGAGAAAATGACCACTCAGGTGAGTAATACCACACAATGTTAGATAATCTTCAATATCAGATCATCTTTGTTTTTGCATTACACACAAATCTTTAAACTGCTGCACCTCATTCACCTGGGGATGTAGAATCATAGCTGCGATCCTGGTCAGATAATTTAAAAGAATGGAATCAGAGGCGTGTGCCTGTGTGTGTGTGTGTGTGTGTGTGTAAACCACTAAGGCAGATGGTAAGAGAGAGAACTTTAGAAATATACAGATCTTGTTGTTTATCCTCAAACCTTGGGGAAGGGGCTTGTATTTTTCTCAGGGCACAAAGCTAACAGACAATATGCAAGTTTGGACGGCGTGACACCGAAGAGCGCCATCTCCTGGAGGGGACATCACCTGCAGCCCAGACCAGGGAGTCCATGGGAGGCAGCGGGGCTGCTACTGGGTCTGAGCAGCAGAGGAGGCTTTTACAACTGCGGCTTCCCGCTTGGAGGCGCTGGTCTTCTTCGCAACGCAAGCGGGTTTCCCAGCAGGGCCCTTCCCGATCTCACCCTCTCCTCCTTCGGGTTTCTGGCCTTGTTCGTCAGGCAGCTGCTGCGGGCTATGGCAATCACAGGGGTTGTTGGGGCAGTGGCATCCGTAGCGTGGTGGGGACCCCTGCTGCAGGCCGTCGGCATCGCTCCTGCTCTCCTTTTCTGCCTCCAGCTCCTGGGCGAGGTTGGGTGACGGCTTCGGATCAGGGGCTGTGCCTCGGCCCCTAGGGCGGCTCAGCCGGTAGCTGAACCCCGGCCCCCGGCGCGGCGGTTTGTCCTCAGGCCCTGCGGGTGGCTCGGGCGCAGGCAGGTGCACGGCCCACCGGCCTTTGGCGGAAGCGAAGGTGGCAGGGCTGCAGGTGGCGCCTGGGGCCTCGCGGAAGGGCCGGAAGCGCTGCTGTCGCTGGGTGTGGGGGCTGCTGGTCTGGCAGTACCTCTGGCCCTTGGTTGTGGTGACGTCTTCCCTGATGGCCTCGCCATCGACGACGTCCTCTTTGGCGTTCCTGGCACCAAGGAGATGCTGCGGCGCGCCAGGGCGATTGTAGAAGCCGGAGCTGAAGCGTCTGCCCTTCACCGGGGCGCCGGCTGGCCGGGTCACGTTGGTGGCCTCGGTGCCCCGCTCACTCTGCAGCACGTCGAACTCGACAACCTCCCCGGTGCCCATGCCGCGCCGGTGCTTTCGAAGTCCGCTCCGGGCGATGGCCGAGTAGTGAACAAACACTTCTTCCTGCGTGTCGTGCCTTCTGAGGAAACCGTACCCACACTTCCCATTGTACCACTTGACGGATCCGCTCACCTTCTGGGCGATGACTTTCTTGGGCGCCTTTCCCTGGGCACCCGCTGCCGCTGTGGCTTCCAGGGTCCGGGGTCCACCTGCGTTGCTGGTGACTAGGGCCCGGGGACAGTCTCCACCTTCCAAGGGCAACGGGTCTTCCAGCGAGGCTTGGCGGGAGGCTGCGACGGCCACCTCCCGGGGGCCAGCCTGTCCAGCCTCACTCAGGAGGCCATCCTTTCTCTCCATTGTCAGGAGTGAGGGCAATCCGCCTGCAGGGGTGGGGGCAGTTCTAGAGGCAGGGGACTCGCTCTAGGACAGTCTCCCGTCAGAAGGACCAGGGACTCTGGGTCTGCACCCTGAGACTCTTGGGTGTGGCCTGGGCGTCTCCTGGAAGACAGGGAGTGGCTTCAGGGTGACGTCACAGCGGGGCGTCTCGAGGTGGCGCCAGTGAGGGGGCGGGGCCTACGGCCCGTGCCACGTGCGCCGGGGGCCACATCCCCAGAGCTTGGTCCCTCTTGGCCAAGGGGCACACAGGAAGCTCTAGGGAACTTTCCTCTTGAAAACTGTCCTGCTTGTGCTCTTATAGTAACTCTAATTGTGCTCTTATGAGTGCGTGTCGAGAGAGGACGCACTTTCCGTCCCTTTCCGTTGCTTGGGGAGATGCACAGCCTTCTGAGGACACCGTCTAGTTGCTCTCTGGCAAAAGCCCGGTCCTCCTCCAATGCCTTGCGGGCCCTCTCTGGGAGGGAGGCGTTTTGTGTGATTTCAGGCAACGTGGCAACCGCATGAAATGAAGACCCAATCAAAGGAGCCCGCTGCCTTTCGGGTTTTCAATTTTTGTTTGTTTTGCCTTCCTGCACAGGGACGCAGGAAGCCCGCCAGGGCTAGAAGGCTAGTACCGAGAGGACGTTACACTGGTACAGGTTCATCTAGACTAGTGTGAGGTTTGTAAACCAGTGAGCCCGAGTGGGAAACCCTTTTTTGGCTACAGTATTGTGAAAACCCTGTTGAAGTAACTCTGTGTTCTCGCCTACATAAAGCAAGTAGAGCTCGGGCAGAGCTCGGGCAATTCTTCCTTGTGTTTAACTGGAGATGCAAACTTTTTTTATTTTCAAATAGCTCTTTGATCTTCATCCTAAATGGAGCTTCAGATTTAATTCTATAGAAACGCGAAGAATTCGGCCTCACTTCAGTATGCTCTGTATGGGAACTTGGTGACGCTGACTGTGGCGGAGGCCTGGACCTGCCTGAGTTCTTGTCTGCGTTTCATCTCATTGCAGCCCAAACGGCGGACTAACCACTGCCCCAGGGCCTCCCTCCAACTCCGCAGCAACAGTACCTGCAAGCAGCCTTCCCTAAGCCCAGCCCAGGTGGGAGTGTGCTGCATTTGATTCATACTCTGACTCAGTGCCAGCACAGGATACCGTGCTAAGGTACAGCTAGCTTTCTGAAATCAGCCTTTCCGCAGGGGTGGCAGAGCATGCTCCAAGAGTACATTGTAACTCATCAGAAAACTCAGTTTTCACTTATGAATGAGAAAAATAAGCCACGTTGGCCTGGCAGTTTAGAGTTTACAGAAACCTCTCACATCTGGTGCATTTGCTCCCTAAAACAACCCACTCTATAAGGAAATGGGACAGCTGACAGATGAGGAAACCAGAGCCCAGAGAAAGGAGGTTGCTTGCTTATGTTCAAATATTTAGTATGAGGTGAACCCTTACACTTACCTCAGATAAAGTTCACTCCAGCTCCAGGTCTCCTGCCACCATGCTTCACTGGTCTGCACATACAGTTCCATTGAAGCAGGCTGCAGCCAAGAGGAGGGCCCCAAGAAGGGATTTGTAATGGGGTCCAGGACTCGGGGTGTCCAGGAAATATTAGAAAAATGTATATAGGATGTCCTCATCCCCACAGGCCTGAGCCAAGGGGGATGGGACACATGGAACAGGGCCATTCAGAGCTGTTTTGGGTAGCAAGAGCTTTGCAGCTAACCCCTGGCACAGTCATTTAACATATCTATAACCTTTAACTGGTTTCATGGATGTGTTAAGTAGCTGTGGCCATGCTTTGAGCCAGGGGGATGGGACCAAATTCCACCCAGGATGGGACTGGGAAGCAACTCCCCCTGGTTACAGGGCCTGCGTGAGAGCGTGGAGATGATTGGCTCCATGCCATGGGGCCACACCTGCCCAGACTTACTATGGCAGCCCAGTAAAGCTGGAAGAATACGGGGATGCTGGCAGGTGTAACTGACTGTAGGAGGAGCCGGAAATGGGGCTGCAAAGGAAGATGGGCACTGGGATTTAAACCTAGGCCCGGCAGCCATAGGGAGGAGGACCACAAGGTTTTGGGGGAGAAAAGAGTAGACCACGCGGCTCCAAAGTAAATGGAGAGAGGAGACCATGCGGCTCTGAAGGAAGGAGTAGACCACGCGGCTCTGAAGTAAATGGGAGAACCACGAGGCTCTGAAGCAAGTAGATAGAGGTCCATGTGGTTCTGAAGTGGGGAAAAGGACCACGCGGTTCTGAAGGAGAGTAGAGAGGACCACGAGGTTTTGGAGTGCTTCTTCTTGCCACGCGGCTTAGGCAGCAGGAGAGACTTTGCCAGGAAGAAAGGGGAGAAAGGACTCTTGCTGCTAGGCCATGAGAAGGTGCCACATGGCTTTGGATTAACTGGAGATTGCAGCAGCCACACAGCTGATGGTGCCGGGAGCCTGAATCACGGACTTCTACTTCTTTTCCTGAGACACGGTACCCCAGACTGGGCACAGGGAGAGGGAAGGACTGTGCATCTGTGGGTATTCTAAAGGACTTTAGTATCTTATTGAAGACATTAGGTCATTATTCTAAGTTTGTGTAACTTTTAAATAAACAATTCCTTTCCTTTTCACCAGTCTCTGGCATTGAGAGACGTCTTTCCTCTGGCGGCGGGCATTGCGAACCTAGCAGGTGGGCGTGGGGGAAGGAACCTCCAGAGACAGAAAGGCGGAATCCTTTCTGTAATAATTTATCGTGAAGGAACCACCCCCCCCCTCTGCTCTGTAACACCATCACCTGTGTCATCTGACATCAGAGACTAGCAACTGCCTTCAGAGAGGTCGTGGTCTCATACAGCCCAGCAGAGAACCCAAGAAACACCGCTCCAGTGGCTTATCTGTGTCCCCTGTGTCTGGACTCCCGGGCACGGCACTCTTCAGGGGCAAAAATTGCCTTCATATCAATCAGCACTTCCTATCCCCCCGTGCCCCCGCCACACACAATAACCTTCTGCCTGCAGCCCAAAAGAAAGCAAACCCTTCTTGCTGTACGCTCAGGAACCATTTCTTCACCATGTTGGTATAATACAAAATGGGAAAAGGGCTCTTGGTAAAATAAAAGGGCTCTAGTAAAATAAAAATTTTACTCTTAAAAAAACACTTCCGCAGGTATCATCTCTCATTGTTTTTACAACAAGCACGAGAGAGTGGCACACTACTGTCCATATCCTCACATCACAGGGAGTAAGCCAGGGGAGCTGGGCGGGGAGCAGCCAACTGACCTAACCGAGGCCATCTACGAACTGAGTGCAGAGCCGAGAATACCACTGGA
The DNA here is from genome assembly GCF_022682495.2 of Desmodus rotundus. Lineage (NCBI taxonomy): Eukaryota > Metazoa > Chordata > Mammalia > Chiroptera > Phyllostomidae > Desmodus > Desmodus rotundus. The sequence continues at coordinate 6,215,040 of NC_071400.1, read as the reverse complement.
CCGTCCAGCTGGCCCTCTGATCCCTAGTCCACCGTGCTCTCGGTGGCACTGTGAGGCCACTTCCTGATGTGGTCAACAGATCTTTCGTTCATGTCCTGATAGTTCTCCTTGCTGCTTCCCACATTTACCATGCCCATTCCCATCTCGGTGTCTGTGTTCACTTTTCCCTCATTCTCCTAGGAATACTTTCTCCTCTCTGCCGTCTATATAAATCCTACTTGCCCTTCTAGTCCCAGTTTGGCAACCCCCCCCCAATTCCAAATGCACAAGTCCACCTCGATGTCTTCCTTCTCAGAAATCTAATTGCATTTACAGCCTGACGATGAATGGCGACCCTACTTCTTTCATATGTATAAGGTTTTCTGTCTCATGATTATTCCCAGCTGGATTCTAAGGCCACTGATGAGTGAACATTTATTCCTTCTCTCAGTTTCCTCTCCGAGTATCACGGTGCCTGGAACAGTGCTGGCTGTATGAAGGGCCACCACACAGGCGCACTGGTGGATTGAATCTATGCCTCCTTTCCCCCTCAAAGTGGCCGCATTCTTGAATTCCGTACAGTTGCACGCACTGTGCCAGGCATGAAGCAGATGCTAAGGAGATTCACTGAGCTGGACTGAATATGTCCTGTTGAGTCCCCTGTTGTTGTTCTCATGATATACAGGAAAGTGCTTTGGAGCTATTGTGGAGATCCATGAAACTTTCCCATTTTGGGTGTATTTTATGCAAGAAGAAAGGCTTTGTGGAAAAAAATATGATATGAATTACTAGTTCAAGCTTAAGGTTTAATTTGCTGAGCTCTTCATATTATTTTTATTGAAACCATTGAGTTCTGCTTATCTCTTTTTCTCTACTTTGCACTTCATACATCCCGTGAAGCACGGTATTTCATTCCTACTATTTAAGAGCTGGAGGTTAATTCAGGTTTAAAGTATACTGTCTGATCCATGGGCTTATCGCTTAAAAATAAAATCTCTGCTGCCACAGCCACAAAATGGGGCGGAACCCAAGACAGCAGAGTCCATCCAGGCCCAGGACGAAAGGAAATAACATTAAGCTGAGGAGTAAAGAAGTTGGCAGTCTCACAGGAGGAAGAAAATGTTTCAGGGCCTCTTTTCTTTCCAGTTCACTGGCAGTTCCTGTTTGAAAGGTCAGTGGGCTAAATACAAAGCAGAACCTCATCCATCTTGTTCCTTCTATAACCACCCCATTCACACCAGCCTGTCTTGAGTGCTGCTTACTGTCCAGTGCAACAGAAAGCTAACATAATACAGAGAGAAAAAATAGAAGGAGATCTAGAAAATGGAACCGAGAATGCCTACCCTTGCAATGCCCCACATCATGCAAACGGCTCACGGTAAAAGCCAGGGTGACTCCAGGCGTACTATGGATGTCGATAAGTGGTTTAAAATATGGGCAGTGTTGCCATAGTCAGTGTACTCTCTGCTGACATTTTCCATTGGGAAGAGCGAGGAATCTTAACTTAGAATGTCTGGGTTTGACTCCTGAAATGGCCTAATGTTGTCTGTTTAGCCTCGAGCAAATTACATCGCCTTTCTGAGATGTAGTCTTGTCACATGTAAAAAGAAAAGATAGATGTTTTCCCTATCTAGTTCACAAAGTTGTGGTGGCAATTACATAGAATGCTCCATGTGAACAAAATAAATGATGTAAACCATAGGCCCTAAACATCTTGCCATACAACACTATCTGTGTTAAAAAGAAAAAAGAAAGAGATGAAGAGGGAATGGAAAAGAAAAGACTGAAAGAAAGAAACTATGCTGGTTAATTTTATGTGTTAATTTGTCTGGGCCATGGTGCCCAGGTATGTGGTCAAACATTATTATGGATGAGTCTGTGTGGGTGCTTTTGGATGAGAATACGTTTTAAATCTGTAGACTTTACGGGAATTGCCATCTATAATGAGGGTGGGCCTTGTCCAATCAGGTGAAGGTGAGAACAGAACCAAAAATTGACCTCCTCCGAGCATGAGGGAATTCTGCAGCAGATGTTCCTTGGACTTGATCTGCAATGTTGGTTCCTCTCTGTCTCCAGCTTGACAGGCTTTGGGTATAAATTGCAGTCTCAGCTCTCCCTTCAGTCGCTAGTCTGTGAGCATAGCCTATAGATTTTGGACTTGCCAGTCTCCATAATTGTACAAGCCAATTCCTTGAAATAAATCTCTCTGTCTCCTTGTCTCTCTATCCCTGTCTCTCTCCTTCTGTACATGTGTGCTCACACACACACACACACACACACTCGTGCATCTAATTGCTTCTAATTGTTTCTCTGGAGAACGCTGTCTCATGCAAACTTTGGTACCAGGGCTGTTTCTAAAGAACAGACTCTTAACAAAGTTTTTGAATTGGTTGTGGGATTCTAGAGTTGGCTCTTGAATCTGATTATACTTAAAGGCACTAACGACTCCATCTCTGGCAGTCAGGAGGCCCCTGATAGCCCGTGGTGCAATGTGGCAGTAGAGACACACAAAATCTCACCATTGGATACTCTTAATCAAGCACTTGTAAGAGGCAAGGAACTGGTGACCATGTATATGATACCCTAAAACATTTTTGTCAAACTACAGAGTATAATGAGAATGTCTGGTTGCTCCTAACGGCACTGAACCACACGGGAAAAGAAAAGGATGAGCTCAGAGAGGTCAATACCCTGCTCAAACACTGCTTAAGTGATCTGAAAGCTTCTACGTCTGCCCTGAAAGAGTCTTCTTTTCTGCAGCCTTGAGGCCGAGCTTGCTGAAAACAAAAGCCAGAATCTCATTCAGTGAGTGGCTGACGTAAATGCCAAATGAATTCTCGAACTCCCTGTGTATCCACCATGAGAGTGAAGGCACTGATTGGGGAGGAGTGGGATCCTGCATGTTGGAATGGGAACACGCGGGAAGACCTTGATGAAGCTGGGAACACTGAGCTCCTGAACACTCATGAGTCATCTTCGCCAGTGGAAGCATCTTCTTCAAACCTTGTAGACACAGCCTCTCTGCCCCAGTCAGAGGAGATTAGCCCTGAAGTGCCTGAGGGAAGTGTAATGGCCTCCCCCGAGGAAATGTCCTTGAAAGACACTGCTGCTGCTTCTCAGGACCCACCACCCCTCTCTGCCTCTAGACCTGTAACAGGACTCCAGTCACAGAAGGGTCCTTAAAGAGAGGTAAAAAGTGTAACCCATGAGGGGGTGTACTGTACTCCAAAAGAGCTACTACATTTTTCTAATTTATACAGACAGAGACATGGAGACATGGATGGGCTTGAGTGTTAAGGGTGTGGGATAGCAGTGGAAGGAACAAAAATTTGGATCAGAGAGAATTTACTGACACGAGCCCACTAAGCAGAGATTCTGCATTTATTGTTGCAGCTTGGAGCATTAGAAAGGGTCCTATGAGTTTGGTTGGTTGGTCTGCTAACACATGGACCTAAATGTGGCCAAAGGCACATGGACATGGAAATGCCAGGCCTTCAATGCCAGGACTCCAGTCACAGAAGGGTCCTTAAAGAGAGGTAACTAGTACCCTTGCTTTACTGCAGAAGAAAGGATTCAAAGGGTGGGGAGATTAGAGTGGAGTGTTAGAGTGCATTTGGTACTTAAGACCTGCTCACCCATCCTGGGAGGGTCTGCAGGACACATCCTTCACCACAGCTGTGAGAAATAAGTTTGAGGGGAGCCCCAGCATCCTTGAAGAGCTCCGTGCTCACTCTTCTCTGTCGACAAGAACTTACAGTGGGAACCGCTGCCACAGAATTGGGGGATCTAAAGGCAATGGCAGCAATTTGTATTTCCAGGTGGCAGGGGCCAAGTGGCATCACTCAGCCTCCAGAGGTAAGGCAGGCATTGTTCCCATAGTGGCCAGCAGCGTGACAGCAGAGTCAGAATAGTCTGACTCCAAGGGAACTCTGGAGTTGCCTAGTTGATCGTGAGTTTTGTTACTTGAAAGAAGTATATAGGAAGCCTACCAAATTCTTACTTGATCTGTATTGCCAGAAAAAATTCTAGCTCAAGGGCACACAAGTCTAACTTGGAAAAAAATAACAGGTAGTCACAGCTCCTGAATCAATTCCCAGACTTGAGACAGTTTATAGACCTAAAACCTCTGGAATGTAGGGGAGGTCAGGTCCCGTTACAAAAGGCCATCTGAAGGCTCAGATACAGCACCAGCTAGGTGGCAATTCCTTGCAGGGCTGGGGCAGGGTCCTCCAGGTAGTTGGGTATATTCTGATTCATCATCCAACATACGCTGTCTGTCCAGAAAAAGCCCAGCCATTGTTAATACAACAAGAACTGTTCATGCGACATGGATGTAACCCGGCAGCCAAGGAGAGTGGGCTGGAATGCGCCTGCATGCACAACGATGACCTCACTGTACTAGTCAGCAGGGGCAATAGACACCATTGAGTGAGCACGTGTACTGTGTGGCCGTCACATTCAGAATGACGGAGCAAGTAGAGCAACGAGTCTGCATCAAATTTCACATGAAGCTTGAACATTCCTCCGTGGAAACTATTTGGATGATTCAGAAGGCTTTCGGGGATGATGCCATGAGTGCAGCACAAAGAAAAGTGTGGCACAAGCGCTTCAAAGATGGTCGAGAATCTGTTGAAAGTGATGCACATTCTGGAAGTTCTGCAACAAGCAGAACGTGCACAGGCTGCAATCAACAAAGATCAGTGACTGATAGTATGAGAACGAGAAGCTGATCTCGGGATTCCAAAAACTACTGTGTCCGAGATTTTGACGCAGGATCTTGGCATGAAACCTGTCGTGGCAAGATTCGTTCCATGGCTTCTGCTACCAGAGCAGAAGGAACATCACGCTGCAGTTGCTAATGACTTGATTCAACCTCTACCAATGAACCAGATTTCCTTGAGATCATAACCGAAGATGAATTGCGGGTCTATGGCTGTCGCCTGGAAATGAAGGCCCAGTCGTCCCAATGGAAGTCACCTGGTTCTCCATGCCCGAAAAAGGCACAGCAAAGTCGCAGCAAGATCCAGACCATGTTAACTGTGTTTTTTGATTGGGAAGATTTTGTCCACAAGTACACCCTTCCAGGCCAAACAATTAATAAGGGGTACTACTCCAATGTTCTTCGTCGATTGAGAGACGCAATATGATGAAAACAGCCACAGCTATGGGCAACTGGTGATTGGCAGCTTCATCAGGACAACGAACCCACTCAGGGATCACATCTGGTGCAGAGTTTTTTGGTGAAACATCAAATCACCCAGGTGACTCAGCCCCTCTCCAGTGAAGACTTCTGACTTTTCCCAAAACTAGTATCACCTTTGAGAAGGAAAAGATTTCAGACTGCCGATGAGATTCAGGAAAATATGGCAGGGCAGCTGATGGTGACTGGGAGAACCATGTGAGGCCCCAAGGTCCCTACTTTGAAGGGGATTGAGGTGTCATTGTCCTATGTACAGTGTTTCTTGTATCTTGTCCTTCTTCAGTAAATGTGTCTCTTTGTCATATTACATGGATGGCTGGATACTTTCTGGACAGAACTATATGGTGCTGTTTCTGCCATCCCTTGGGCATCCCATGGGCCCAGCACTCAAGGGGTGGAAATGGGTGTGGGGCCACTTACTGTCACAACCCAGTGACACACTAGCACAAAGGTGGCTTCCTGTCCACACTACCTGATGACCTGTTGGGCTAGAAGAGGTCTCAGTTCCAAAGGGAGGGATGCTTGCACCCAGAGGCACAACAGTGATTCCATGGAATTGAAAGTGCAGACTGCCACCCAGCCACTTTGGATTTCTGATGCCTCTGAATCAACAGGCAAAGAAGGCAGCTACTGGGCTGCCTGAAGTTATTGATGCTGACCACCAAGGGCAAGTGAGACGGCCTGTCCACAAGAGAGGTATGGTAGAGTATGCCTGGAATGCAGGAGATCCCTGAAGGCATCCTTCAGTAATAACATGCCCTGCTATTAAACTCAATGGAAACTCTAACAATCAGATTGGGCAGGGTTGCTAATGGCCCAGACCCTCCCTTCAGGAATGGAGGACCGGGCACTCAGCCACATAAAGAACTACGACTAGCTGGGGTGGTTGCTGAGGGGAAAGGGAATATGGAATGGGTAGTAGATGAAGGTAGTTATAAATACCACCATAGCCACGTGACCAGCTTCAAAAGGGGAGACTAATTGTGAGGAGTATTTCTTCCTTGTTTTGTTATGAATATGTTCCTAAGTAAGTACCTATCTGTCTACCCAATAAAGTTTTCCTCCCTTGTTATCCCCCTATCTTCTAACATAAGATATATTGACCCAATACCGTATTATTTAAGCAGTGTTAAATTTGTATCACAGTAATTAAGTTGGGGCAGCGATTTTCAACCTTTTTCATCTCGTGGCACATGTAAACGCATTACTAAAATTCTGCGGCACACCAAAAAACACATTATTTTTTTTACTGATCTGGCAAAAAATAGGTATAATTTTGATTCCTTCACACCAGATGGCTATTGTTGTGTTGGCTGTTGTTACTTTTTAATTCATCAATCTAAGGGAAAAGAGGTCAGTGCCCTTGACTAAGTAGCCAGGTATTGCGTGTATTAAAAATTCTGGCGACACACCGGTTGGAAAAATCTGAGTTAGAGGATATCAAGGAGAGAGTAAACATCACCCAAGGACTTTGCCTCCTCTTGTTGTTTAAAGGGTAGGGTGTGTTCATTCGTGCACAGGATAGTTGTATCCTCATAGGTGGAAGTATGACTTTGTCATTGTCTTTATTTGGGGATTCAGTACAGTGTAACGAGATGCACGTGGGTACCAAGGTGATAAGGGGTGAACTTGTGATGGTCAATCCTATGTGTCAACCTGGCCGGGCCACTGTTCCCACCTGTGTGGTCAAAGTTTATCCTGGATGTGTTCTGCGAGAGTATTTCGGATGAGTGTTTACATTTAAATTGGTGGACTTTGAGTGAAGCAGGTTGCACCCCCTTAATGCATGTGGGCATAATCCATTCACTTGAAGGCTTGAGGAAACCTTCCCCTGATCAAGAAGGATTCTGCACATCAGCTTTTTTCTGGTCTCCTGTCTGCCAGCGCAGCCTATGGGGTTTGAACTTGCCGACCTCCTGTTTTAAAATGTACCCAGGATTTGTTTCAACCGGGTGTGGTCAGATGACGGAAAGGAAGCCAACTGCCTTTGAAAGCAGAGTGCATGACTCAGAGTTACTCAGAGAATGAAAAGCAAGGCACAACACCCGCTGCCCTAAGGGGTCGCTTGCAGGGAGAAGCAGAGCGAGCAGCTGGGACCAGGCCTCTGTTACTATGGGGGCAGGACTCAGCTAGGTGGAGATATCTCCTATCGGGCACGAAGCAAACAGATATTGAGGCTTGTGGATGGAGGGTTTGTATGAAGATCTGAGGGATGACTGGTACGTGATGTTTGATGTGATCAATTACCTGCTCCTACTCTTTTCAGTCTCTGTGTCCTGCCACTCCCTCCAGACCCCAGGCGACCACCGATCTGCTTTCTGTCAATCTATATTAGCTAGCATTTTCTGGAATTTCACATAAACTTAATCAAAACGTATATACTCGTTTTTCTGACTTCTTACCCTCAGCATGTTGAGATCCGTTAATGTTGCAGCATGCATCAGTAGTTCATCCTTTTTATTGCTACAGGCATTCCATCATGTGGAAATGCCACAGTTTGCTTATCCATCTGAGCGTTGGACATGAGGGATGTTTCCATTATTTGGCTATTATAAACAAATCTTCTCTGGACATTCATATGCAAGTCTCTGTTTGTGCATATAGGCATGCCTTTGTCGTGGGTAAATTCCTAGCACTAGAATGTTTGAACCATGCAATAGCTGTGTCTGTGGTAGTTTAAGAAACTGCCTGCTATGATCTGAATGCTTGTCTCCACCATGAATCCATATGTTAAAACCCTAATGCCCAATGTGACGGTATTAGGAGGTGGGGCCTTTGGGAGGTAATTAGGTCGTGATAGGGAAGGCTTGTGAATGGCATTAATGCCCTTGTAAAAGAGGCTCCAGAGAGCTAGCTCACCCCTCCACCACTTGAGAACACAGTGAGAAGGTGCCTGGGACCAACCAAGAAGAGGCCCCTCCCCAAACCAGGACTATGCTGGCTCCTTTATTGTGGACCTTCCAGCCTTCAGAGCTGAAAGAAACACATTTCTATTATCAGCCATCCAGTCTGCATTATTTTCTTTAGAGCAGCCTGCATGGACTAAGACAAATCAGCCCACACTTTTCCAATGTAGCTGTACTGTTCTGCATCCCCCCACCCCACAGTATATTCAACTTCTAGTTCCTCCACATCTTTGCCAGCACTTGATAAAAGTGCCATTTTAACTTTAGCCATTCTGATAGGCACATAAGGTATAGTGTGTCTCTGGGTGTGTGGTACAGATTTTTCATTCCAATTTTTTTAAAGGTTTTATTTACTTATATATTTTGAGAGAGAGAGGAAAGGAGGGAGTAAGAGGGAGAGAAACATCAATGAGTGGTTGCCTCTCACGTGCCCCCCACTGGAAACCGGGCCCGCAACCCAGGCATGTGCCCTGACCAGGAATCCAACTGGAGACCCTTCAGTTTGCAGGCCACCGCTCAATCCACTGAGCCACACCAGCCAGGGCTAATTGTAAGTTTTTAGTTTTTCAACTTCTCACACTGTAAAATGTAGCTGTTTTCCTTTTTTATCTCATCAATTAACCCATTCAACACTTAGTAACATACTATTACGTCTCCCTCTGTGTGTTTTCATTTTTTTCTGTAATTGATTTCTAGTTTCATGCCATTGTGGTCAGAGAAGGCGCTTGATATAAGTTCAGTTTTCTCAAATGTATTGAGACACATGTTTTGTGGCTTAACATATGTTCTATCCTGGACACTGTTCCATTCCTTGAAAAAAGTGTATAGTCTGCTTCTTCGGTGTGAAATGTTCTGAAAATATCCATTAAATTCACCTGGTCTAGTGCATCATTTAAGGATGCCTAGATTTTTCTTTGTGGGGGGAGGGATTTTGACTCTGGAAGATCTATCCATTGATGTCAGTGGAGTGGTAAAGCCCCTACTGTGACTGTATTACTGTCCATCTCTACCTTTATGTTTATCAAGATTCGCTTTGTATATTTTGGGGGTCCCGTGTTGGGGGCATTCGTGTTTACAAGGGTTCTGTCCTCTAGTTTCACTCATGCCTTCATTGCTGTCATGTCCGTCTGTGTCCATTATTATTGCCTTTGCTCTAAAGTCTATGCTGTCAGATGGAAGTATTGCTGCCCCAGCTTCTTCCCCATGTTCTTCTTTTTCCACCCCTTTCCTTCCAATCTGTGTGTGTCTTTCAATCTGAAGTCGTTTCCTTATAGACAGAATATATATGGGTGGTGTTTTCTTACCCATTCAGCTGCACTGTGTCTTTAAGGGAGCATTTAATCCATTTACATTGGAAGTGACTATTGCTAGGTACATATTCATTGCCATTTTCTTATACATACTTATGTTCCTCTTTTTATTTTTCTTTCTACTCCTTAGGAAAGTTTCCTTAACACTCCTGCAGTTTTAAATAAGAGCCTTGCCTTAAAGCATATTCCTGGTTGTCTATGGCATATTTACACAGTGGAATACTACTTGGCCATAAAAAATAGGAAATGTTACCTTTTGCAACAGCATGGATGGACCTGGAGATTCTTATACTAAGTGAACTAAGCTAGTCAGAGAAAAACGAATACCATATAATCTCACGTATATTTGGAATCTAATGAACAAAATAATAATGAACAAAACAGAGACACAAGCATGGATACATGGAACAGACTGATAGCTGTCAGATGGAATGGACATTGGAAAATTGGATGAAAGAAGGTGAAGGGACTAAGTGAAAAAATACACACACACACACACACACACACACACGAGTATATATACAGGGTCCGCCAGAAGTAATGCCTGCTTAAGTGTGGTTGCTAGGGTGGTAATACATGTATAATAATTTATAGTTTTAATTTGGTCATTTCGCCTAAAATGTCATAGGGTGTGCTTGAGTGTGATATTGTTGTATTACAGAATTAACATGCTTATGATTTTGTAATAAAAGATTTTGTAATAAAAAGGGGCATTATTTGTGCCGGACCCTGTATATATAACAGAAAGACAGACAACAGGCTGGTGATAACCAGAGGAAGAGGGGGTGGAGGTGGGCAGAAAGGGGGGAGTGGGGACAGAAAGATACTTTGCTTGCGGAGACGTGTGCACAATGCAGTGTGCAGTGACGTTTTATTGAGTGGTACACTTGAAACCTTGTACGGTTTTGTGAAGCATGTGACCCCACTAGTTTCAATTGAAAAGAGTTGTTGCCCGGACCATAAGCTCTACTTTGTTCCTGTGTATACTGCCGCACTTGCTGCACTAGCTCCTCACTACACGGGGTCATCGGGTTGTCCAGCAGCCAGTGCAGGCACCCGGTCCCGATGCTGTTGAGGCTACAGGTCTCCGCAGAGCAGCGGTAGCAGCTGCATGTGCTCTGCGCACCTAGTGACACCTCGGCTGGATGGTAGGAGTGTGGAACTCTGGTACCTCACGCGTGCAGTGAATTCCTGTGGAAGTCATCCTAGAACAGCTTCTTGTGACTTTAATCACATGTCTCCCACTGAATCCTCACGTATCACTATTTTTAAATCCCTTTGGCCTTCCCATACTTGAAAAAATGTCTCTTAGTGATAGGGGGCTCAAGAGTTGGAAAATTTGAGTTTAAGGTAAATAGTTATAAGCCTAGTAAGTAATGCTTATGTTAAAGCTTTTGTTTCAGAAACTACAGATAAGGCCCGTCCTGGCTCCTGGGAAAACAGCCGACCTCCTGGGGCACCGCTAAAGACCACCACCCGGGGACAAGTGAAGGCATCCGGGCCATTGTGTTCCAGGGAGAGACAGGGGACCACCCGCCCCTGGGAACAGCTAACTGCCCAGGACAAGAATCCTGCAGTTTCTTTCACCTAATTCTCCCTGAATTTCAACCCCCCTCACCGCACCTTGTTTATTCCCTGTTACGAAAACACTGGCCTGGAAAGAAAATGTAAGATGGTTTGTTTCAGGGTGTGAACCCGGCCGTCTGAATAAAGCGCCCATAAAGATTCGGTGTGTCTCTGCTTATTGGGTTTGGCAAGTGACAGGCAACACAAGCTCTGGTGTCTTTTCTGGTTTCATTAGGAACTGAGTGAGACAACTGAGATTGATTAGAAACACCTTTCCCTTTTGCAAAAAGGAAAGCTATTTGTTCATATTTAATTTTATAGCAACTACAATTGTTTTTAAATTAATGTGGTTATTGTTTGTCAACCACGTCAACCTATGCTTCATCCCAGTGTACTCCCTGGGTGTGTGGCTCAGAGCCATCTCCTTCTGGGTAAGCAGAGCTGCCTTCATCACTCATCCAGACCCAGCACAGTCAAGGAATCCCACCTCTTCTCCACTCCAGAGCCTCTGGGGAATGACCCTCTCTCTTACAGGTGCCGATCCATTTTGGAGGCTGAGGCCTTAAGCTATGTATTTCCCTCTCTTTTATACGCTCTCAACCTATCTTCCTATAGCAGACTTTACTTAGACCTGCTTAATCATCCCCTTTGTAGAGTCACATTTAAAATGAAACATGATGTTATACTGCAATATACAAATTTGAGGAACATTCTATTCAGGCAGTGTCAAATGACCTAAAAGACTCCCCTGTGTCACAGTTGTGGTGTTTTGGGGTTTGTTTGTTTTCTTTGATACTTAAGATAACATTTCTCGGACTTGTGTCTCTTCAATTAATCAAACCACTACTTCAGAAGATGTTTGTATTTTCCTCATATTGCACTTGCCTTGCCATTAAAAGGCCCCGACTCCCTCATCAACACAAATTTTAGAGCATTTAGTATCCGTGCAGTGTTTAATATTCCGCATTCCTCAAAAACGAAAAACCATTTCATTCATTCTTCATTTTTCCCTCGTTGTACATTTGTCATGTGCTTGGCCTGGTGCCTGGTGCTGGGAATCTAGAGTCCTGTAGCCATATGGGGGTAAATGTTTGGTCAAGGCACAACAGGACTACAGTTGAGGAAAGATGTGTCTCCATTCCTTGGAGGTCTGAGAAAAAGTGGTCTTTGAACCACATCTCAGACATTGAGAAATGGGTAGTTGTTTGCAAGAAACAGAAATTGCCAGAGGCAGAGGACTCAAGATGTACCAACAGGTGGAGAGGGAAGGACATGAATGAAGCTGAAAGGTATTCTGGGAACTTATGATCTTCCCTAAGCTCGAGTCTCTATTTAAAACAGAGGCATGAGCCCCAAAACAGCCCATTTGGAGACAACCCCCCGCCCCACCCCCACAGGTACACAGAGTTTAAAATGGTTTTAACCAGAAACACTATTTACAAAGAAGAGTCCAAGAGCAAAGCAAAGCCTGGGGCAGATGTTACCACCTTTATCCAGGCAGATCATGGTGTCATGGCCTCGGGGGATGAGAATGCCTTAGAAGTTAACGAGGGAAGTTCGGGTGCCTGGGGGACAAAGCTGGCATCTAGATGTCATCGGGGAGGAACTTTGCACATTGGCTGACTTTGAAGCCTCTTAGTTCCTTGTCGTTGGGGAAACTGAGCCTGAAAGAGGTTCAGGTTTCCTTTAAAGTCACAGAGTGAAGGTCAGTCTTCTGCTTCAGCTGCCTAACAACCGCCCCCCCACCTGCCACCCTGTAAGAAAGACTAAGTGGGTGCCTCTCCCTGACATCCTTCCTCCAAGCTCCCGGATTTACCCAAATTTCCAAGGGTATTGTAGTCATTTGTTACGTGAACTCGGTTCACTGTGATCCTAAGTTGTGCTTGTCTTCATAATGCCAGTGCCCGGCACAGACCTGGGCTCACACTGGGTGCTCCATCAATACTCCCTGAATAAATGAAGCTTGTGTTTCCGTGGAGGAAAAAGATCCAATCCCTCCCAAAATGTTCACGCAATATTTTAGGTGGGCTGATGCGAGATGTGTTCTTGAAAGGACACGGAAATGCACCTGAAGGGCCGATATACAACCACCAGGACATGAAGGGGGCGCCAGAGTCACAGCCGCAGCAGGACATGCACGCAGCGTGCTCTTCCGGGTCTCGCGAGCTCTCTCTGACCTCTCTCTGACCTCTCGCGTGGGTTCCTAGGGGGCGGGACAGCTGACTGACGGTCTGCTGTACCCAGAAGCACTCTGGGCTGAGCCGGTGCCCAGTGAAGCTTCGTGGTGACAGGGGGCGTGTCTGTGGTACGTGCTTTGGTGGTACCTAAGGGCCATGGGAGTGATAAGCAGTCGGATGCCGTGGTGGCGCCGGGGAAGACATGCCCCAGGGCAGCCAGGGGCTGGTGAGGAGGAGATGGCTGGGGCAGCTGCAGCAGCGGGTGACGACGTGGAGGAAGACAGTGAAGAGGCCGGACCCTCCACCGGTCAGGGTGGCTTCAAACGGAAGGCGGACTCAGGAGGGCCTCCCGCTGTGGGGCGCCTCCGGAAGCGAGCCAGAGGCATTTCAGGTTCCGTTTATGAGAAACTCTTCCTCATGGGGGAAGGCAGCGATGTGCAGATCCGCGCACTAGGGGAGGTGTGGAACTTGCACAAGGTCTACTTGTGCCAGTCAGGCTACTTTGCGAGCATGTTCAGTGGTGCGTGGAGGGAAGCAACCATGAATACCATAGACTTGCAGATGCCTGACGAGAACATTGACCGTGAGGCCCTGCACGAGGCTTTAGGCTCCCTGTACCAAGGCTCCGTGTACATTCCACCCAGACGCGTCGTGTCCATCCTGGCCACGGCCTGCATGCTGCAGCTGGACGAGCTGACTCGAAAGTGCGGGGAAGTCATGAAGGAGACTGTTACTGTCTACACCGTATGCAGCTACTACCACTCTGCTGAGAGCTACGGCCTCCCAAACATCAGGACCATATGCTTCCAGTGGCTGCTGGACAATCTGATGACTCACCGCAGTGATGAGCTATTACTGCGACAACTCAGCCCGGATGTCATGAAAGAGCTCATTGCCTCTTCAGAGCTCTTAGTGATGGAAGTGGAGATGGATGTGTACGCCATGCTGAAAAAGTGGATGTACTTGCAGCTGCAGCCAGGATGGAGCGGCTCCCGCAGAGCCTTATTGCCCGACGCCAACCTGTGGTTTGCCAGGTCCAAGAGGGAGTCGGGAGGCACCCCTTTCCTGGAAACCCAGGAGGGCAGAGCCTTCGTGCCAGTGTTCCAGCGTCTGCGACTGGCCTATATCATCTGTGACCTGCAGTCAGCACGCATCATTGACCAGGATGCGCTGATCCCGGCCACGTGGCTGGCCCCGGTATACAAAGACCAGTGGCTTGCCCTGGTCCGGGCCGAGCAAAGCAAGGGGGTCGGGCCCACTGACATCCATGTGCCCAACTCACCCGGGAACAGCATGCGGTGTGGGCACCACCTCCCTAAGGAAGTGCGGTGCAGCTGGCGGTGGGTCGGCTTCAACTTTGGCTGGGATCTGGTGGTGTGCTACACCAACCGGCGCATCATCTTCAAGCGCAGCGCCAAGAACAAGTCCCATGGCCTCGGGGTCAGCTTACTGTGGCAGAGAAAGGTCGCCTTCCGCCTGTTTGTGGTTTCCTTGGACACCACTGGAAGAGCCACCTTCAGGAAGAGCACAGAGTACCGTGTGCTTTCCCTGGGAAGAGATGAAGAGCTGGAGGTATTGAACCTGGAGAACCAAGATGTGGTCTTCCCCATATATGTGGCCTGCAACTTCCTGTACGTCCCCAGAGAGGGGCGCGGCCCAGAGTGAGAGTCCGTGCAAAAGCTCAGAGAGCTGAGCCCCTCTTCCCTGGGCACAGCGGCCGCCAGCCTGCTGGAGGTGCCAGTTCCCTGTTTGGAATCAACTGGCCTTGCCCGTCTCTGGTGACCAACTCAGTCAGAGGCTTTGTTGACCTGTAGCTTGTAACATTTGAGACTGTTTACCGGCACCTAGGAAGAAGATGCATTTTGAAGCCCCCAAATACCTCCAGAACTCATTCATGCTGCTCATGTGGCAACTCCTCCTCCTGGTTTAAGATATACCGACCTCCCTTCCTGACCCCGTATAATTTCTGGGAAACAAAGACCAATTGACTTTAGAGAGAATCCCTGGCCTACCCACTCTACTAGTCTTAGTTTAACTCTTTGCCTTTAGTTTGATTAAATAAATGTTAAAGGAATACCTTGACTTCTCTTTGATTTGTTGAGTATAGAGCTGCCCTGCCCCACTCATGACCGCCACCACCACTGGCTCCATTTGAATTGCTCCCCCTTCCCATTTCCTGCCACTGAGTGTGGTAGGTGCTTTCCATGGTCTCTCACTATGTGAGCTCATCCAGCCTCCACTTATGATCTTCCTTTTGTTTGTTGATCATTCTTCAATTGAAGAGTGTTTTTTTAAGTTTTTGAGGAAACTCGACACTGTTTACCATGATAGCTAAACCAGTTTACACTCTCACCAACAGGGCACAAGGGTTTGCTTTGCTCCACATCCTCACCCACACTTGTTATCACTAATCTTGTTGATAATAACCACTCTCATTGTGAGTTTTGATTTGCATTTCCCTGATGGTTAGTCATGTTGAGCACCTTTTCATGTGCCCATTAACCATTTGAATATTTCTTGGGAAACATGTCCTTTTAGTTCCTGTGCCCATTTTTAAGCCAGACCACTTCTTTTCATTGTTGTTGTTATTGGGTTGTATGAGTTCTTTATAAATTTTAGATATTAATCTATTTTCATACATGGTTTGCAAATATCTCATTTTGTAGGTTAATTGTTTTATTTTCAGTGCAGAAGCTTTCAAGGCTGATGTAGTCCTACTGGTTGATTTTTTTTCTTTGGCTGTTTATGCTTTTGTTGTCATATCTAAAGATCATTGCCAGAACCAATGTTGAGGAGTTGAACCCTCATCAGCTGAACCATTCTTCCCAGGGATAAATTCCACTTAGTCATGGTGTATACATGTGTTAATGAGTCCATCAGTTCAGTTTTCTAATATTTTGTTGAGAATCTTTGCATCTATGTTTATCAGGGGTATTGGTCTATAGTTTTTTTTTGGGTTTTTTTTGTTTTTTTTTTTTTTGCTTGTAGTGTCCTTATCTGGTTTTGGTATCAGGGTAATGCTCCCTTGTAAAGAGAGTCTGAAAGTGTTTCCTCCTCTTCAAGCTTTTGGAAGAGTTGAGAAAAAGTGGCATTAATTTTTCTTTTAATGTTTGTTAAAACTCACCAGTGAAGCCCTCTATTTCTGAAGGTTTCTCTGTTGGGTGGTTTTGATTAGTTATTCAATCTCCTTATTCATTATTGGTCTGCTTAGACTTTCTATTTCTTCATGGGTCAGTCTCAGTAGGATGGATGACTCTAGGAACTTATCTATTTCTTCCATGTAATCTAATTTGTTGGTTTATAATTGTCCATGTAGTCTCTTATGATACCATGCATTTCTGTAGTGTCAATTGTAATTTCTCCTTTCATTTCTGATTTTATTTGTCTTACCCTTTTTTCTTAGTTTGTCTTGCTAAAGGCATGTCACTTCTGTTTATCTTTTTGGCTACCCAGCTTTTAGTTTCATTGACACTTTCTATTGTTTTTCTGGTCTCTATTTCATTTATGTCCACTCTGATCTTTATTATTTGCTGCTTCTGCTAACTTTGGCTTTAATGCATTCTTGGTTTTCTAGTTCCTTGAGGCATAAAGTTAGGTTGATTGCTTGTGAGCTTTCTCATATATGCATTTAGGACTATAAACTTTCCTCTCAGTACTGCTTTTACAGCATCCCATAGGTTTTAATATATTGTGTTTCCATTTTAAATTGTTTGAGATAATCTGTGATTTCCCTTTCTATTTCTTCTTTGATAAAGTGGTTGTTTAGGTGTGTGTTGTTGTTTCCACATATTTACAGTTTTTCAGCTTTCCTCATGTTGATATCTAGTTTCCTAACACTGGTGAAAAAGTACTTGTTATGATTTCAGTAAGTGAGATAAGCCAGTCAGTGAAAGGCAGATACCATATGCTCTCACTTACACATGGAATCTACTGAACAAAACAAACTAATGAACAAAATAGAAAGAGACATGGGTATGTGGAACAGACTACAGATCTCAGAGGGGAATGGGGAGGGGAACTGGATAAAAGAAGGTGAAAAGATTAGCCAAAGAACATATATGCATGACCCATAGACACAAACAACAGTGTGGTCATGGCCAGATGGAAGGGGGGACAAGGATGTAGGGGAAGTGGGCAAAGTGGGTAGGGAACAGGGACATCTGTAATGGCGTAAACGATAATAAAGTAAAAAAACCCAGCATGGTGATTACCAGAGGGGAATGGGTATGAGCGGAGGTAGAAGAGGTTATGGGAGGATAAATGGTGACAGAAGGCGACGAGTTGGGGTGGTGAACACACAGTACAAGGTACAGATGTTGTGTTATAGACTTGTACACCTGAAACCTATATAGTTTTATTAACCAATGTCATGCCAAAAAATTCAATTAGGAATTTAATGAATAAACTGAACTAACAAGGAAAATAAGAGACAGACTCATAGATAGAGAGCAGGATGACAGCTGTGAGGGTTTAGGGGGTGGAGGGGTCAAACAAAAAGGAAAATAGACTCATGGATATGGTCAACAGTGTGGTGATTGTGGGGGAGGGCATAAGGGGGATAAGTGGTAATGGAAAAAATTCAATAAAAATAAATAAGTAAAAACAATAATAATAAAAAATTATCTAAGACTTGTTATGGGTCCTATCATATGTTCTATTCTGGATAATATTCCATGTGCACTTGAGTAGAATGTGTATTCTGCTCTTGTCAGATGAAGTGTTCTATAGACGTGTGTTAGGTCTTTCTGCCTACACGGCTGAACTCAGCAGGCCCGCACTGGTCTGATTCAACAGGATGGCAGGGAAGGGCACTGGCTCTGCACCCAAGGTGAGGAAGACCGGTCCCCTTTCAGCACCACACAGTTTAGTCACTGTCTGAGTCTCTGCCAAGAGCCTCCAAAGAAAAAGAGCACCCTAAACATCACTGTGGGTGCAGCCAGCAGACCCTTCCACAGGACCTGAGCAGAGCAGAGTGGCCTCCCCAGCAGTCAGTGCACTGAGCAGGGCACTCCCAGGCAGGTAGTGTAACAATACGAGTGCTCGTCACTGTGTTGCCAGTGAAAGTGGGCTCTTTTGCTGTGTCTCAAGAAAGGAATTTCAAAGGCCACAAGCATGGAGAAGTTTAAACATAACGGTAAGATTTCATTGGGGTGAAGTGAAATAACACACCCTCGGGGATGTAGTAGATGGGCAGACTCTAGCAGCAGCTACCCGGAGACTCCTAATAATCCTGCATATTTTCTTCATTCTTGGTAATGAGCAAGGTGCCATTCAAATAATCCAACCCACTTCCTGTTTTTTTTCTGGGCTTGAGTTGGGCCCTCCCTTTAACCAATCCCTTTCCTGGACCCACCGGGGTTCTGTGCCCCCTATCCAATCTGATTCTTTTCCTAGATTTTCCAAGGCCGGAGTCCACCCTTCCATGTCACCATTTTTGCTTCTACTGCACATGCCTGAATATAGAAGCACCTCCTCTTGCCCATCTCGACTTCTATTGTACATGTCCAAACTTTCTGTCACGTCATCTGGTTTCTACTGTGCATGTGCTCGGCAGAGGAATTTCTCCTCCTCCCTCCAATAATACAGTTCCCAGCTGGGAGCTTGAGTACCCTGGGTACCCTTGAGTACCCTGGGAGGCTTTCCTGCCTGCTTGTAGGATCAAGACTCTTCAGCGGTGGTCCCTGGAGCGTGTGAATGAGTCTGTAAATGCTGTAGCTTCCTACTAAATCAAGCTTAATGGAACGCTGTCCTAACATCCGATTCAGCTTTCCAGTTTATTATGTATTCTATTCAGCTCCTTAGTTTAGTAAGCTCAGTGTCTGATTCCCTTTGTGCCCCCTCTTTATTAATGACTAGCTAACTACCTATGCCAACAACTGGGGAGGTGGTGTCTGGGTCTCCAGCTGACACCCTTCTCTCCCAGGTGGATTAAATCCCCACTGATTTTCACCACCAGAGGCTGTGCCTGCTCCTCCTCCCATCTCTGTTGCTCTGGGTTGGGGATCCCTGTGTGGGATCGAGACCCCATGCTCCTGGGGGGAAGGAGTTTTGCAGCTGAACTATCACTCCAGCTTCTCAGCTGCTGCACCTGGGTACAGGGGACAGCCCTTTCTGCATCTCCACCCTTTTTACTAGCCTCTACGTGGCTTCTTCTGTAAACCCTTGGCTATAATATTTTGGTTCAGCTAGGCTTCAATTGGTTATTCAGGTTGATTGCTCTATAATTTAGCTGTAAATTTGGTTTGGGGCTGGGAGCAAGTGAGTGTAGCTTCCACCTACTCTGCAGCTTATAGGTGCTCCTTAGCAAACGATGAATCACTTTTTCTTGATGCTTTAAAAATTCTCTTTGTATGACTTCACAATTAATTTATAATAAACCTCTGAATAGCCTTCTTTAAGTCCATTCTATTTAAATTCTTTTGGGCTCCATGAGTCTGAATGTCCATTTTTTTCTACTGATCTGGGATGCTTTCAGTCATTATTTTCTTATAGAATCTTTCTGCCAATTTTCTTTTTTTGGCACCTCTACAATGTGTATATTTTTTTATGGTATCCTGTATGTCCTACATATTTTGTTCTTTTTCATTCTTTATTCTTCTTTGCCTCTGGTTGGATACTTTCCAATGATATCTTTAAGTTTGATATTTTTTCTTCTGAACATTAAGCCTGTTTTTGAAGTTTCTCATGAATTTTTAGTTCATTTTTGTCTTTTTCAAATAGAGAATTTGTATTGTTCTTTTTAATAATTTGTGTCTCTTAGCTGATATTCTCATTTTGTTCATGTATTGTTTGTGTAGTTTTATTTAATATGTATCTGTGTTATTTTGTAACATATTGAGCTTTATTAAAACAAATATTTTAAAATTTCTTATCAGATAATTTATAGATCTACATTTCTCTATGGTTTGTTACTGAAGGTTTATTTTTTTTCTTTTAATTGTGCCATGTTTCCCTGGTTTTTGTATTTGTTGTAGCTTAACACTGATGTCTGCACATTTGAAGAAATGGCTTTTTGACACAGTCTTTATGGACTTGCTTTGCCATGTAAAGAACTTCATTCATCAGTTCAGCCTGACATTCTGGGAGCCCCTCTGACTTTTCTATAAATGTTTCTGTTCTGGACTTGTGTGAGTATATTTCTAATTAGAAAAATTTAGTGGTTCCTTCCTTTTTTTTTTTTTTTAGGAGCCCATAATATTTTGCTCGCTCTGTTGTCTAGTGCAACACCAGGAGCCAGAATATTAGAGAAACACTCTATTCATCTTCCTCTTTCTCTGTGGAGGGACCTTAAGTTCTGAGCATTTCCACATCTAATAGAGTTATGTTAGATACGACCCATCACCCACCACTTTTCCTTGGTACTTAGCTATCCCAACAAACCTGGAAACTTGCTGAACATCCATCCAAATAAGGACTGACCATCATAGGGTGGGGAAGGCTCCAAGGACCTCTGGACACAGTGTAAGTAGTTGGGGACTGCCCCTAACTTCCCTGCTTGTAACACACTGGCTGACCGCGGTAAGCTGACTGATTACTGTGCACGTGGGTGCCTCTTGAAGTCAAGCTACTGGGGAACATAAGCAAGAGTCAGGTGTTGTTAGAAAATGCTGCGTGTTTTAAGTTCTTGCTTTTCCAGCACAGTTCAGTCACAATTTAGGCTTAATCTATTAAAATGTACATGTTCCCTTTGAAGTGAGCTAAAATAAGGCAATATTCTTGCCTTGCCACAGCAGGGTCTTTAGCCTGGCAAGACATGTTTCTCTTAATAAGAGACACCTGCAAGTTTTGACTGCTGGAGAAGCCTGGTACCTAAACATGGAGCACATTTAAGTGGGGACTGGCCACCCCTGTGTTGGGGCAGGCTCCCTCTACCTTTATAGGCTGTGCAGGTGATTGGGGAATGGCTGTCTGCATGGCACCAGCTGCTAGGGAATCACCAACAAAATGTGTTCTACGCATGTGTGTATTGCCTGGAATCATGTTAACCAGGATCAGGAACAAGAGGCAGGTGTTGGGAAAGGCCGGGAGTGCCAGGCCCTGGTTCTTGCAGTTCAGTGCAGATGCCTAATTATATGCGCACGCTATTCAAATGCACATGTTCCCTCTGAGGCGTGAGCTTTAAAAAAGGTAAACATATTTGACTTGCCAGGGCAAGGCCTTTCAGCTGGCCTCCATGGTGCCCTCAGTAAGAGACACCTGAATATCTGCACTGCTGGAGAAGCCTGGGATTTGACCACGTAACACTTCCAAATGGGGCCTATTTCTGGGTGGGGGAAAATCTCCCACGATTCCTAGGAGTTGTGCCAGTTTTTTCTTAAACCTCCCCTGTCTCCCCTGCCTGGAAAACAGCAGCTGCCAGAGTTGTGGATGAAGTATGAACTGTGCATGCCTGTGCTACCTTGAGTCAGGCAACCCAGGACGAAGAGTAAGATGTAGATGTCGGCAGAGGCTGGGGTTCCCAGGTTATGGCTTTTCAAGCACAACGTAGATGCCTAAATGAAAGGATTAATTGATTCAAATGAGCATATTCCCGTTGAAATACCAGCTAAAAATAAAGGTAACATCCTTGTCTTGTAAGGGCAGGGTATTTTTGCTGGCCTGGCATGTTTTTCTTAATAGAAGACACCTGGACATCTTAAATGCTAGAGAAGCTTAAGACCTGACTTGGCCGAACTTTCAAATAAAAATTCTACCGAAGTTGAGGGAGGATCTGTCCCACATGGAAGACTGTGCCAGTGGCTAAGAACCATTGCAAGTGCATCCATGCTGCACAGCATCATGGTAAGTGAGATAAGCCACTCAGAGAAAGACAAATACCATGTGATCTCACTCATATGTGGAATCTAAAGGACAAATTAATCTAATGAACAAAACAAAAACGGACTCATAGATAGAGAACAGAGTGACAGTGTCAGAGCAGAGAGGGCTTGGGGATTGGGTAAAAAGGTGTAAGGATTAAGCAAAAAAGAAAAAAGAAAAACCCATAGACACAGATAACACTGTGATAATTACCAGGAAGGGAGGGATGATTACCGGGGAAAGATAGAAGATGGTATAGGGGGATAAATGGTGATAGAAAGAGACTTGGGGTGATGAACACACAAGACAATCTACACATGATGGACTATAGAACTGTACAGCTGAAACCTATATAATTTTATTAACCAATGTCACCCCAGCAAATTCAATAAATTTTTTTTAAAAAGAGCCACTCCAAGCTGCCTGCCTAGAGCTCACCAGCTATCAGTTTACTGGCAGGCTGCTTCCTGGACATGTGTGTATCGCCTAAGACAGGGGTGTTAAATTCATTTTCACTCGGGGCCACATCAGCCTCACAGTTGCCTTCAAAGGGCCGAATGTAACTTTAGGACTATATACGTGTAACTACTCCTGAACAGTTAAGCAAGAGCTTGGCGCTGCCCCAGGGTAGAAACGAGGTGCCTGGCCGGATAAAACAAGGTGGAGGGGCGGATTCAGCTCCCGGCCTTGTGTTTGCCACCTGTGGCCTAGGGTGAGGCTAATTGTCACCAGTAACAAGAAACAGGTGTGTCTAGAGCTGCCTAGGGTTCAAGGGACTGGCTCTTTTAGTACAATATAGGAGCAGCATAAAAAGCCTTAACCTATTCAGATGTGCATATTCCCCCTTGAAGCATAAGCTGAATGAAGTTAAATGTTTTTCCTGCTCAGAAGCAAGGCCTTTCAACTGGCCTCCCATGGTTCTCTCAGTAACAGGTGCCTGCACCTCTTGAATGCCAGAGAAGCCTGAGAACATGCAGGAATGCCGTGAGATAGACTTGGGGGACAGAAGGCTCCATGGACCTGTGGATGAGGTGTGAGTGCTTGGGGCCCACCCCTAAGTTACCTACTTGGGGGACACCAGCTGCCAGAGGCAAGCTGACCGACTGACTGCTGCAAGTGTGGGGCTGTCTTGGGTAAGGCTAACGGGGAACATAAACAACAGATGTCAGGAGAGGCAGAGGGTTTCAGGCTCTGGCTTTTCTGGTGCAATGCAGATTCCTAATTTAAAAGTCTTAATCGATTCAACTGTGTGTAATCCCTCTGAAGTCTGAGGTAAACAGAGTTAACATCCCTGCCTTGCCAGAGCAGGGCCTTTCTGCCGGTGGGGGCATGGTTCTCTTCAAAAGAGACACCTGGAAAGTTTTGAGCACTGGAGAAGCCTGAACCTAACCCGGAGCATCTGAAATTGTGAACTGACTATCCCCAGGTTGCAGAAGGCTCCCTCCAACTTTCTAGTCTGTGCAGGTGGTCAGGGATGGCCCCTAGCTTCCCTACCAGGAGGCAAAGCTGCCAGAAGATCACTGTCAGAACGAGTGTCACAGATGTCCATGCCACCTGGTATCACGGTGACCAGGACCAGGAACAACAGGTAGGTGCTGGGAGAGGCTGGGAGTCCTAGGCTGGAGATTTTGGAGTCCAATGCAGATGCCTACTTACAAACCCTAACCTATTCAAATGTGAATATTCAGCCTGGACTCTGACCTAAAAGAAGGCAAACGCGTTGAATACAGTATTTGACTTGCCAGAATGGGGGACCTTTTGGCTGGCCTTCCATGGCTCCCTGAATAAGAGACACCTGGATGTGCTGACCGCTGGAAAAGCCCGGGGAACTTACCAGACAGCACTGCCTGATGGGGACTGACCAACCCTGGGTGGAAGAAAGCTCGTGCCATTTCTCAAAGCACACATGGTGAGATTTTGAGCACTTCCTCTAAGTCCCCTGCCTGAGGAGCACTGACAAAACGTTTACTAGGCTAGCGTGTGCCGTTCAGGGTCTGGCAACCTAAGACCAAGAGCAAGAGGCAGCTGTCAAGAGAGACAGGGGTTCCCAGGCCATGGCTTTTTTAGTACAATGCAGAGGCCTAAAAGCCTTGATTTTTCAAATATGCCCATTCCGCTTGAAATGTGAACTAAAACTAAACATAATATACTTTCTCTGCAAGAGCAGGGCTTTTTCGCTGGCCAGACAGGGGTACTCTCATAGGAGACACATAGACATCTTGAATGCTGAAGAAGTGTGGGACCTTACCAAGCAGAATTTACAAATGGCACGGACTACCTCTAAGTGGGGGGAAGGATCCCTCCAACTTTGGAGGTTGTGCTGGTGGTTGGGAATATTGCTAGCTCCCTGATGGTGGGGCAGCAGCTACCAGCAGCTCACTGACAGAGTGACTACTGCACCTACGGAAGCAGCCTTGTGTAAGGCTAATTGGGACCAGGAAAAAGTGGCAGGTCAGTCGAGAGGCCTGGGATTCATAATGCTGCCTTTTTGAGTACCAGGCAGGGGCTACATAAAAAGCCTTAACCTATTCAAGTGTGCATATTCCTCCTGAAGGCTCACCTAACTAAAGCTAAACTTTTTTTCTGTGCCAGAACGAGGTCCTTCAGCTATACTGCCATTGTTCTCTCAGGAAGAGGCATCCGGACTCCATAAACGCTGGTGAACTCTAGAAGCTTGCAGAATAGCCATCCAAATAGAGACTGGCTGTCATCGGGAGGGGGAAGGCTCCAAGAACCCCAGGATGCTGTATGAGTGGTTGGGGACCACCCCTATGTCACCTGTTTGGAGGGCATCAGGTGCCAGAGGTAGGCTGAGCGAGTACTTCTCATGTGGGTGCCGCCTTGAGTCAAACCAGTAAAGAAGAGGCAGGTTCTCTGAGAAGCTGAGGGTTTTAAGCTCTGGATTTTCAAGTATAATACATATTCCTAATTTAAAGTCTTAATCTATTGTAAATGGTAAATTGAAACCTACATAATTTGATTAACCAATGTCATCCTAGTAAATTCAATAAACAAAGTCAAATTAAATTAAAAAGTCAGTCTATTCAAATGTACACATTCCTTTTGAAATTGGAGCTGAAACGAAGTAATACCCTTGCTTTGCCAGGCAGAGCCTTTATACTGGCTGAGCATGGTTCTGTTAATAATAGAAACCTGGATGGTTTGACTGCTAGAAAAGCCCAGGATTTTAAAAAGAAGACTTTTCCATGCGGGCTGACTGACCCTGGGTTGGAGAAAGCACCCGTCGCCTCTCTAGGCCATGCATGTGGTTGGGGACCACAACTAACTTTCCTGCATGGACAGCATCAGCTTCCAGAGAATCCCTGAGCGCATGCTGCCCATACACGTACCACCTGGGATGGTGGTAAGTGGGATCAGGAAAAAGAGGCAGGTTTTGGGAGAGACTGAGAGTTCCAGGCCCTGGCTTTTGGAGTCCAATGCATATGCCTAAGTATAAGCCATAACCTGTTTAAATGTGTATACTCTCCCTAAGGTATGAGCTAAGCTAAACATATCTGCATTGCCAGTGTGGGGCCTTTTGGATGGCCTGCCATGGGTCCCTCAATAAGGGACACTTGGACATCTGGACTGCTAAAGATGAAAGGACATTACTGGGAAGTACTTCCAAATGAGGCCTGACTGTACATGGGATTGGGGAAGACTTCCTGCATTTCAGTAGGCGGTGTAGGTGGTTGGGGGCCACTCCTAATTTCTCTGCCTGGAGAGCATGAGCTGCCAGAATTTCCCTATCGGTGTACTACACGTGTGAGTAGAGCCTTCAGTCAGGCTAACAGGGACCAAGAACTAGAGGTAAGTGTTGGGAGAGGCTGAGGTTTCTAAGCCCTGGCATTTGCAGTATAATGAGAAGCTAAGTTAGAAGCCCTAAGTTATTCACATGCTCACATTCGCCCTGAAGGCTGACCCAAAATAGTTAATATTTTAGCTTTGCCAGGGCAGGGTCTGTGCGCTGGCCTGCTGTGGTTCTCTAGGCAACTGGACCTCTTGACTGCAAGAAAAGTTTGAGATCTTACAGAGCAGTGTTTCAAATAAAAACTGACTATCACTGGCAGGAAGAAAGTTCCCAGGACCTCTGGAAGTTGCAGCACAGGTTGTGGACTGCCCTTAGCTGACCTGCCCGGAGGGCGGCATCTGCCAGAGTTTTGTTGACGGAGTGCATGCTGCACAGGCACCTATTTCTCTAGGACAGAGTAACCTGGACCAAGAACAAAAGGCAAGTATAGAGATGGAAGGGGCCCACGCCTGGCTTTTCTGGTACAATGCAGACACTTCATTAAAAGCCCTAATATATTTAAGTGTACACATTCCCTCTAAAGTCTGAGCTACATAAAGTTAATTTTTTAACTTTGCCAGGGTGGGGTATTCGGCTGGTTCCCTCAATGAAAGACACTTGGGCATCCTGACTGCTGGAGAAGCCCAGGTCTTCACGGCAGCATGTCCATATCATGACCAAGTACAGCATGGTGAGGGAAGGCTCCCGTGACCTCTGGTGTCTGTGTGGGTCGCCAGGGACCACCCCAGCTCCCCTGGCTGAAGGGCACCAGCTGCGAGAAAATTGCCGATGGACTGGGTACTGCGCACAGTGGGTGTAGCTTCGTGCAAGGCTAACAGGGACCAACAGCAAGAGGCAGGTGTTGGGAGAGGCTGGGGTTCCTAGGTCCTGGCGATCGGAGTGAAATGAAGCAGCCAAATTAAACGTTTCAACTAGCAGACAGGTCTAAGATAGAGCCTGCATAGGAAGATGCTGATCTTGCCCTCTTACAGGAGCACATAGAAACGTACGCCCATATGTAGAACCGTTGCTTCTGAGAGACAACTGAGGGCTGATTAAACAAACAGCTTCTGAACAAACGAGAGAAGAACGCCACCAAAAAGAGAAGGCTGGGTAACCGTGGCATCTCTCTGGGATTCGAGCTGCTGGTGAATGTCGTTGTTTATGTC
This sequence comes from Desmodus rotundus, assembly GCF_022682495.2. NCBI lineage: Eukaryota > Metazoa > Chordata > Mammalia > Chiroptera > Phyllostomidae > Desmodus > Desmodus rotundus. The sequence goes on along the minus strand of NC_071400.1, from coordinate 6,188,144 downwards.
TCCCTCCACCACAATAGGGTTGTAGCAAAGGCTTTATCCCACTGCTCTGGCCTACCGACAAGATCACCACAGTCGTCCCCAGCCATACTGCAAAGAGCCCATTTTGGCTTTAGAACAACCAGAGTAAGCAGGATCAACAGGGCATCACAACAAGCACCGGGCCTCCCTGCTCGGAGCCACACCAGCCCAGCAAGCCAGTGCCCTAGGTGCCGTAAGTGCCCACCTGGCTCCAGCTGGCCTGACAAAACCACCCAGCACTCACAGCCGACACAGATGCTGCTGCTATGCAAGACCGCTTTCTGTGCAATAAAGGAGAGAGAGACCTATAGAAAAGGCTGGGGGGGAGTGGCGGGAGCTCTTTGGAAACTGTGGGAGTTCTCCAGGGTTGGAGGGGCTGGTGAGCACTACTGTATGTGTTTCTCCGCACCTGAGTTGCATGGGTGGGAGCTCTATCCACGTGCTCTGGCCTACCTGCAAGGTCACCGCAGTGTGTTCCCAGACACATTACTTGATCTCACTTCAGCGCTGAACCTAGGGAACAAGTAGGATCCACAGGGCATTACCAAAAGCACTTGGCCTCCCCACCAGGAGCCACTCCAAGTTCCTAGGCCACTGCCCCTGATGTCACAGACACCTGCTTGGCTCCAACTGGCCTACCAAAACCACCCAGCCCACACAGATGTCACTTCTTCAAAAGGCCCCTTTTTTAAGATTGGGAGAGATGCCTATTTTGTCCAATTCATAGGAACAAACATAGAAAGTAAAAAAAAAATGAAAAGTGAGAAGAATATCTCTCAAATAAAAAAAAATTTAAATTCCCCAAATAAAATAGGATAAAGTGGAGATAAGTAATTACCCGGATAAAGAATATAAAGAAGTGGTCATAAGGATGCTCACCAAGCTTGAGACTGGAATAGGGGACCTTAGAGAAAAAATTAGCATGGAGTTAGAAAGTTTAATACAGAACCAAGAAGAGCTGAAGAATACAATAAATAAAATGAAAAATAAACTAGAATGGCCCTTGCCAGTGTGGCTCACTTCACTAGTGCACTGTCCCGTAACTGAAAGGTTGCTGGTTCAATTCCCAGTTAGGGTACATACGTAGGTTGTGGGTTCCATCCCTGGTTTGGGCACATATGATCCCTGTTCCAAGTGCATATGGGAGCCAACCAATCAATGGGTCTGTTTCACATCGATGTTTCTCTCTCTGCTTTCCTCTCTCCCTTCCTCTATCTCTAAAAGTAATGAAAAATAAATATCACTGGGTGATGACTTTAAAAAAACTAGAATGAATTAACAACAGATTAACTAATACAAAAGAACAGAGCAGTAAACTGAAAGACAAACTAGTGCAAATAAACCAATTAGAACAGCAAAAAGAGAAAAAAAAATGAGGATAGAAGTTTTAGAAAAGAGGAACCCTCATTCATGGCTGGTGGGAATGTAAACTGGTACAGCCACTATGAAAACCAGTGCGGACGCTCCTCACAAAATCAAGAATAGAGCTACCATATGACCCAGCAAACCCTCTTCTGGGTATCTACCCCCAAAATTTGAAAAACACTTATTTACAAAGACATATGAACCTGTATATTCACTGCAGCATCATTCATTCACAGTGGCCAAGACATGGAAACAACAAAGTGTCCTTCGATAGACAATTGGATAAAGAAGATGTGGTACATCTATACAATGGAATACCACTCAGCCATAAAAAGATGAAATACTGCCATTTGTGACATGGATAGACCTTGACAATATTATGCTAAGTGAAGTAAGTGAGACAGAAGAAGTTAACAACCATATGATTTCACTCATATGTGGAATATAAAACTGAAAGCAACAAATGAACCAACAAGAAAAACAAGCAAAAACTCATAGACACAGACAACAGTATGGTCGTTACCAGAGGGAAGGGGGTTGAGGGTAGTAAAAGGGGTCAAACATATGGTGATGGAAGATGATTTGACCTCAGGTGGTGGGCACACAATGCAATCTGAAGATCATGTATCATAGAAATGTATACTTGAAACCTATATAATGTTATTAACCAATGTCACCCCAATAAATTTAATTTAAAAAGAGAAAACATAGGATAGTTGAATGGACCTCTGGAACAACATCGAGCACAAAAACATTTGCATTATAGTGCTCCCAGAAGAAGAGAGAATAAAAAAGAAACTTTATTTGAAGAAATAATGGTTGAAAACTTTTCTAACTTGGGAAAAGAAACAGACATACAGGTTCAAGAAATATAAACAGTTCCCATGATGAACCTAAAGAGATCAACACCAAGACATACTGTAATTAAAATGGAAAAGGTTAAAGATAAAGAGAAAATTTCAAAGGCAGCTAGAGTGAAACAACTAGTTAAACAGAAAGAAAATACTCCCATAAGGCTATCAGCTGATCTCCCAGGAGCAATCTGTACACCAGAAGGAGTGGCAGGATGTATTGAAAGTGCTGAAAGAAAAAAACCCTGCAACCTAGAATAATTTACCCATCAAGGTTATCATTCAGAATTGTAGGAGAGAAGATGGTGGAATAGGTAAATATTTTTTGAGATAGAAAATCTGAGTTGGAGGACTCACCCTACTCAATAGTAAACTGTAATACAAGGCTGTAGTAATAAAACCGCATTGCACTGGTATAAAAACAAACACACAGATCAATATAACAGAAAACCCAGAAATAAACCCTGCCTATATGGTCAATTAATCTATGACAAAGAAGGCAAGAATATACAACGAGATAAAGACAGTTTCTCCAATAATACTGGGAAATACTGGGAAAACTAGACATGTACCAGCAAAAAAATGAAAGTGGACAACTTTTTTACACCATATACAAGACTAAATTCAAAATGGATTACAAACTTAAATGTAAGACCCCAAACCGTAAAACTTCTAGGAAAAAACCCAGGGAGTAAATTTTTCTCATTTCTCTTAAGTGTTTTTTTGGATGTATCTCCTCAGGCAAGGGGGAAAAAAAAAGAAAAGGTAAACAAATGGGACTACATCAAACTAAAATGTTTTTGTACAGCAAAGAAAACCATCAATAAAAGGAAAAGATAGTCTACTAAATGGGAGATTACACTCAGCAACGATACATCTGATAAGGGGTTAATATCCGAAATTTATAAAGAATTCATACTACTCAACACCAAAAAAATAAAACAATCCAATTAAAAAATGGGCAGGGGATGTTAAAAATCACTTCTTTAAAGAGGATCTACAGATGGCCAATACTCATAAGAAAAGATGCTCAAAATCACTAATTGTCAGAGAAATACAAATTAAAACCACAGTGAGATATCACCTCACACCTGCCAGAATGGCTACCAGTAGTAAATCCACAAATGACAAAGGTTTCTTTTTATACACACCCTTGCCAACTCTTGTTTGTTCATTTATTGATGATAACGATTGTGACATGTGTGAGGCGATATCTGTTGGTGATTTTAATTTACATTTCTCTGATGACTAGTGACAAGAAACCCTTGTGCGCTGTTGTGGGATTGCAACTCGGTGCAGCTAATATGGAAAACAGTATGGAGCTTCCTCAGAAACTTAAAAATAGAACTGCCACACGACCCAGTGATCCCTTTATGGGTATTTGTCCAAAGAAATCCAAAGCAATTATTTGAAAAGATATAAGCCTCTCTATGTTCATTGCAGCGTTATTTATAATAGTCAAAATATGGAAGCAACCTAAGTGCCCATCAATAGATGATTGTATGAAGAAAATGTGGTACATATATACAGTGCAATAATACTTGGCCATAAAATAATGAAATCCTATCATTTGCAGCAATGTGGATGAATTTAGAGGGTATTATGCTATGTGAAATAAGGTAGAGAAAGACAAATACTACATGATTTTACAATATTTGGAATCTAAAAAACAAACAAAAACCACACAAACAAGAAAAACTCATAGATACAGAGAACAAACTGTTGTTCGCCAGGTTGGGGCTTGGGGGATGATTGTGAAAGGTAAAGGGATTAAGAAGCACAAAATGGCAGTTACAATTTTTTTGGTATTAAGTTGTATGAGTTTCTTACATATTTTAGATATTAGCCCTTTATGGGATATGTCATGTGTATTATACGGGGTCCAGCAGAAGTAAAGCTTGCTTGAGTGTGGTTGATAGGGTATGTGAATGTCTCGCACGAGATGGACAATTTGAACATGTCACCTAAAATGTCATATGGTGTGCTTGAGTGTGATATTGTTGTTACAGAATTACATGCTTATGATTTTGTAATAAAAAGACGTTGTAATACAAAAGGAGCATTATTTGTGCCGGACCCTATAGAATGGAATATTACTCAGCGATAAAAATGAATGAAGTCTTACCATTCCTGACAACATCGATGAACTTAGAGAGTATGCTGCTCAGTTAAATAAGTCAGGCAGAAGGACAAATATTTTATAATTTCACTTCTTGTGGAATCTAAAAAACAAAAAAATGAACAAACAAAACAGAAACAGGCCCATAGCTACAGAGAATAAACTGATGGTTGCCATGTGGGTGGGGGGATGGGGGAAATAAAACAAGTTTAATTTTTACAAAAGGCACATCATGTCGAATGTTTGTGATATAATAAGAATATGAACTCTCTAGTAGTGAAAGTTTAAACTGATTCATTCACTGAGGAGAAATCTGTCAAGTCTTCACCAAGTTTAGTACTCATGTGTATACTTTGTCACAAAGTTTAAGCTCTTGGGCATGTCCTAAAACAGCTTTATACGGATTTCTTCCAGGAACATGATTGACTCAGAAAGAAGAAAGCCCAAACCACTTCATGTGTGTATATAAGAATAGATATTTGGAGCACACTGATTCAGGCAGAAGTTTAAATAGTGCTCCAAGTAGGAGGTATTTTACCCAAGTATAACAAGTATTAACAATAGAGCAGCAGACCTGGCTGGGGTGGCTCAGTGGATTGAGTGCTGAACTAAAATGTCACCGGTTCAATTCCCAGTCAGGGCACATGCCTGGGTTGCGGGCCAGGTCCCTGGTTGGAGGAATGTGAGAAGCAACTGATTGATGTTTCTCTTACACATCAATGTTTCTCTCCTTCTTTCTTCCTCTTTCCCTTTTAAAAATAAATAAAAATCTCTAAAAACCATACCTTGCTTAGCTAGGGTAGGGCTAAGAGCAGTTTTCCTGTCTAATGTAACTCATGTAAGGTAATTTAAGTGTTTTTCCTTGCTGGCTATTCTTCTGATAGTCATTGCAATACCTGCTCGAGAAAAAAATCTGGTACATTTGTTCAAGTTGACATCACCAGGCGTTGAACGTCCTCGACTCTGTGTCTACGTAGTTGTACAAGTATGTGTATAACTCATTCTTACTGATCACTCTGCTACCTCATGTGGTACCAAAAACAAGCATAGTATGTTTCAACTATTATGTGTTGCAGAGGGGTAGGGAATTGGGTTTATTCAAGTAGATTGAAAACTGAGATCAGAAACAGGTATAGTCCCCAGCAGAAGGCTGGGAACAGTTTCTCACCACACTCTTCAATTGTTTCATAGACTTAATTTCCTTCAGGAGGGTAGGTATGATTTTACTTTGGCAAACTACTGATACAGGAAAAAGACTATGGAGTCACAAAACCTGAGTATGAATCCTGGTTGCACCACTTACTATGTGACTTTGGACACTTTATTTAACCTCCCTGAGTTTCTAGCTCCCTCAACTTCAAGGAAATACCACCCTCCTCAAAACGCTGCTGCGATGAGGCTGCTGTTTATAAAGCAGCCAGTGAAGTGGCTGGCATGATGTATCTGCTCAGTCAGTGTGACCTCCCTTTCTAATTTGCTGCCCGTGCAATCCTACACGGCCGTCAATATTGTCTGGCGACAATCCGTTAAGTGTGAAAACAGTATGGTGCAAACATCTTCGTGCCTCTCGGCACAAGAACAGGCAAACACCAATTCTCCCTTTCACTGTTTTATTTGCACATTTAACATTCACAAATAATTTTACAGATTTATTCTTTTCACAGGTTATTTACAGGGAAGATCAGGATTTAAATGGGGCACTGAAGGGTTCCAAAAAATCACCAGCAGGGATGGCACAGATCACAAAGGCAAAGAAAGAATGAACAGAGCAGACAAGAGCAGTATGTGGCCACTTCCTACTGGGCAGGAACCCTGACTTCCTTAAGGCAAAGCCTTTACTCTGTTATTTCTTCCCCCCCACCTAGTTTAACCCAAATAGAAAGGCATTCTATCCTCACAACTGCTCTCTGAGGCCTTAGGAATGTAACCGCTACTATAAGCAACCAGATGCATCCCTGGACTATAAACACCTGAAAAAACAAGTTAAATTTTGATACATTAACGATCCCTCTGGGAGAATTAAAAAGAGGCAGAAGTTGTTTTATCCTTAAGACTTTAAAAGAAAAGGGGAGGGGTATGTGTGTGGTGGTGGAAGTGGAGGGGAGAGAAGGCGTTGGCGGGATGAGGGCAGCAAAGCCAACGCTTCCCAGTGTACACTGCTCTTGTTTCTCCGATGCTGCTAATATAGTGTTCTATTATACTCAGGGAAAAAGATCGAGTGTTGTCTATGTTCAGTTGTAATGGCTAATAACAGGGAACTTACCCTGGGGATGTGGTATATTCATTTCATGTACATATCAATGCAATTCAAAATTATGCCCTATTATGCTCTCATCCTAATGTGTTTTTCCTATTTTAAACAAATTACTACAGGACCTTGGGGAATTTACTTATTAACTTTTCTGTGCCTCAATTTTCTACTTGTAAGATGAGAATTGTAGCGCTTTATGTTGAGGATTAGAGATGCATGAAAAGCACTTAAGAATAGTGCCTGGCCATCAACAGAGCCAGAAAGCAGGCTGCTGGTTGCCAGGGGCTCGGGAGAAGGGGAACAGGGAGTGACTGCTAATGGGTAGGGGGTTTCTTTGTGGAGTGATGAAAATGTTCTAAAGCCAGATCGTGGTGACGGCCACACAATTATGTGACTATACTGAAAAAAAATCACTGGCTTGTACATCACTTTAAAAGGGTGAATTTTATGGTTAAGGTATCTCAATAAAGCTATAAAAAATTCTTAAAAAAATAGAATAGTGCCTGGCACACAGTAAGTGCCCAATAAATGTCAGCTATTATTATTAGTAATATTGTTGTCATTATTAGTCGGCCATCTATGGCCTAAGTAAATGCCTAAAAATTCTTTATTTTTAATAAAAGCCCACAGAATCTAAAAAAGTATTTCTAATTTACATACATGGATTAACATTCACACATCTAAATTGCCTCAGAAAGTAACAGTCTGAGAATCACAATCTCAGTATTTTGTGCTGGAATACAACAGCTGCATGCAATGGACATCTGATCATATCATGGTAGGCTTTAGATAATAAATTCCAATGACTTGATGTTACTCAAAATTCTGAAACGACAGGAAGTTTTCATTTTGCTCTCCAGGAGTAAACAGGAAGTCCGGGTAAATAAAATATATAAAGTACATAATTAAGTCCTCACAAATACAGGCTTGCCAGCCTTCTAATCACATTTTAGGGGCACTTTATAAAAAGACAAATGTAGTCAACAGTAAAATGCTTCCGGTCCTGTGCCCTGTGACCCCACCTTGTCCAACAACAGAAAACCCCACCACAATGAAAAGACCAATTTAACCCATATAATAAGCCTCTTACGAGGTAAAAAATTTCACAATTAATGACTGACTCATAAAACTATACTGCATATTCAAATATGTTCGCAATTGAGTTTTTATAATCTGAACAGAGATTAAATCCACTCTTTACCTTTCCTATTGCTAAAGAATATAACAATGGAGTCTCAATCTCAGAAGTAGGAGCAGCAAGTGATAAGCCACGATGGTAGGGATGCACCACATTCGGCGATGATGCTCACATGCTTGAATTTCATCTGAAGCATGAAACTTCCCAGTTCCTGGAACAGGGCTGCCTTTGTTGGAGTCCCCGTCCCTTCTAGACCTCCATTCTATAATAAGCCATGTGCCTTTGCAGCAAATCAGGGATAGCTGTGTAGAGGGTTACAACTTCCACATACTCAGGTCTTCTGTCACAGAAGGCAATGCACTTGTTGCATATAATAAGAAAATATGTATACCCTCAAACTGACTACTCGTTCTCGAAAAGATCACTCAATTTTCATTTACCACCTTAATTTAAATCAAGTAAAACCATTCCCAAAATCATGTAAGAGCAACAGATTAATACACAAAACAAGCTGCCTTCATACCCACTACGTATAACGCCCTCCCAGACGTGTACACTCAAACTCCCCTTGGAGTCGTGGCCTTAGGAATTTCTGACCAAATATTTAGCCTGCATAAAATTCAGTAAACACTTCCTTTTTTGAGGAGCATGGTTATTTCTTTAATTGTACATTATAATCACTGGGACAGATTGTACACCAACTGTGGAAGATCTTTTTACCGGCAATTGAAAAATTTCAGACAATAGATATAGATGATAATTTAGAACTAGTTTCAAAATTAGGACCAGCTTCAAAATATTTTCTTTACCAATTCGACAATAAAGCAGTGGCTTAGTCCTCACACACAGTTTATTTTAAAATTTAAAAGGGAATTTGAAATAAATGAAAATATATAACTGAAAACTCTGGCCATGGCTGGGACACAGGGGGCAACTTTGTAATGCTTTTGTAGTTGAATATCATTCTAAAAACACAACTGTCCAAGTATTGTTCACTTGGTTAATCTGGGGATGCAGACAATGTGTTTTTAAAATTATATATCTATGTGTAGGTAGTCTTTAAATACAAACTGAATAAATATTTAAATTCTGTGACAAAGCAAAATTGTGGAATAAGAAATTCCCATCTTTCTAAGTACATGTATATTTACAATAAATGTTTTCTGCCTGACTGCTAGTCTTTGCCTATTAAGAGTTCTTCGATGTGCAATTTATAGAAGGCGGCAGCTCTTATCACGTTAAAGGAGCCCTGCTGAGCTCAGAGAAAGCCTGCCCCAGACACTCCGCTCCCTGAAAAGCCTACACACTTGTGTGCATAAATAGCAGAAAATACAAGTAGGTGCACATGTGCAAAAAAGTACTTGTCTAAAGGAGAGCTAATTAGCTTTACAAATCAAGTCAAGAACCAAGACAATAAATTGCTATTTTCCGACCGAAGAACCACATCTAATGAAGAAACTGCTGTGCCCACTATGAACAGGCAGCAGCTGGAAAGCCACCTCATCCTACATCGTGCTCTAAGTGTCCAGCTGCTGGGAATCAGCCATCAGAACACTAAATCCCTCCCTGTTCACACGATTAAATGCAGGGTTGTGATTTAGCTTTACTTCCCAGTTACTGGCCATAGTATACAGAATAATGAAGAATTCCTTACAGATATGCTATATTCAAATGGCCTCATTCTACCTTTAAGAGATGGTGCCCACGTAACAATATGCCTTAGGGACCCACCAACTGACATTTCTGAGGTGATCTACTTGGATAAGTTCAAACACTGGACTGCTGAGAGCGCTGGTCAAAGGAAAACTACACGTGGCTGCTAACATCTTAGCTTGCACACCCGAGCCAGGGTGTAAGATCAAAACCAGAGTGTCGCTGAGGTGCTGCTGGTAAGCATGGCCGTTAGGTGACCATACAGAAAGATTAAAGAAGCTAATTCTTCAAATGTCTTTTGCTTTTTTAAAAGCAACAAGTGCAGAATTTTCTATAACCCAAATCTGAATACTGGTTAGTGCATGCTTTCTCCTCCCGCATCTATGAACCCCCTGGCAACCTCTGTCATTGCCTTTTTAAAGTTCAGAGAGAAATAAAAGAAAATGGATATTCACTATCCATTCTTATTTATTCTAATGAGAGGCCTATTCTAATAGTCATAAGGCAATGTGTTTAAGAGCTACACCCGAATTGGTATTCTAAGTTGGAAATACAGTTACCAAATCTGTTCAACTTGCAGGATGTACCCATGTGCTTTCCGTGTCATTGGCTGTCACCCTAATGGACCGCAGTGACCCCTATTGCACCTTAAGAAGGCATTACACTGGGTGTAGTATGCACATGTATTTTAAAGAAATAACATTAAGAGGAAAAGAACAGCCTTTCAAACATCAGTTCCTTACACGAGTAGCAATAGTTCTTTATGGCTCCCTTGTAATCTCCTCACACAGCCAGTTACCAAATGCCTCCAAAATTAGAACAGGGCCAGAGACAAAGCTCCATGGTGAATTGCATTGTTCAGATGAGCTTTCAATTCACTGGTTTTTCATTTCCATTTTCCGATTTACTGCGTAAAGGTGAGAATCATCCAACTGATGACAAAATAGAATAAGAAAACGGGATAAACAGCAAGTGCTTTGCGGTTTGGAGGCTGGCTGTCAGCAAGAAAAGCTGTAGAGGCTGAAGAAAATAGAAGAAAACCAATCAAAAAAGAATACTGAATACAATGACAATGTCATAACTACTAACATTTACTAACTTCAATGTGTTCGGCATAGTCTGGAACAGAATTATACTAAAAGTTCACTTATATTTGTGGCCCTTAGAGAAAACGGCTTTGGGCAGCACCAGTTTTCCAACTGCTGAGGCTGCTTGTTTCACGCACGAAAGCTCTGAAGGCCTTCCACGTTATAGATGGAAACCCTTCTAAAAGGGGCTTCTCACTGTTTTCTGAGAAGTGAGAGAACTGCACCGAACAGGTTTGCAAAAATGTGCCAGGTTTTTGCTACTATGCCAAATGGCCTTACCCTGCCTTGCTGTCCTAGTAATTGTTCTTCAGCTCTTTTCGATGCCATCCCTCTTGTCCACCCAGGAAACACCTGTCAACGATCACCCTGCAAACAAACCTTTCCCGAACAACTGGCTGGGATCCTGTCACCACAGACAGCACTCCCTCCGTGTCCCTACGTGCCCTGCACAGACTTCTGTCTCCCACCGGGAACACTTTATTGTCCTGACGTGTTTACGTGTCTGGCCGATCCCCTGGATTTTGGACTCTGAGGGTCTGAGGACAGAGACCATGCCCAGCACAGTGCCTGACACCTAGTCTGTGCTTAATAAATACTTGCCAAATTAAGGAATGAATGCTTCTAAGATGCTACTTTCTCAACTGCTGTGGGCCTGGATACTGGATAACTAAGCTATTCAGAACTACATGGATGATAAATGATCAGACTCTAAGTGAGGAAATGTGGGGCTCTCCCTTGGGTAAAGAAACCAAGCTTAATATGTATACAGTCTTTGGAATATCCATTCTGGCACTGTCAGACCTCTTCCTGGATTACTTCTTGGCTTTTAACCATGTTTCAAGCAAAGAGATGTTACTGCACTTAAAATATTAGGCAGTCTGTTTCTCCCATTTAATAAGATGCTAGTGAACACTTCTAGTTTAAGGTAGAATTTTGAGAGAATTTTAGATATGTAAGAACAATGAGCACATGGCATTCAATGCCACTGCTATTGGCTCTTCCTAATCTTTAGCAGAATTTTCCACTGAAGCAGGAAAGTACTATACAATGATACTTAACCAATTATACTGGGGGGTAGTATAGTCAAGTTCCAAATGGATATGTGATCTGCTTGGGTTGGAAACTTGATTCCCCTATGGAGTAGTAATACGTCCTAAGGCAAGTTGCTTCACCTCTCTGTGTCTGCCTGTTCCTCATCTATGAAAATGGGACTATTAATAATAGTTTTTATTTACTAGGGTTAAGGTTTAAATGAGGTAATACACATATCGTGCTTGATCTATGATATGCAATCTATAAATGCAACTATTGTTTTCATTCTGATTACTTTGTCAGGAAAAGACCCTTATGTCTCAAGTCACCTCCGCCTCCTATACATGCCAGGACTGAGCTAGACCTAGTACAATCTCCTTTTCCAACCCTATGCATTATTTAAGGATTTTTTTTAAAAAAGATATGATCTCACATCTTAGTGGTCCAGATACCCAACTCAGATAAGATGGACACATCTATCAATCCCACTTAGAACAGAGGATTCTATGGGCAACACTGGCAAGAATCACATTACTGACACGTGAGTCAGGAGTTACACTGCTTGTCGTCTGATCTTCGTCTCTAACGCACGCTTTTGTCTGCTCTGTAATTATGAAGATCACTATGTTCTTACCTACTATAGACCAGGCAAACATCACGATCACCACAAACAGCCGGACCATGAAGTTTATTGGTCCTGGTGTTGCCAAGAGTACCAGCCGGCAAACCAACATTGCCACCGTCAAGGGAAGTATACAGTAACCCAGCACACAGAGGCTCTGAAAAAAAGAACTAAGAAACAACATACATCTGTAAAAATCATAAATACAGTTGACCTGTGTCATGATAGTTATTACACAGATTTCTATGGACCATGGATTGTTATTTCCCTCCAGGTACATAAGAAGTATACCCCAACACTGATTTTATGAGGCTGGGCCTCTGCATTAGCACATGCTTTAATTCTTCTATTCTTACTCTTGTTTCTCTCCTTTTAAACTCCTTAAGAGTCGGCCATCTAACCCTGGGTGGCGTGATGCAGAAGATTTCAGTGCCAGCCTGTGAACCAAAGGGTCGCCAGTTCAATTCCCAGTCAGGGCACATGCCTGGCTTGTGGGTCAGGTCCCCAGTGGGGGTGTGTGTGAGAGGTAACCACACATTGATGTTTGTCTCCCTTTCTTTCTCCCTCCCTTTTTCTAAAAATAAATAAATAAAATCTTTAAAAAAAGTCAGTCAACTAAGATACCAGGTGATCTATTCTAATTCCTAAAGACCTCCTTCTCCCACTGAACCTCTAAGACAGTGGTTATTTTTTTTTTTAAGATGGTATTTATTTTTAGAGAGAGAGGAAAGGTGGGAGAAAGAGAGGGAGAGAAACATCGAGTCTTGCATGCCTCCATCCGGGGATCTGGCTTGCCACTCACACATGTGCCTTGAGCAAGAATTGAATGCGCAACCCTTCAGTGTACCGGACAATGCCCAACCCACTGAGCCAGACAAATCAGGGCTAAGACAGTGCTTCTTTATCTTTTCTAGTTTATAGACCTATTTGAGAATTTGTTGAAAGCTATGGACCATCTGTTCCCCAAAATGGACATAACCCTCTAACACAAAACATTGTACCTATGATTCCACGGCTGGAGAGAGCATCTGAAGCTTATCAAAGGACCCCAGATAATTGAAGATAATTTAACTCAACCAGCTTATCTCTGTTCAGTAGTTTTATTTTTTTTAAGACTTTATTTATTTAATCTTAGAGAGAAGGGAAGGCAGGGAGAAAGACAGGGAGATATACATTGATGTGTGAGAGACCAGGGACCGGCCCAAAGCCGAGGCATGTGCCCTGACTGGGAATGGAACCAGCAACCTTTTGCTTTGCAGGATGATGCCCAACCCACTGAGCCACACCAGTCAGGACTCAGTGGGTTTAAGAGAATATTCTTTTTGTCCTTCATTTTGATTTTTCTTTTCAAAAATTAGTTAACTAGCCAGGCTCCCTTAAAAATCTAAGATATGCTACCTAGCAAATGAAAACGAATGGCTTCTAATAATACTCACATGTTTCCTCCAAGAAGTTTTGAGTTGAGGGTGATGGTAACTGCACCAAACCAGATAACAACGAACACTTCTGCAAACTGGGGCCCACCATCATTTTCGCTGTCTGCAGAGCCTCCTTGAAGCATTCTGTGACAAGGAAATGGCATGAGAATTGCCTACTTTTACTTAGAGCAATAAAGTTAAGGCATGGATTCCCAAAGTTTGAATCAGGGAGCTGCCCTGTACCTCACCTGAAGATCTTGTAACATGTAGGCTATGCAACAGGAAAATTCCAGACAGATTTGGCAAGGCTCCCTTCTTTCAAATTCCAAATACCTCAGGAGTACAAGGGGTGCTCCACTTGGCTTTGTTGGAATGCTTACGTGGATTACTAAAGACCTTTTTTGGTTAAGCAGAGCTTACAAACTGAAAGGTCAAATGTGGCTCATAGATATGAGGTGGTTGTTCCACACAATACTCCAAATGGTTTTAAATTCAAGTTGACATTATTTTAAAATGGGGAGGTTTCACATAAAAATGATGTATTCCTGGATTTTCTTTGAAAATGAGCAGCGTTTCTAACACTGTGCCAGCACTGCTACACTGCAACAGTCAGGTGCGGTGGACAGAGCAGCAGGTTCCTTCGCCAGGGGCTTCAGTCACCAACCCACGAGGTGTGCGTTCAAGTCCCTTCTCTAGCCCTTGGACACATTTCAATTTGTAACCCTTGGGTAAAGGCTCTAGTTCTGACATTTAAAAAATGGAAATATCTCTAAACCTATTTAGTTGTTGATTTTTTAAATGGAAATATACAGATTATTACTAAAAGCCTTTGCTTTCAAATTAAGTTGAACAGTCACTTAAATAGGTTTTCTTTGTGTAAGAATTTTTCAGATGTAAAATGTCTCATACAACACTCGGAATCAGTGTTATTTTTTCCAGAAGAATAATACGTAACATCGAGCTCACAACCTCTTATTACACAGTATAGTGAAATGACAGAGTAAGTCTTGCCCTGCTATGCTGTTTGCCAGTACAGCCTTTTGTATTCTATGGCTGTGTGTACTCCATTCAGAGTCCCAACAATCTGATGCAAGGAATGCCAGCACTCATCGTCACGTGTTGCTGGAAGCCCTGTTACTTCAGCATCGTATAATGAAAGAAAGATTAACTGGCGTGAAAGACAGAAGGGCCAGTACCAATCCTAGTTCTGTCACTAGATATGTAAACTGGACCACATCCCTTGATGTCTTGGGACTCCAGTTTTTTTTCTCTGCAAATAAGTGGAGTTAAATAACATAATCTCTAAGGTTAATCTTTCAAAACTCAAAAAAAAGTATATGCTTACAGCTTCTAAGAGAAACCCTTCCATCAAGGCACTGAATTATTTCCTTCTTATAGTTATTAAAGGCACAAAAATAGCACTCAATGTTATGACCTAAATTAGCCTATGTTTGACACATTAAAAATTGGGTAGAGAAGCTAGTAAGAAACTTGTTGAATTTAGAATCACAAAAGGTCAGTACTGGAAAAGACCATCAACCATCTCTTTTCATAGATATGGAAGAGAAGAACCAGAGACGTGAGGCGGCAGGAGATGGGTAATATTCACAGAGGTAGAGAATGGGCAGGCGAGGAAACCTGAGGTTCAATCCCAGGTCTACCACTGATTATGTGATCTTGGTTCATGCTCAATCCCTACGAACCTAAGCTTGTTTGCTGAAAAATGAAGATAACATTCACTTCTTGTTATAAGGATAAAATAACAGAAGATATTTAAAAGTTTTCTGTAAACTGGGAAAAGTCATTAGACAAATTTTGGTTATTAATAGCCCAAAGTCACTTTGCTGATAGCAGTTGGGATGAGAATCAAGAGCTAAATCCTAGTGCCATACTTTTTCCACTCTACCAATCCTTCTATTCCCCCCCAATGGAACTTGGTTCTTCTCCTTCTGCCCTCTCCCTTTATATTCCACACATATGGAAAGCAAAGCACTTGGAAACATGATCTTGCTTTGAACTTTACCACTTCTCTCTCATATGTTCTCCTTCTCATTCATATTTTAGTAAGATTTAAAAAGAATTATGTTTGCAAATAAACAGTGCTTAAACCTATAGATATTTAATTCACTTAGTGATAGGGAAGTGTACATAAAAATTTGTTGAATACAAATGACAAAAACAGGCTAAGAAGTCACTGGTAAATGGAGGTAGGCATAATTTTTACATCTTTAATTCCATCACTCTTTGAACCGACCTAGAAAGCTATCTGACTTTAGATTTAAATACATAAGGAGTATAATATGTCACAGGAGTCCTAAATAAAATATTCAGTCAAAATTCCCCTCAATTTTAAAACTCCACAGAAAACTCTAGTCCAGGGATGTCCAGCCTTTTGGCATCTCTGGGCCACAATGGAAGAAGAGTTGTCTTGGGCCACACATTAAATACATGGCAACACGTAATCATGAAAAAATCTCATCATGTTTTAAGTAAATTTACGATTTTGTGTTGGGCCGCATTGATAGCCGTCCTGAGCCACATGTGGCCCATGGGCCACAGGTTAGACACCCCTGTGGCTATGTCAAATGACAAAGGAAATACAGGGTCTGGCACAAATAACACCCCATTTTTATGAGGGGGTAATCTATACCAAATCTTTTATTACAAAATCATAAGCACGTAATTCTGTAATATAACAATATCACACTCAAGCACACCGTATGTCATTTTAGGTACAATGTTCAAATTGCTGCCCATCTCATGCGAGACACTCACGTACCCTACCAACCACGCTCAATGGCGTTACTTCTGCTGGGCCCTGTATGTGTACTTACAATGCGAGCGTCACACAAAGGATCAAAGGGCCCCATAAATCCCCTATGAGGCAAGAAAAGGCAGAAGATTGTTAAGAAATGACCATGCAGTATTTTCTATCTTTATTCCAATATCTACTTCACCCCTTTTGGAATTCAGACATCAAGGTTCTGTCTGTTGGCCCGAGCCTTCCCTCCTCTCCTACCCCTTTACTTGCCCTCTCTGCTCCCCAAGTCTGACTGTCCTTCTTTGTACATCCTTTAAGTTTTGTTCACTTCATTTTCCACAAATCACCCCTCTCCCCACCCACTAAGCCACATTCCAGCAGGCTAGAGTTAAAGACCAATGGATGAGGAGTGCCCCATCCTGCACCCTCAGAAAGAGGACTACCGTCAAGTCACTTCACCAATCTGAGACTGCATTAGACAAGGCAAGTATAATCAGGCCCATCTCACGTAGATGAAAAATAAGGCTGAAAAGGAAGTCACCTTCCCAAGTTTATTTCAACAGTTAGGTACAGACATGGGACCAGAACCAAGGTCTTCGGATTCCTACTGCAAATGTCCTCCCACCCTGCCACACTGCTCCTCCCTTTTCATTCTTACGTTGAACTAGAATGGAATGCTGTTCTTATAGATGAAAAATCAGCCCAGTACTGGTAATTTCATAAGGTTAAACTTTAACAAATAACAAGAAAGCTTTTTGAAAATCATAAAAGGCTCTGCCAACATCAGGTCTAACCATAAGGGTTCTCAGTCAATAGTGAATGGATGATTAATATGCCAAAAGTTCAGGAATATTTAGCTGAGAGCACAATTACCTTCCTCAACTAATATGAAAAAAGGGTACATACACCACCCCTAACTTGAACCTCACACACACGTAACTTTACGTAAGAGAAGCATACGTATGTACATACTTACACTGTTTAATTATATAAGCAATTTTGACACCACTCTGAATTTTAGAAAAGATGTGAAAGAAATTATAACCCTAAAACTCTAATAAAATTGTTCTTTTTGTTAAAATTTTCTAACTTATCAACTGAAAAACTGAATTCAAGTACAACTGACACTAATGCACTCATGTTTTGAATGCACTGAAATTTTTCTGATTTGGAAAAAATCTGTAACAGTATTTTAAAACTAAAATTCACCATTTTAGTCACTTTTAAGGGTCCAGGTATTGAGCACATTTATTGCTGCACAACCCCCACCCCCATCATCCGTCTCCAGAACTTTTTCATCTCCGCAAACTGAAACTCCAGTCCAGTCAACAACAGTAACGGCCCACTCTCCCTCAACCCCTGGCAACTATCACTGCTCCAGGTACACCTCACATGAGTGGAATCACAGAATGTATGTACTTGTCTGTCTGGCATATTTCACACAGCATGATGTCTTCAAGGCTAATCCATGTTGTAGCATGTGTCAGAATTGCACTCCTTTTTAAGGCTGAGTAATAGTCTATGCATATATGGTATATATCATGGTGTGTACACCACATTCTGTCCATCCATCCATCCATCCATCCATCCATCGATGGATGTCTAAGATGTTTCCACCTTTTAGCTACTGTGAACAGTGCTGCTCTAAATACGAGTGTACAAATATCTGTTCGAGTCCCTGCTTTTAATTCCTTTGGGCGTGCACTCAGAAGTGCAATTGCTGGCATTATTCTATGCTTAATTTTTCAAAGAACCATCATACTGTTTTCCATAGTGGCTGCACCATTTTACACTTCCACCGGCAACAAACACGGGTTCCAATTTCTCCACATCATCAACACTTGTTATTTTCTGTTTCTTTGATTGGTAACAGCCATCCTAATGGGTGTGAAGTGGTATCTCATTGTGTTGTTGGGGATTTTTTCAGATTATTTTTTTAAGTCGTGAATTTTTTCCCTGCCGCTTTGCCAATGGCTACAACAGCACAGGGCAGAAGTGCAAATTCTGTCCATGATTTGCTCAGCCTTCGTGCCAGCCTATCTATCCATCCCCACAAGGTTTGAAAATGGACCTTAACATATGACATAAGCTAATATTCATCATTAACCAGCAAACTAACACACTGGTTCTGTATTGGGAGAAGCAACCTTGCTTTGAACTGAACCACGGCAGCAGTTAAAAGAATCTTCACATCTGCGGTAGCAGTGGTAGATTGGAAAGGGTACTGAACTTGAAAACTAGGTTCTAATCCTGCCTGTGTGATCTTGACAAGGCGCTCAGCTTCTCTGAGACTCATTTCCCTAATAAGTCCTCCTTCACAAGGTTGTTGTAAGGATTAAAAAAATACTGTGTGTTGAAGGAACAGAAAGGCACTAGGCTGACAGCCTTCACGCATGAAGTAACTACTACCGTATTTTTCATACTATAAGATGCACCGGACCATAAAACACACCTAGGTTTTAGAGGAAAATAGGGGGGGAAACAAAAAAAGCCCCGCTCCACCGCTGCCCTCCCCGTGACCCAGCTAAGCTACATTCAGACTATAAGATACACCCCCATTTTCTCCCAAATGGGGGGAGGTGTGTCTTATAGTCTGAAAAACACGGTAAGTGCCAGATGCTGTGCAGGGTGGTTGATAGGCATTATGATCTCTAACCGTTACCATTAGGTACATGTTGTTATCTCCACTGTAACAGAGGAAGAAACTTGAGCCTCAGAAAAGTTAACTGTCTTATCCGACATCACACAGCTGGTGGTACAACCATGATTTAAGCCCAGATTTGTCCATGTGCTTTCCACTGTGTACCAGTGGTAGTAAATCATCTGTCAGCTGCAGCCCACAGTGTACTGTGGTGAAAATAATTCTGACACCGCATCCAGTCTTCACCCAAAGTGACGGCACATTTGCCACACATCTGACATCTCTATATTACAACTGAAATGCTGGCAAAATAGAAGGTACACCCATGTACATAACTGTCACTATTCTCAAGCAGCTAGTTCAAGTTTTCTGATAAAGGGTACCAAGAAAACCAAGAATAATTGAAAAGAAAAAGGTCTTAACAATTTTAAGAATAAATTCTAAATAAGAGCATAATTTATTGCAAATATTGTTGATAAAAATCTTGAACAAAGAAAGCAGTCACCAAAATAAGAGATAGTCCTAAAAATAGTAATGTCAATAAAGGTACTATTAATTTGTTAATCCTTAATTAGCTATTATTCTAATTTCACAACTGAACATTTTGCCTTTCTCTTGGGTATTGTTAGCTCTTTGGTTGAACGAAGTCTCTATGTGTTCACAGCTTCCAGAAATATTATTTACAGTGTCTATTTTAGTAGGTGAGGATACATTCTATATTTACTAATGAGGACAATATATTAAGCAAAATCTTGTAACCTCTGAAATTCCATTCTAAATTTTTAACTTCTTCCAAATTTTTTATTTATATATTCATTTATATATATTTTCATCCTGTAAAATGATGCCAGTTTTATTACCACAGAGCCTGTGCTTTATGAAATACTTATGATAAGGTACAATGAGAAGCAGCAAATCCTCAAAAACCTCATATACTTACAATCTCTCAAAAGAGTATTGCTTTTCCTTGGGTACAAAACATGCATGAATTTTTTCCCAACAGCTTTTAGATCACGCATCTGAAAGACATAAACAACTATTGTATTGTGAGAACCAAGGTTGCCAGGCAGCCCCCTAACTTAATTTGCTAAGATTTCTTTTACTTTAATCTCCTGGGAGTCCTTTGTTGAATTTTAGAGCTAAAATTCGAGTTCAACCCGTTCACTATACAAACAAACCAGAAAGGCAGGTTTTTTTCTATTAACTCCTTAAGCCATGTCTTTATCACACCTGCCAGTCCTGTTTTGACTTCTAAAACCCTAAAAGAGAAAACATAACCCTCCTAATATGTAACTTATAAAAACTAAAATCTTTTCTGTGAAACATAGCATCAGAGTTTCAGTTTATACACGATAAACTTTATACATCCCAAGGGCCAATTAGCCTGCTCCCTCGCCGCCATATTCTTCACAATATATAAAATTAATTTTCAACATTCCCAATTTAACTGGCAAATAAATCCTAGATTAACTAAAAATCAAGATATTTGAGGAAGGGTATGGTTATATAACCTCTCAAAATATAGTTGAGATAACTCCATCCTAATTTTTCACCTACAAATTTCTTCATGTGATTAATACCTCTCTGTAAACATGATTTTTAAAAAGATTTTATTTACTTGTTTTTAGAAGAGGGAAGTGGGGGGAGAGAGGGAAAGGAACATCGATTGGTTGCCTCTCACATGATCCCAACCGAGGTCCCAGCCCGCCACCTAGGCATGTGCCCTGAACAGGAATTGAACCAGCCACCTTTCAGTTTGTGGGACAACGCCCAACCCACTGTGCCTCACCAGTCAGGGCCACACCAGTCAGGGCGTAAACATGATTTTTAACTATTGTTTAGCATTCTACCACACAGGTGTAACATAATTTACTTAACCTGGTTTTCAACTTTCCTCTATTATAAAGAATGTTGTAATGAACATCTTTGCATATTAATATTTTTCAGTAGTTTAAAAAATATTTTGTATTTAATTTTTTCCCATATACTATATCTGGAGAAGCAGAACTATCAGCTTAAAAAGATCTGGAAATTTTAAGATTCTTAATACCCATTACAGCCAAAGTGATTTCCAAAAAGGCTGCACCAAATTATTCTTGGGAGAGAACCTGAAAATCAATGAACCAAACAAAAATATTACACAGTGTTATTATTTAGTCCCCTGATATTGAACAGAAATTCTCTCAACTAGTCTAACTTACGATGGTATTCTGAACAGATTCATTTAATGTGGAGCTGTCAAATTCCCGCATGCGAGACCTCATAGGAATAGTGATTTCTCCTTCCACGGGGATGTCTTGGGAGATGGAGATATCCGAAAGGCCTGCAAACTGAGAAGAGTTGAAAAAATCATTTAAAGCCTGTAACTAACTGTGGCATTCCTCAAAGAAATCATCATGTCCTAGAGAGTAGAAACTATGCTTCTTTGTAGGGTGTTTTACACTTTGTGAAGTAAAAGCTCACTAGACAAACAATGCAGTTAACTAAAACTCTCAGATGCTTATTTCTTTTCATTTAAAGGACATGGCACATGATGGAAACAATCATAGCGCCAATGACGAAGACACATCTTGCCCTCAAGTATTCGGTTTATTCCAGCATGAAATCTTCACATGACGCCAGCTAGCAAGACCCCAGGGCTATTTTGTGCCCTTTTAGCAATCGTATCTTACTTAGCATAGCCACAATGCTGCTGCGGTTCTGCTCCTTAGCGGCCCCTGCCGGCTAAAATGGAGCATCATGTGAAGCCTAAAGCAAAGCTGGGAAGAACAGGGAAACAGCAAAATACATCTTGATCTACATTCTTTTTACCAGGTTACCTGGCAATCACAGATCAAATAACATTTCCAAAGTGAACTGCGAGATTGCAAATTTAAACTCTTATGTTAACCTGCCAAATTTGATGATGGTGACTGAAACTCTGTAATCTTCAAATCCCTAAGAAAACAGAAACAATCCCTACTCATATGGTTTTTGGCTCAACAGGCCCGATATTTCGTGGGCAACAGCTGTAGGTAAGTGAAATACAAGACAGAACACTGAAATTTTAAGAAAAATAAGGTTGTTCAAAGAGCTTAGAAAAATCAATTTCTCAATCACTCTCTTAAGAGAAACGCAAATTGAAACTTCTTCTTGAAATAAAAATCTTTACCTGTTAGACTGGCAAAAATCCTAAAGTTTCACAACACACTCTGCAGTTGAAACTGAGGGAAAGAATGCTCACACACTTCTATGGGGATACAAAACGGTACTGCGCTCTACTGGAGATGAATTTGGCAATATCTAGCAAATGCATATGAATCACTTGTTAACTCAACAATGTCAATGTAAGGAGTCCAAAACACAAAAAGACATACATGAGGCTCTTCATTACAACACTATTTGTAAAAGCAAAAACCTGAGAATAACCCAAATGCTCATCAACGGAGGACGAGTGGAATAAAGTATGGTATGTTCACATAATGGAAAATATCTCTAAAGAACTATTGTGAAATGTTATATTCAAAAAAATGTGGAGCCCTGGCTGTATGGCTCAGTTGGTTGTGGCTCATCCCCTACACCAAAAAGTTGCAGGTTCGATCCTGGTCAGGGTGCATGCCTGGGTTTCGAGTCCGATCCCCAGTCAGGGCACGTACAGGAGGCAACCAACTGATGTTTCTCTCTCACATCCATCTTTCTCCCTCTCCTCCCCTCCCATCTCTCTAAACATCAATAAACGTATCCTCAGGTGAGGATTAAAAAAATAATAAAATAATGTGGACAAAAGTTTGTATATGTGTTACCATTTCTCTAACAAAATAGAGGATACAAATATTTATACATATCTGAGTATTTCTTTTAAATGTAAGAAATGTGTAATAATCATATGTAATGTAACTTAAAATACGATTTAAAAAAAAAAAAACAGGCTACCTCCTGAAGGAGAAAATACAGTGGGTGAGACAGCGGGAGAAGCGAGGCTTCTCTAAATACACACTGTTCTGTATATATGACTTGAAATCATACAAATAGTTCACACAGTTATGAAATGAAATTAAAATTTAAAAGCAGTCCCGAAAAAAACTGAAAGACAAATGAAACAAATGAACCTACTGTATGCTGAATTAAATACACAACCACACAGAAAACAACCATTTCAAGCGACCTGATAACACTGTAATGTGGAGTCTGATCAGGATGTAGAAAGCTGGAAAGGGCATCCCTCCCACCAGAATAATGAGAAAGAAACCCATGATAAACAACAAAATAATAATTTTCCTTGAACCCATTAGACAGCTGAGGTTGTAGGGCTACCAAGTATCCTGAATGAAATCTAAGGAAAGACAGGTGCTTCCAAAAAGAGATGGGACATGAGCACTAGCTCGTCTGCAGCAAAGCACGAGAAGAGAGCAATACTGGGCATCACAGACACGGTTAAGAATTCATCTAAAACTTAAAATGAATTGCTAAAAGCCAAGTGTAGACCATTATGAGAGTACAGAGTTCTGGGAAGCATCAGACAAAAGGGGAGTTCACACCCACTTGCAGGTTCTTCTCCAACAGGTTTCCAGTGACCTGAGAAAAGCACAGAGCCCCATTCTGATCCTTCTCTGCTACAGAAAGAGAGCCTTAAAGCTGCTGGGGGGAGATCAGCAAGTTCTGTTGTCTTCAGGGCACAGGTCAAGACCCCTTACAGCTGGGGGGAGGGGAAAGAGTAGGAAACCATCCTGAGGCCAGACCATTAGAGTCTCCTTCAGCTGGAGGACAGACGGTATCGCTTTCAAAGCCCCACCCAGGAGACCAAGGGACACACAGTCTACCTAAGGGGGAGGCTGGACCAAGACAACAAGAATCCCCCCTCCTGGGTCCCCACAACCAGGCTAGCGAGTATGGAGTCATAAGCAACAGCAGTCTACTGCTAGGGGAGGGGCTAGAACTTAAGGAGAGACTCATTAGTTTATCCAAGAACAAAGGGAAGACAGAAAGCTGAGCATGGAACAGGGACATTAAGCCCTGGGACAACCTAGCACTCACTCTAAGCACAAGGTAAGAGGGGAGATATTTGAAGCTGGTGATGCATCGAAGGCTCCCACAGCCAGGACAAAACCCAAACAAGTTCAACTCGCAACTAGACTGACTAGTAATAATATAGCAGAAAACTTTTACCATTTCCAGGATGTCTCTACTGATCTAGACGTGGTGGCCAGCATTCAATAAAAAATTACCCCCCGGTAAACATACAGTCCCATGTACACACACACACACATGCACACACATGAAAAAAATAACAACCCACTTTGACAAGACACCAATCAATAAAACCAGAGATGACCCAAATATTGTAATTCACAGAAAAAAATATTTTAAGATAACTATAATTAATATGTTAAAAGCACTAGTGAAAAGGTGTACGCACAAATCACGATGGATTTCTGCAGAGATGGAAACTGGAAGGGTCAAATGGCAATGGTAGAAATAAATGAACAGAATTGCAGATGAAGAATATCTTCAACAGCCTTTATCAGTAGACACAACACAGCCAAAGAAAGAAATCAGTGACAGGTCAGTGAAAATTATGCAAATGACAACAAAAACAAGAGTTTAAATAGAAAATATAAACATATAAAAATATATGACATAAATACATAAATATATATTTAAATAAATATATGGCATATATACTTTTATTGATTTTATATAATTTAAATATATAAAGTCATTATGTTGTACACCTTAAATCTAAACAATGCTGTATATCAATTCTAGCTTAATGAAACAGGAAAAAAACCAGAACAGAGCATCCAAGAGCTGTGGGTCAATATTAAGTGGTCTAGTATCTAATATGTATATAACTGGAATCCCAGAAGAAGAGAGAAATAATGGGTCTGAAGAAATAGTTGAAAAAATAACAGATAAAAATAATGGAAGACAGCAAATGACAGATCCAGGCCCAGAGAGCCCCAATCAAGATAAATACCTAAAGACAAAACAAAACAAAAAAAATCCACTAACTTAGACACAGTCAAACCACAGAAAACCAAAGATAAAGAGGAAAATCTTCAAAGCAGCCAGAGAAAAAAACCGCATTGCATTCAGAGGAACAAAGATTAGTAACATCCATCTCACCCAGAACTACACAAGCCACAAGACAACGGAGACGCGTGTAGAGTGCTGAAAGAATAAAACTATCAACCCAGAATTCCAAACCCAGCAAAAATAGCTACGAATAATGAAGGCAAAATAAAGACTATTTTTCAGACTAGCCAGAGCTGAGACATTCATTACAAAAAAAGGTAAAGGAAGTTCTTCAGGAAATGAAGATTCTCCAGAAGTGGTGATAATGAAGGTAAATATCAAAACACTTTTATTATTAATTATTCTAAAAATGGCTGCCTAAAGTATGAGTCACCAGACATTTTCTGTTAAGGGCCCAAATACCAAATAGTAAATATCTGAGGTCTTGAAAGCCATACAGTTTCTGTTGCAATTACTCAACTCTACTGCTACAGCATGAAAGCAGTCAAAGACAATACAGAAGCAAACATGGTTGTGTTCCAATAACCCTTATTTATAAAAATAGGCAGTGGGCCATATTTCAAATTATAAAAATATGACATTTAGGAGACAATTGGAAATTTGAACACTGGCAATGTTCAAAATGGCAATGTGACAATATATTTGATATTGGGGAATTGTTAATTTTTTAAATGTACTAATGATATTGTGCTTATGTTCTTTAAAAACAGAATCCTTATCTTTGAGAGATACATATTAAATGTTTACTAATGTAATGATGTCTGGGATTTGCTTCAAAAGAGTATAGAAGGGGAAGTGGGCAAGGTGTAGAAGAAAGAAGATTGCCATAAATTGATAATTATTGAAGGCAGGTACATGAGGGCCCAATTTACCATTGTATTTTTATATACGTTTGGAATTTGTCCTAAAAAGAACGAACATTCCTATTTTAGGGGTCATCCAAGTTTTTTATTCTTCCCTCATTCCTCCAAGCCAGAATGAACCTAAACATAATAAAGCCTCTAGATCTTAGGGTTTGCAGGAAATATGTGGATAGAGAAATATACTAAAAATATCACAAGGATACAATCGGCCAAATATAGAAAGTAGAGAATTCTACAAGACAAATGAGTGAATTTCAACAAAAAAAGTATTAAAAAAAGAACATATATATTAAGACTTAACAGACACCAACCAAATGCAATTCGTTGACCTTGTTTGGACCCTAATTTGGACACACTGTAAAAGCACATTTGCTTTTTAGAAAACAGGGAGATGAACATAGATTAGAAGATATTAAGCAATTATTCCTTTTGTTTGTGGGGAACTGTTTCACGTGTGGGAAATGTGGCTCAGCCCCCACTCGGAAAACCCAGTGGGGAGCAAGGTTGGCGGCAGGACCCACGCCCACAGATAGGTTCTCCCGTGGGAAATCAGGCCTGCATTGTACCAAGACTGCTATGAGACTTGCTCTTGCTAAAACTCCCTCACCCTGAATTGAGGCAGCAAATGTTTACTGAGTATCTTTATCTTCCTAAAATCTGAGCTAAATCTTCCAGGTATGGAGCATAACTGGTTTGGACCATTTCTCCCTTTACATTGCAAATATCCTTCTTTGATGTATTAAGCAACATCCTCTCCTTTGTTGTCTGTAAAAGATAACCACCCAAAACAAACCTATGCATAGTAAATGAGACCATCCTTGATGTAATGTGCCCAGAAAAACAATAAAAGCCTGTCAAGGCAAGGGTCGAGGCGCTCTCCTCTTGAGAGAGTGGCCACACCGTCCCTTTTCCTCCACAGGACTCGGTAGTCTGTGTGTGTTTGTCTATTACCACCACAACACAGGATCCCGAGACGGGATCCGCTTCATTGTTATGGGTGGTAAGAAAGAAAACAAAAAAACCCAGTCCCTCCCTGCTAGAGAAAGGTACTGAAATATTTATGGGTAAAGTGATATGCCTGGGATTTGTTTTAAAACACTCAGAATAGATCATGAAAGAAAAGACTAAAGAACCATTTCAAATTGACTGAAACTACAGAAAAATAGCGACTAAACGGAATGTGAGATCCTGGATAAGATCCTGGAACAAAAAAAAAGATCTGTAGTTAATAGTGTTGCTCCAATGTTAATTTCCTGGTTTTGATCATTGCACTGTGGTTACGTACAACGTTAACAGAGGAAGTAGGATAAGGGGCATACATAAACTCTCTACCATTTTTGCAACTTTTCTGCATGTATAAAATTAGTTCCAAACAGGAAGGTTAAAACAGTACTCCAGAAAAAAATGGTGGGAAGACAGATGAAATAAAAATAGCTGAATGTTGATAGGTACAATGGCCTCATTATACTTCATTTTATGTATTTTAAAGCTTCAGTGATAAAATTTTAAAATATATCACTTCTTTATTTCTGCCATTCCCTCCAAGTACCCTCCTTCCGCCCCTCTTCCCAAACTGCTCTTCACTTTTCCCCTTACTTAGTCCTTTGTAACCTGCCACTGGCTTTCCCACTTTACTGACACTGCTCTCTTGATAGTGACCTGATAATCAAGAAATAAAGGATCCTTCCTCAGTTTCACCCTCTGAATATTCTGTAGCACTTCATGGTAAACTCCCTAGTTTTGAACCCATATTCTCTCTTCACTATGACACTGCCCTTTCAAGCTCCAGGATTGCTTGGTTTTGAGTTTCCCTGCTGCCCGCTACTGCTAGGGGAGGCAGGGCAGCACAGTAGAAATGGGCTTTGAAGACAAACGGCTGTAAGAATTAGATAACACCTGCGTAACACCTAGCACATAGTCAACGCTCAATGTACTGTACTTGGAGAGTATCGCTTGAGAGTGCAGGCACCGGGAACCAGAAAGCCTGGGTAAAAATCCCAGCTCCATCATTTACTACTTGTGTGACAGACATTGAGCAGATTCTTTAAACTTCTCTGTGCCTCAGTTTCCTCATCTATAAAACTGAACTGAAATAAGGGTACCATTATCACAGGGTTGTTGTGAGGAAGAAATGTATTAATACACGTACAGCACTTAGCAGACTTGCAGTAGGGGCTAGATAAATGTTAACTCAAGGTCAAGATTCCCAGGGAGTCAATTCCAGTCCTGTCCTGCTGTATAATAAAAAATTTGCCTAGCTTGTCTTCTGTTCCTGCAAGGTAGCCTCTAAACCCTTTTACATTCCCAAGTGATAGTGTTTTTATTATTCATACTGGGACCTAAGAGTTTAGCAACCAGGGTAGTCACAGTAGCCCTCCCCCCATAGTTTATGCTAATGAGATGACTCAGTATGGGGACTAACCACTCCAGAAACACCAAACACAAGTTTAGAGGGTTGGGGCTTTGAATGTAACATAAACTTGGCCTCTGGGGAGGGGAGGAGCCAATAATCCAGTTAGTCATGCCTACGTAATGAAACCCCAATAAAAACTAGATCACTGGTGAGCCACTCCGGTTGCCAATATTCTGCATTTTGTCACACTTTGATGTATCAGGAGGGTAACAGGGCCCTGATTTCCTAGGGGAAAGACAAGGAAGCTTTGTATTAAGGACCCTCCCACACCTCACCCTATGCATCTACCTCTTTTGCTCATTTGAACTGTATCCTTTTGGTATAATAAAATTATCATAAAATAAAATAAAAACTGTGATTTTAAATATTGTGCTCAGTTTTGTGAGTCATTCTAGTGAATTACAGAGCCTGAGGGGATCATGGGAATCCCTAAATTTGTAGCCAATACGTCATAAGTGAGGATAGTTCTGGGAACCTCTGAATCTGAGGCTGGTGTCTAAAGTGACGACCATCTTGTGGAGACTGTGCCTCAACCTGTGAAGTTTGACCTAACTCCAGCTAACTGGCTTCAGAAGCCACTGTATTCACTAAAGTGTCACGTGATTCCCATCTTATCCCCCAACCCAATCCTTCCTCAATATCTCTTCTCAAGAGAATCAGTGACATTATTCATTGAGCTGGGCCAGGATCTGTGGCCCTCAGCCCCAGGTAAGGCAGACAGGGCACGCAGGCCCTCAGCTAGCACACCCTACTCTCTGACTGGCCCCTCAGTGGGAATGAAAGCTGGCTTGGACCCCATGTCCCCTCCCCTTGGCCCTGTGCAGGCAGGTGTGTGCACATATATATACATGTGTGCACAGAAACACACGTGCTCACTTTGTGGCCTGCCTTGGGCCAAGGGGAGCAGGTAGAGGCAGGTTCAAAAACACATAGTAAAAGCAGGGACTGCAGCTTTATGAAAGTGTCTGGGAGCAGACGGGTTATACTAATGACTAAAATCCTAGAAAAAGAAAGGAATCAAGAAGGGCGGGGGTGAGGGCAGCATCAAGCAGAAACCAGCTCAGTCCAAGAGGCCTGGTTCCAAGAAGTGCGGAGGGGGTGGCCTGTGGCATGGTCTCTAGTCAGCCCCTTCACCTGGGACCAGCTTTCTTACAGACTCCAGGATAAAGCCATTTTTACAGCTGTTTCCTGCTCCCTAAATATATATGCAAGAGATAGGCATTACCCAACATTCCGTCTTTCCCACTCTATGCAGATGACTCATGAATTAAAACCTCCAGCTCAGACCTCTTCTGAGTCCTGAAGTCCAGGTTTTAGAGTCCAACTGCCTGCTGGCTATCTACTGGACAGCCTGCCAATATCTCAAAGTAAACACGTACAAAAGGGAATTAATCAATTTTTAGGGCCCTTGTCCTCTGCTTATATATTTTTGTTCAGGGCACCACTATCCTCCCATATAAATACTGGCTTGCTTTTCGAAATGTATTAAGAGCAGCAGCATCACCTGGGAGCTTGTTAGAAATGCAGAATCTTGGGCCTCTTTCTGGACCTACTGAATCAGAATCTGCAATTTAACATGATTCCCCCAGATGAGTGCTATGCACACTAAAGTGTGCAAAACTGATCTAAGACTCTTTCTCCCAAGCACTGAAAATCCTCAAGGACTCTGCCTTTCTCGAATCCTCATGTCTCCCGCCAGTGCTATAGTCCAAATAGCCATTACTTCTTCCTAGAACTACTGCAACAGTTTTGCTGGCCTCCTAGATTCCAGACACTCCCCGTGATAACCCTTGCTTCATTATAATATTAAATTCACAATTTTAAACTTTCCTCCTCAAAAACTTCCACTGGCTCCTCTCTGCCTATTAAACCTCCCAGCTGAGTAGTCAATAAAACATCACATTTATTGCATGATTATTATGTGCCAGGCACACCACCAAGTTTTATGTGTTAACTCATTTAATTCACCAAAAGCCCCTATTACCTAAGTATTACTATATTTCTATTTTACAGATGGGAAAACTGAGGCATGGAAGGGTTTGGTAATTTCCCTAATATCCCACAGTTAGTTAAAGAACAGAGCTTAGAATCAAACCTCGGCAATCTGACCCCAGAGCTCATATTCCAAACCACTGTTCCATACTGCCTCTCTAATTCAGTAGCCTATCTTTTAGGGCTCACCTCCTAATACTTCCTTGCGCTTCTGCCAAAGTGATCTCTCTGTTCGTTCTAGAAATGCATCAGTACCTTCCAATCTCTGTACCTTCGCTGCTAAGAGGCTGTGTAGTGCTACTAGAAATCATCTGGGCTTCAGAAGCAGACCTAGGTTCAAATTTCAGGCCTGATCACTAACTGCTGATGAGACCCGTGGGAAATTGTCAAACGTTTCTGAGTCATCTCCTCATCTGCAAGTAAAACACAGTTTAAAAACCATCTTACTGAAATGGTTGCTGTGAATTTAGAAAATATGCAAAGGATGTTTAGCACAATCCTGGCATGCAGCAGGTACTCAATCATTGATAACTATTATGCTCACCTGGAATTTGAACTCTTACCCATCCTTTGAGGCCCTCTTAAATATAACTTCTGTAGCTTGCTTCATCACCCCAACTAGACACACTATAGCATCTTCTTTTAAATTTTCTTAATATTTTCTGCCTTATATTAACATGTACATTTGTCTTATCCCTACAAATTAGACTGTCAGCACCATTTAGAGCAGGCTATTGGTAGTCCCTAAAGCAACTAGCACAGCACATTACACATTTTAGAAATTCAATAAACGTTGTTGAATAGAAGCAGAATAGATACTGAGTAATGAGTGACCAGACCACTAAAACTAATCGAGGAAAGCTTCATTAAAAGATCAGTGGAGCAGTTTAAATGAAAGACAAGAACTAAAAATAGCTTGGCACCTATACTTATGTCACTCCAGGCATTATGTGTACAATTAGCTCATTTAGTACTCTCACTAATTCTGTGATGAGTTACTATCCCCATTTTCCAACCGAGGAAATGGGTTCCATGTGATTTCCTCAGGGTCACAGATGCTCCATCACAACTTGGGCCTACTCATGCTTTTCTATTGCTGTATCCCCAGTGCCTAAGACTGGTTGGAACAGATTAGATGCTCAATAAATACTTGTTGAATGAAGAGATGAACAAACAGAGCTAGTAAGCAGATCTAGGACTAGAATCAATGTCACCTAACTCCCAGTTCAGTCCTCTACTATGGTGCCAATTTAAAACAGGAATGGGATGTACCATTCATTGAACAACTTCTATATAACAGTGGGAGAGAACTGAACTCTGTTTAGGATAAGGGACTTGGGGGCAGAATGTTGAGTTAATTACACTCCTCAGTTCATGGCACTGACTGTATTAGACACTTTACATAAATTATGTCATTTCACCTTCCTAAAAACTCTTTGAAGCACGTGTTTTTTTTAATCTCCATTTTACAGACGAAGAAATACTCTCCATGAAATGACTTGCCCAAATTCACACAAGCAGCAGAGTGGGTGATTCCAGTCCAGGTAAGTTGAACTCCAAAACCTGTGTTATGAAATACCTGTCGAAGCTTTGGGCTTGTACTTTCAACAGAAATACTATCCGCTGTGCAAACAGGAGTAAGAAAGCATCATGAACAGGACTGCAAGGAGCTGCGACAGGAGGGCAGGGATCAAACCAAGACTACTTGACTCACCGAAATCAATAACCAAGTTACCATGGTGCAATCTCTCATTAACCCTAGAATGCTGCTACTCCAACACGAGCTAGTTGATGGGTCTTGATGAAATTAGGGGACGGCAGAAGCACACATACTTAACAAATCACTTAAAGCTCGGCATTTAACACAATGTGGGGGACGAGGCCAAGCTCTGAGAGTATGGGGAAGGAAAGTGAATGGGAGTTTGACAAGAAGGCGTGGAAGGCACGAGGAGGGCAAGGGCCGAAGCGGTTAGCCCCAAGAACAGGTGCATTGTTGGGACTGGTTCTGGAATCGGCTACAGGAAGGGCCTGCGGGAGGAAGGGGTTCCGGCTCTCTCAGGCCACGGGCCCATCACCCGACTTCCTTAAGGGACACTCTGCCTCACCCTCGGTCCCTTTTGTCGCAGATCCCCAGCTCACCAGGGGCCTGGGCGTAGCTGTCGCCGGGTCTCCTGGAGACTCCGCCGCCTCCGCCATCTTGGCCCGCCTGCTCCTGCGTCGTTCCCACAGGCCTTTGCGGAATCGACGACGTGGAGGTCCCAGCTGGTCCGCGCGTCATCACGGGAGGATACGTCACCGAAAGGCGCCTATCCCCGGCTGGCGCGCCGGCCTCTTCGCTGTCCTTTGTCCTCCGGTTGTTGAGGAGAGGTTCTTGTCTTCTCGCTTCGCTTCTTCGGGGCCACGGGTCCCGCCAGACACACTCCCCCTTTCACACGTAACCCCGATTCTCAGATTGCTCTGAGGTCTCTGGACCCGGGCTGCCCGTTTCCCCCGGCGCCCACGCGCGGGTCCCGGCTCTCACGAGTAGGCGCAGGGTGCCCTGTCCCCAGCACAGCAGCTCACGGAACCAGCTGCCCCGCCCCGGCCCGCGGAAAAACCTCACCTTTCCGTGCGCGAGCCCTCCCTCACCTGCTGCTCCCGCCGCAGTAGCCCCTGCCCGGCGCATTCCCTGCGCTCCTCACCCCGCTTCTTACCCTCTTCCCACGTTCTCGAATCTTATAAACTTCAATACTGCCTGCACACCGACCTCCAGGATTATTTTTCTCCCTCACCCTCTTTGAGGAGAAGGTGAGAGCTTCTCTATAGACATTAGGTAAAATGTTAATCCCACCACAACTTACAAACTTGCTAAGCGATTTGGGGCGAGTACTAAAAATGTTCAAGATCTAAAAGAGGGTGATTATTATAAGAATAACTTTTTCAAATCCTGCATGTCCCAACCTGATCACGGGGTTCTCTTAGGTGTTTCTGACTCCAGTTCACCTCAACCCCAGGCTAAAATGAGGTCAGGCAATACATCCAGTGTTGACTAAACAGAATTCAGGATATCTAGTGCCTTTTGGGGATGTGAATACCAGTTTTCAGCATAAAAAAACAAACAAACAACAGGATAGCAGATAGGTGGGAGATAAAGTACTTTACATTTTTGAATTAGCAATCCAGGTAAACATCTAAGTAGTAACCCTAAGGAGAAAGAATCTGGAATGTGGAACGCGGAGTTAATGAGCTAATGGAATTGTGTGTGTGTGTGTGTTGTTTTGTTTAAATATTCTTAAAATTCTTCAGACCAAGAACATGTTCAGTACTTGTGCAAATACTGACGAGAGTGATACTAAAATTTAGACCAGGAGGTATGAAGCCTTTTAAAATTACAATAGAATATTATGTAAGTGTCCCTGCCTCAGCCTCCCATACCCACTCTACCACAACACCGCCAACCCTGAACGACCCCCCCCCCCATTTCCAGCGTTTATTATCGGATTACCAAGTCACTTCCCACTTCCCTAAGGCCATTGATAACCTCTTCCATGTCCTTGGCAACCCACAAAATTAGTTATCTCACCCTAACCTCAAGCCCCAACTTCTGCCACCTAACCTCATCTCTTGGCCCCTTTTCCATTCATCTAGATGGCTTTGATGCTGGTTGAAGAGCAGGACAGGCCATAAAACAACAGTGGAGGCAGGCAGTGCTCAGGTTACCTAGGCATTGTTTCAGACTAAAAGTGCTGGTTTGTTAGCTAATAGGGTACAGGTTGTGTGTGAGGTAACATGCTATGAAGAAGGAAACTCTGCATGGAAGGTGGTGGCATTAGGACGAGCTCCTAAAATAGGAATGGTTTTATATTTTTCATTGCAAATAGATGTCACAGAATTGCCAGACTAATTCAGTATTCTTCAATACACTTAACAGTCATTGCCCTCTGTCAGGCTATGGGTGTTCGTGGTACAGCATCACTCTCATGATTTACCCAGAATTACTTAGAAACTTTGTAAGTGGTGGAAGTGGGATTAACATTTAGGCCAATATGTATAAAGCACTTTACTAGTTCTAAAGTACAGGATATACAACTCTATACAAACTAAACATTTTGAAAATTAAATTACTGAAAAAACAGGCAGTTTCCTGGAAAAATGATCAAAAGTAACTAAAAAATGAAGTAGGGAATTTAATTAGGTCACAATTTTTGAAGAAAATAAATATATAAAAAGCAAGGTACAAAACAGTTTGTATGGTATGCTACCATCTAGGGGAAGGGAATAGACAAGGGAGGGAAAAAGTACGTTTACAGTGACGAGTGTGTGAAACACAAGAGTTTATTCTTATATTTTTTTTCATACAAACAACTCTAAACCTGCTTTTGCTCACCCCGTATATATTTGTATGCTTGAATATTTCAGACAATTTCCTAATGGCAACACAAGAAATGATAACAGTGCTTGCGTCTGAGGGACTATTTATTGACTTTTAAGGGAGAACTATTCAGTGTATGACCCTTTAGCAGTTTGAAATTGTTACCGTACATGTGTTACTTAAAAAAAAAGTTGCCGAAGATCTATCTTCCCTCCCCACTCCCAAAGGGCTGGATGGTTTCACAGGCTTTTCATTCATGTCTTCAAGGAGCAGATACTTTCTACACTATATAAATTTTTACAAAGAGAGGAAAAAGGAAAATTTGTAATTCTAGGGACCAGTGTAAACATGGCATCAAACCTGACAAACACAGTCCTAAAAAATAAAACTATAGCTCTGGCTGGTGTGGTTCAGTGGATTGAGTGCGGGTCTGCGAACCAAAGGGTTGCTGGTTCAATTCCTAGTCAGGGCACATACCTGGGTTGCGGGCCAGGTCCCCAGTGGGGGCTGCGTGAGAGGCAACCACACATTGATGCTAAAAAATGAAATAAAACTATATATCAGTCTCACTAATATAGGTACAAACATATTAAACTGTTAGCAAATCGAATCTGGCAAAATAATAACACCCAGTAATCAAGTAGAGTTTTACCCAGAAATACACAGTTTCCTCCTTGTTCAGAAGCAGGAAATGTAGTGATGATAACTGATTGTTTTAATAGGTCCAAGAAAAAAAATTCTGAAAAATTCAACTCCATTCCTGAAAATAAGTACATTAATAAAATAGGAATAGAGCGGTACGTTGGGGCCCAATACTAGCTGGCTCAATATAACCCACAGTGGCATATTGATTATTTTGAATTAAAGTTACCTGACCAGCAGCCAGTACTAGAAGGGCACCTTGGCCCTCCCTTCTCTCGTTGAATGCAGGAAATAAATGTCCCCTAGGAAAGGTGTCCTATCCCAAGCTGGAAGACTCCCCTATTGCTAGAGATAAACAACTCAGAGCCAAAAAGTCTCTATGATCAACTCTTACTTCCTCTTTTTAAATGTATTAGTTTGTTTAAATGTCTCATTACTGAATCCCCAAACCTTGCTTTGATTGCTTTCCAATGAGCACGAACTTTCTTTGTCCTGTCAATTTCTCACACATGTGTTGTTCTGTTGTCTAAAAAGTGTAACGAGGTGCCTGGTTCTATCATGTCTCTGGGCCTCATGTTATGATCTGAGCATTGTATTGTGATTCTTTGGCGCACAGGTATTAAATTGGTTTTTCTCCTGTTTATCTAGTCTTGTGTTAATTTTATTATTTTATTGCTAGTCCAGGCGTAAGAACTGAAGAAGGGTTGGGGTGGGAAGGAATTTTCTGCCTCCCTGGTGGTTTTGCATGCTGGCTAAGAGAGCATCCCTTTTGGATGTTTTTCCTGAGACAATTGCAGCTAAGAGGTCCTGGGTGTCTGACAACAGAACCAGCAAACAGGTAAGCTTTTCTTACCTTGTCAGCCTCCTAAAACCTCTAGCTGTGGGTGCCCTGAAAAAGAAAATGATATTT
Organism: Desmodus rotundus; assembly: GCF_022682495.2. NCBI lineage: Eukaryota > Metazoa > Chordata > Mammalia > Chiroptera > Phyllostomidae > Desmodus > Desmodus rotundus. Next base: position 6,152,001 of record NC_071400.1, on the reverse strand, counting down.
TTTTTCTCTTTCTAAATTTAGCAAGCCCTGGATAGTGTGGCTTAGTGGACTGAGTGTTGGCCTGCGAACCAAAGGGTCGCTTGCTTGATTCACAGTCCGGGCACATGCCTGGGTTGCGGGCCAGGTCCCCAGTAGGGGGCGTGCGAGAGACGACCACACATTGATGTTTCTCTCCCTCTCTTCCTCCCTTCCCCTCTCTCTAAAAATAAATAAAATCTTTAAAAAATAAATTTAGATTAGCAGGAGAAAATATTTGTGGAACTAGTTCCTTGGACATAGCAACTTTGATAAAAACTTGGTTTGAATACTCTTGTTTCTATTGATTCTTTTCTTTGCAGAGATGGTCATTGATTTCTTCTGTCTACTTTTTCCTCCATCTGGAAGATGCATATACCTGGCAGACGGCCAAATAAGCTGTGGATGTAAGCTTAGAGAATCTAAAATTCACTTCTGTTCAAAAGAGGTAAAACACGATCTTTCTTGGCTAACTCCAGGAGTAAATTTTCTAGATCTTGTGCTTTGGTGAAGCCATAAAAGGCTTATTGGCTTAAGTCACTATTGAGATTAATTAGAGAAACTTCTAAATTGTGAAAAGAAATTTAGAGAGTTCTCATATTGTTAAAATGACTATCCATTAAGACTCCCTAATAAAATGGAAGGACAGAAATTAAAACAAAAATCAAAGTGCACTCAGACGCCTTCCTATTTAACTTCAGACATTTGCAGATATTATAAAATTCAGGACATTAGAAGTATAATTATTTTGTATGTAAAAGAAGGAATTTTGAAACAGCAATTACCTTAAACTCCTAGAAGGGAAAAAAACCCTCACATTTCTTCTCTCCCTTGAAGTCATAAATTTTACCATGTCTTTAAAATGTACACACCTCAGGAGATAACATCCCAGTCTACTGCTTGAGACTGAGCCCAATGAACTCAACCAGGAGAAACCTGAGCCCACAGAAAATAAAGGAAAGGAAAACGGTCTTTCAAAAAAGTAAAAATTGCTAGAAAGGCTTCATTCCCCATGATCTAGCCCATTTTCCTTAATATCTTCCCAGTTCCCTTGTTTGTCAAGGACCAATACAAATCTTCAAAGTCTCCTCCACGAATAATAAAAAGCCTTAATTAACCATTTGAGCAGATAAATTTATTCCAACTGTTATCTATAAATTAATGAGGTTTGCATTATTGTACCTGTTTCCTGGCTAAAATTTTAAAATGAACTATCAGGTCTCTGGTTGCATCTGTCTAAATACTTGTATGTGTGTCTGTTTATATGTATGTCTATGTATGTGTGTATATTTGTGGGACTATAGAACTATGATATTTTCTGCCTCCAGAGGATATTTCTAAAAGTGGTTTGTAAAGAGCTCTATTTAATTGGCTTAAAGGAATTAAGTGTTTATATAAATTAAGAAAGAATAAAAACTAACCCTGATGTTTTTCAAATTCATGTGATCTAGAAAAATATTTGGTAAAGCTAATTTAACTTGGTTTATTTTTTAATGCATGTATTTAGAGTTATCCACATTTAATATAATATTTTTATTCTACTTAGGTGTACTAAAAGTCAAGTTCACTTGTCAGCAGAGGAAATAGCTTGGGCCATGGCTGGGTAGATCAGCTGGTTAGAGCATCATCCAATACACCAAGGTTACAGGCTCAATCCCTGGTCAGGGCACATACAAGAATCAACCAATGAGTGCATGAACAAGTGGAACAACAAATCAGTGTCTCTCTCTTCCCCTCTCTCTCTGTCAGATTAATAAATAAAATTTTTTAAAGAAATCATATTTATATAAAAAAAGAAAATAGCTTGGGATAATCATTGACTTTGCCTAATATCCCATAAAATATTCATAAATAATATAAGTATGGAGAAGCATACACAGCTGACCCTCGAACAACATGGTTTTGAAATGTGTGGGTCTACTTAGAAGTAGATTTTTTTCAATAAATGTACAGTCAGCCCTTTGTATCCTTGGGTTTTGCATCTGTGGATTCAAGCAACCATGGGTATTTTTGATTTGTGTTAGGAATCTTCACATCTAGAGAGCCGACTATGTGGATTGCTCTACAGCATTTTATATAAGGGACTTGAGCATCCACGGATTTTGGCATCTGTGAAGGATCTCGGAAGCAATCCCCTGCAGATACCAAGGGATGATTGTATTTAAGTTTGGGGGGAGTCAAAAATTATATGTGTATTTCTGATAGCACAGGGGAGGGGTTTGGTGCCCCTAACCATCATGTTGCTTAAGGGCGAACTGTATTTCTAAAAACTGTGGCACATATTAATAGATTTATCAGTAAAGAACAGTTCCTGATTGTTTACCTCTTAGTTTTCACTAGAAATTAAAGATTTCTAAGGGTTGAAAATTCTAATATAGGTCATTAAAGCTACTAAAATGATAAGATGTATTTTTAGGCTAAGAAAGGATTGGAATTATAAACATGCAATTTGCTGAGTAAAGTGAAAATGATTTTGTCCTAAATGAAGTCGGTTATTTCTGAATGGGTAAAGAACAAGAGACAAACTAAAGTGGACCCAGAAATTTGTAAAAAGGAATCTTGGAAAATAAATTTTATGTATGATTAAACTGGAAACGTTTTTAGGTTTCTTAAAATAAATGTCCCTGATGGATATTTTCAGCTTTTAAAAAAAAGTTGTTGTCGCCCTGGCTGGTGTGGCTCAGTGGATTGAGTGCGGGTCTCAAACCAAAGGGTCACCAGTTCAATTGCCAGTCAGGGCACATGCCTGGGTTGCAGGCCATATCCCCAGTGGGAGGCACGTGAGAGGCAACCACACATTGATGTTTCTCTTCCTCTCTTTCTCCCTCCCTTTCCCTCTCTCTAAGAAATAAATAAATAAAATATTTTTTAAAAAATAAATAAATAATCAAAAAAGACGTTATTTATTTTTAGAGAGAGGGGAAGGGAGAGAAACATTAATGTGTAGTTGCCTCTTGTGCACCTCCAACTGGGGGCCTGGCCCACAACCCAGGCATGTGCCCTGACTGGGAACTGAACCAGTGATCCTTTGGTTCTCAGGCCCACAGTCAATCCACTGAATCACCCCAGCCAAGGCTGTTATAGAGTTTTTTTAAAAAAAACTTTAATATTAATAATGTACTTATATAAAACCAAAACTTAATTTGCTTTCATCTGCTAAAGGAACAAAATTTTCTTGTACTATTAGTCTGATCCTGATAAAATATTATGAGTTTTCTGCCTACAAAGCAAAGCTTTCGTGTCTTACTAACTGCTTCACACTGTCTTCATCCAGTCTTTCATTGCTTAAAATTGAGTCTTCCTAACATCAAGAGCACTAACTTTTACCTACAACTGTGTAACTTCCTGTAATTGTCTGTGAAGGCTTTGTCGCTATGATTAAATGGTTATCTATGTATTGTTTCTTAGTAAGCTATGATCCCATGTGACCAAATGTTCTAAAACCTTTTAATATTTTTGAGAAACTTCCCAAAATCAGTTTCTAAATTAAGTCACATTGACCTAAAAATAACTTTGGGGTTTATCAGAGGGCCCCTAGAGCACATCAAAGATTTATTCTCTCTCCTTAAAAGAGAAATGTTAAGCTAATTCAGTTTCTTTGATATATTAAACTACATGGGAGCATTGTCAAATGAGAAATAATGCTAAGCCTTCTTTATGTTATGTCTAATAAGTATGTAAATGTTCTAAAATTATATATAATTCCTAAAATTCTGATATGTCTTGGTGTAACATTATGAGTCATAATTTTAGTCACTATCTTAACATATGTATTACAGAAATAACTAAATTTCCTTGTCAGTTGCATTCTCATCAAATCTTTAACCGTAGCATTTTCAGTCTGTCATCATTTATAGGAAGTTATTGTTTCACTCTGATGCTTTTTTACAAAAGTGCTTCATCTTCAATAAGACTCATAAAAAGAACTCTGAACACAAATTCCTGACAACTTTAAGATCATAATACTAAACTGGATATAATTTACAGAACTCTAGGGAAAAACTGGGTTTGTAAAACTGCTGCTATCTAAATGTGCTTTAGGAGTCTGTCATGCTTTTGGCACAATTTGGAAATCCCATGGATTCTTAACTTCTGCAGGAGCTCTTGCTAATGGACATATAATTGCTGTTCTGTTATAAGCCGTTTACCTCACTTCTGAAATTACCATTCTTCCTCAGCCCACACTAAGGGAACTGGTACTCTGTCTTTAGGAAATTACAGGGCTGACAAAGCTGCTAAATATGCAGCTCAAAATGGACCTCCCTTCTCCTTTCTCTACTCAATTTTTAAACCTGCTTTTATCCCTCAGTGATATTATTAAGAAACAGGTACATGCCCCACAGTCTAAAAAAGAAAAATGGATATAAAAGGGTGGCAAACACTTAGTAGATGGCTTATATATTGGGCCAAACGGATATCCGAGAGCTCCTTTTCTTTTGACTTTTCCAGTTTATACTTATACCCACCAAATGGGACATATGTGCAGACGGGGGGTAGTTAAGGAACCAAAAGACAATTGGTTTTGCCTTGGCATCCACAAAATTCCTGGTCCAATTAATTCCCAGTACACTACTTGTAAATGTCACAAACTTGTGGAAGAAATCAATATACCCCAGGAAGTCCTCCTAGGACCACAATGCACTTTGCCACGATCCAGATGGATTTCATAGACTTTACCCCAGTTATTCATTCTCACTGTTTGGTCATTGTCTGCATGTTTAGTGGGTGGTCTGAATGGTACCTGACTGGACCTGCTAATGGCACAACAGTGGTAGTGAAACTAATAACTGGGATTATTACATATTTTGGCATTCATTTATGGATTAAATCAGACCAAGGAATTCATTTCACAGGAGAAATTAACCATCTACTTGCAAAAACTGGGATAGACATTAAAGTTTCATACCCCATATTATCCTTAATCACCAGGGCAAACAGAAATTAAAAATCTAGACTTTAGGAAATAAAAAGAACTTCAGGAAACATCCGTTAAGAAACTGAATCTAACCCTGGCTGGTGTGGCTCAGTGGACTCAGTACTGGCCTGTGAACCAAAGGGTAGCAGGTTCGATTCCCAGTCAGGGCGTATGCCTGGTTTGCAGGCCAGGTCCCCAGTTGGGGGTGTGTGAGAAGCAACCACACATTGATGTTTCTATCCTATTCTTCCTCCCTCCCTTCCCCTCTCTCTAAAGATCTCTAAAAGTAAGTAAATAAATTTTTTTTTAAAAAAAGAAAAGAAACCGAACTTAAATGGCCAGAAACTTTGCCCTTGCCCCTTATAAAGATCCAAAAAAGTTCAAAGTCAGAGACATGGATTAACCCCTTTCAAAGTAGTATTTTGGACAACTAAGGCTTATGGGCATCCCTAAACCTCCCATTCCTCGATTAAGTGAACTTTATGGGAATTTAAGTGAACAATTTGATGCTATGACCAGCTATATACAAGAACTAACTAGTATACTTGAAGTATATTGCCAACAGGTAAAAGAACCATGGTCTCCACCAACTGACTTGCCTTCCTTTTCAATCATGAGACTGGATGTACATCAAGGTCTTTTTTAATAAAGATTTTATTCATTTATTTTTAGAGAGGGGAAAGGAAAGAGAAAGAGAGGGATAGAAATATGAATGTGTGGTTGCCTCTCATATACCCCTTACTGGGGACCTGGCCCACAACCCAGGCATGTGCCCTGACTGGGAATCGAACCAGTGACCCTTTGCTTCACAAGCCGGTGCTCAATCCACTGAGTCACACCAGCCAGGGATACATCAAGGTCTTTAGAAGAAAACACATGCTGTCATGTCGCTGGGGAGGATCTTATGAGGTACTACTAACAACCTACATGCCCATCAAAATAAAAATAAATTTCCCCTGGATCTATGCAAGGCATGCCAAAATAAACCTAGGCCTTCTCTCTCAAGACAGCTGGGAAAGAGTCTGTACAGGGGACCTTAAACTAGGATTTCCAGAGCCCCCAAACAGATGGCACCATGATGTGGACAACTTTTCCCAAGATCACAGATCAAAAAACTTATTTTTCATGTATTACCCTTCCCTTAAAAAAACGTATATGTAATTAATGAACACTTTTTTATTTTTATTTTTATTATTTTTTTAAAAATTCTTTTATTGTTGTTCAAGTACAGTTTTCTGCCTTTTCCCCCCACCCTAGCCCAACACCTCAGCCCTCTCTACCTCCCTCCCCTGTTTCCACACCCCCTCCCCATTATTGTTCATGTGTCCTTTATAATTGTTCCTGCAAACCCTTCACCCTTTTCCCCTGAAATTCCCTCCCCTCTCCCCTCTGGTCACTGTCAGCCTGTTCTCAATTTCAGTGTATTTGGTTATATTTTGCTTGTTTGTTTGTTTTGTTGATTAGGTTCCTGTTAAAGGTGAGATCTTATGGTATTTGTCTTTCACCACTTGGCTTTTTTAGCTTAGCATAATGCTTTCCAGTTCTATCCATACTGTTGCGAAGGGTGGGAGCTCCTTTCTTTCTGCTGTGTAGTATTCCATTGTGTAAATGTACCATAGTTTTTGGATCCACTCGTTTGCTGATGGGCACCTCGGTTGCTTCCAGCACTTGGCTATTGTAAATTGCACTGCCATGAACATTGGGGTGCACAAGTTCTTTTGGATTGGTGTTTCAGGATTCTTAGGATCTAATCCCAGCAGTGGAATTGCTGGGTCAAAACGCAGTTCCATTTTTAGTTTTCTAAGGAAATTCCATACTGTTTTCCACAGTGGCTGCACCAGTCTGCATTCCCACCAACAGTGCACTAGGGTTCCCTTTTCTCTGCAACCTCTCCAACACTTGTTTGTTGCTTTGGTTATGATGGCTATTCTGACTGGTGTGAAGTGGTATCTCATTGTGGTTTTAATTTGCATCTCTCTGATAGCTACCGATACTGAGCATCTTTTCATATGTCTCTGGACCCTCTGTATGTCCTCCTTGGAGAAGAGTCTTGAACACTTTTTTCTACATTTATTAATCATTTATTAGGAGGCTAACTGGAGAATGCTTGTCTCCATCTATCCTATCTTCCCTGTTTAGGTTTCCACCATGGACTCTTTTCAACTTGTATCTTGCCATCTTTTTCAACAGGCCAGGCACAAATTGACACTCTTATGCTAGTTTACCAAAGGCTGGCCACGTTCGCTAATCGATCTAATTGTTGGTTATGTCAACATCTGACTAGTGCAAAAAAGCCTGAACTACTGTTTGTTCCGGCCACTGTCAACACCCAGTGGACTAAGTACAGAAGGTGGGTGAATGACAAAGTGTGATGCCTATGACCAGAGGGACATTACTGTGCCTCTTCTTCTTCTGAGTCACTTGGGCAGAGTAAAAACTCTATAGAGGCTAAAGGACTGTCTCTTACCAGATAGACATTAAATGAGCCCTCGCCCATGTGACTCAGTGGATTGAGCACCGGCCTGTGAACTAGAGTCACCCAGAGTTGCCGGTTTGATTCCCAGTCAGGGCACATGCCTGGGTTGTGGGCCAGATCCCTAGTTGGGGGTGCGCGAGAGGCAACCACACATTGATGTTTCTCTCCCTCTCTTTCTCCCTCCCTTCCCCTCTCTCTAAAAATAAATAAATAAATAAAATCTTTAAAACAAAGACAATAAATGAGAATGTTTCCCTTTACATTAAAAACAGGATACTAGACTTTTCCTGGGTGACAAACTCTGTGGTTTGCTTCTGCAGGTGGCCTTTTCAAACTTGCCAAGGAAATTGTAAGTGGCACCAGCATTACCCCTTTCGACACAAATGTCTGCCAAATCACCAGATGTTTTGGATGGCTTACAAGCCACCCTTCTGCAACTGGGGGTATTGAAGCTGCTCCCCTGATTAAACTGCCCAGTACCACAGACTCTATGTAGATGGGCCAAAAATCTGGACCTACTCGGCTGGGCGACAGAACCAATGCTTATGGCTGTCAAAACCAGACCGCAGGCCTTCTATACATCTTTTTTGCAATCTGTTCTGAACTCACAGATCGACAGGATGTATAAACACTGACATAAATCATGAAATACTTCAGATCCTAGGAATTACAGATTCCATGATTCCACCTGAACCTTGTCTGTAAACCACACTGGTCTTTTTATTTTATGTGATGAGTAACCTCTAATAACGTTTTCCCATCTCAAAGGTCAGAATGTGACATGGACTCAGACACCTGGCTCCTTTTCTCACTAAACACTTGTCCCCAAATGTCAGTCAGATCACCTATTGCAGGTCCCTTGTTCATAAAGCTACGCGACATAAACATGCCAGTAGAGAAATCAGAGAAAATCCGTTTGTGTGTGACAGCTCCAAGTTCTTTTCCGTGTTGAGAGTCTTATTCCTCAGCTTCAGTTTCTGAATTAGAGAAGGCAATCTGAAAGCTCTCTCTGGTCATGGAACAAGAGTTCAACACCATTGTGTAAACTCTGGGATTGCTCAGAAGGTAAGAGCTTAGCCTCAGTTGTACTTCAAAATCATCGTACCGGAGGGAAAGGGGGGTGGGGGGAGTTAGGAGAGGGTGAAGACAGGGATAAATGGTGATGGAAGGAGACCTGATTTGTGGTGGTGAACACACAACACAATGTACAGATAATGTGTTATAGAATTGTACACCTGAAACCTATATAATTTTTTAACCAATGATACCCCAATAAAGTCAATAAAAATTAAAAACAAAGCAAAATTGTCATGCCTTAGATACCCTGACGTGCTCGGTAAGGAGGACCTTATGCAATTATCAGTGGAAAATGTTGCTACTATATAAGCCAAACTGGACAAATAGTAATCTAGCTCAAAAGAAAAGATTAAAAATTTCCGTCAGATTAATGAAGGAAAGACATTGTATTGGACCAACATGTTCCCAGGAATGGGGGACTGCTTTAATGGGGTTGTTCTCTTCGTTCACCCTCATTCTAATCTGTTCTTTTCTCTCTTTGCAGATCTCTTACCACTCAGTGTTCATACTGTTTTTGTTTTGTTTTGTTTTGTTTTGTTTTGTCTCTACAGCTGCCAGTCCTGCTTTTAATATGTGAAATATCCAGGAAATTTTCAGAGGAGGGAAATGTCAGGTCCAAGACTGGCCACCTCAAAAATATCCTGAAGTGGCATATGGTTATTTTGAATTAAGGTTACTTGGCCAAAAAAAATAATAACAAAGTTACCTGACCAGCAGCCAGTACCAGAAGGGCACCTTGGCCCTCCCTTCTCTCGTTGAATGCAGGAAATAAATGTCCCCTGGGAAAGGTGTCCTACCCCAACCTGGAAGACTCCCCTATTGCTAGAGATAAACAACTCAGAGCCCAAAAGTCTCTATGATCAACTCTTACTTCCTCTTTTTAAATGTACTAGTTTGTTTAAATGTCTCATTACTAAATGCCCAATCCTTGTTTAGATTGCTTTGCAATGAGCACTAATTTTCTTTATCCTGTCAATTTCTCACACATTTATTGTTTGTCTAAAAAGCATAAAAGGGTGCCTGGTTCTGTCATTTCTCTGAGCCTCACGTTATGATCTGAACATTGTGGTTCTTCGGTGCGAAGGTATTCAATTGGTTTTTCTTCTGTTAATCTAGTCTTGTGTTGATTTTAGTATTTTATTGCTAGTCCAGCCATAAGAACTAAAGAAGGCGGGGAGGGGGGTGGAATTTTCCCTTCCTGAACAGAACAGATAGTTACTTAACATGATAAGAAACATGATCTGCATCAACCAAAAGCCATCATCATGCTATATCTGGCATTCCCATCAAAGCCAAGAGTAAGCGGAGAATGCTTATTATCACCATTATTATGTGACGGGCTGTTCTGGAAGTGCCAGACAATGCAATTTGACTCTTCCTCTTCTCGCTAAGGCTAGCCTTGCATATTCTCTCTGAGGTCATTGGTCCCCTGGATATTCTCACCCATGAGCCCCAGCTTTGCCCACTCTCTCTAATATGGTGTACAAGCAACCCTTCAGCCCTATGAACTCCAGCCATATTTCTTAGTTTCAGTATTTCCTTTTCTTGGCACTTGCCTCTCCAAAGTATAGCACTCCTCTGTATAAGCACGCCACTCTTCCTCGTATAAAGATAGTTTATCTTTTCTCCTGTTGTAAAGAGCTAGTGATAAACCCCTCCCTAACCAGTCTATTTGCCTCCCCCTCTTTCCCCTTCCTGCTGTGGCCCAGCCCTTCCCTCACGCCTACCTCCCTGAGACTTTTTATAACTTTTATTTCCACACCAATCTTCACACTAAATTATCTAACTCCTGTACCACGTACAACAGGTCCTCAAATATCATTGTTGCATTAAAACATTAATGAGATTCTGTAGGAACCTAATTCTTATTTGTATTAATTAGACTATGGTAAAATTGCTTTTGTTATGTGGCATTTCTCTTAAAGTCACAGAACCTGTTGACGATATTAAGTGAGGATCCTCACTTAATTCAAATTCATCCCTAGGCTTTCTCAGTGCTTCTGACTCAAGATTGCCTTGCCACTGGGCTCGGAGGAGGTCAGGTTATAAAGCAATTGTAGATTCAGTCAGTATTCAGGTTACCCGGATGCCCTTTCTGTCTACATATGCCCGGTCCCTGTTTAACAAACAGGGTAGGAGGTTGGTGTAAGGGGAAGTAGAGGAGATGAAGTATCTGTATTTTTGGATAAGGAATCCACAAAAACTTGAAAGTTGCTCTAAAGGTAAAAACAAATGTGAAAGACATGAACAAACTCACAGATTAGGATTTGCCACGGTATTTTTTTCAGTTACAATTTTTAATCTCCTACACCTGCGTTACTTATTCTCTTTCAAACTATGGGCATTTTTATAGAGCAGTTGAGATGTGCTTTTTTAATCCATAAAATTACACTCACTCAGTTAGCATGTGTGCTAATTATAATTTTATAGCAAAAGACATCATTTTCCCATTTTTCATACACATTTGTACATATTCAATTTGATTAATACTTTCACCAACATTCTATTATGCATATATTGAAATATATAGAAAAGTTGAAAGAGCAGTAAAATGTGAAAGAATAGCACAATGAGCCCCCATATATACACCACTTAGCTTCTACAATTAACATTTCCCTGTTTCTGTATTATCATATTATATCTATTTATCTGCACATCCATCTATCCATTCCTGAGTCATTTATCTTGTTTCTTATACGTTCCAAAGTAAGTTGTGGACATTAGAATATATCAAATGTTCATACATAAACATTTCAGCATGAGTTGTTTTGAAAGGATAAGATAGATCTTTATGTATTGGCATATAAAGGTATCCATGATATATTAAACGAAAAGGGTAACATAAAAATACTACTTATGTTAAATATAAGAATTAATGTAACCATACGAATTTAATTCCCTAAACAGACTGCATTTCCCCATTACACTTCCTCAAGAGAAGCCCACTTTTGTTCAGTGCGGAAATGGATCCAGGCCTGAGTATTGAATCATGATCGAGTCAAGCCAGTCGTGGCAATCTTCTGAAATTTCCCAGCTTCCTTTGTTAACAGGGAGGGCCGTGTGATCCAGGTCTGGCTAATGAGAACAAAATGGACATCTTCTGGAGATGTGAACAAATGACTTCTTTGTAGACAGAAAAGACAGATTCAGCTTGCATGGCTTGCCCCTTCTCCCAATCTTTTGGCCTTGAACGCAGACAAAATGTCTGTAGGTGCAACAACCAACTTGCAGTCAAAAGACAAAAGATCAGGACAAAAGCCCATATGCCAAAGATGGCCTTTTCATGTTCTGTGCATATTTTTTAAACAATCGTCACATATATAATTATAATATGTAAATATCTTTGTTAAAAATGAGATAACATAGGCCTGGCTGGTGTGGCTCAGTAGATTGAGTGCCAGCCTGCGAACCAAAGGGTCACCAGTTCAATCCCAGTCAGGGCACATGCCTGGGATGCAGGCCAGGTGCCCAGTAGGGGTCATGCAAGAGACAACCACACATTGATGTTTTTCTCCCTTTCTCCCTCCCTTCCCCTCTCTCTAAAAATAAATAAGTAAAATCTTTAAAAAAAAATGAGATAATATCAACACCAAGTTAATTCAAAGTAAAATTTGGAGACTTAAATGTAAAAGTGTGGGAGAAAGTATCAAAGTGTGAAAAATCAAGTTAAATATATCTTATTGAGTAGTGTTCTGTCTTATCCTGGATTTCCTCCAGGAAATAGAGCCTGAGACAAGGACTTCATACACATGTTAATGTTGGGAAGTGAACTTAGGCAACAGGGGTAGGAAACTGGGAAGAGTGAAGCAGAAATGAAAAGAAAGTCATTAGAAGGGTATGTTTTCAAGTGGCAAAACTGGGTGTAGATCCCACTGAGGAGCCATGTAGAAGGCACTTGAGAATTGTCCACTGGAGGGAGAGAAGGGAACATTTCTCTGCAGCTCCCATATCCATTAGTGAAGGCTCACTACATTGTGTGTTAATTCTCTTGCACATCCACACTCGTGCATGCTTCAGAATGGCAGAACAGATTCCCACAGCCCTATGGCAGAAAGTGAGATACAGCACAGCATAGAGAAGTGCTGCCACGTTCCACCTGCTTGCAGAATGGTAGGCTGAGGGGATGCAAGGCAAGGCATGAGAGGTGTTTTACGTCTGGTCTGAACCCAAGATGACCTGCCTTTTAAAAACAGTGGTAGCAGGAGTTCCAATGAGGCAATTTTGCTTTCATTTTGTTCTTTACTTTTTTATATTTTTGTTTATAAAAACAGGGCCAACTTAATGAAGTGAATAAGCACATGAGCTCTGGAACCAGAAAATCTGGGTATGAAACTCAGCCCCACCATTTAGTTTTTAATTCACTTTTGTCAAGTTACTAAACTGCTCTGTGCCTCAGTTGCATCACCTGTAAAATGGAGATAATAACAACAGTTACCCTATAGACTTGTGAGCACTAAATGAGCTAAGTATCAGCTATTAATACTTTCATAGAAATACATGTTTGTCATAAATAATCAGGATACAGCCCTGGCTTGTGGGACTCAGTGGATTGAGTGCTGGCTTGCAAATCAAAGGGTTGCCAGTTCGATTCCCGGTCAGGGCACATGCCTGGGTTGCAGTCCAGGTCCCAAGTAGGGGGCACTAGAGATGCAACCACACATTGATGTTTCTCTTCCTGTCTTTCTCCCTCCCTTCCTGTGTCTAAAAATAAATAAATAAAATCGTTTAAAAAAAGAATCAGGATACATAACTGTATATAATATGAAATTAAGTGTCCTATATCTGTTAGAATGCTTTCACTTTCAAGAAAGAGAAAAGCAACCCACACTGGCAGTGAGGGGCCGGAGAGAGCAAGGCCCATGAATGGGATATTGGGATGGGAAGCCCTGGGCTCAAGCAGTTGGAAGGTGACATCAAGTTATTTTGTCAGCAAAGTCAGGTTGAGGGGTTGAGGGAAGCTGGGGAGTGGAATGGAACTCAGGTAAACTGAGCAGTTAATGTTAGGCTCCAGCTAGCCAAGGAGAGGTGTTCTTTCCCTTCCCTCTGGTTATTCCTTCTGCCTGTTTTTCTGGTCCTTCACTATCTTGCCGCTTAGCAGCAATACGTTCCCCTCTTGTAACTACGAAAAAGGAGGACATAGGGCTACTGTAGAGGAACTTCTTGGCTCACTTGACAAAAGAACTAAAAAAACCCAACCAAACATACAAAAAGGAAACCCAAAAAACCAGAAGGTCTAGTCATTGTTTGTTCTGAATAAGTTCATCTGAAAAGTATACTTTTGAAAGGCAAACAAAACCTATACCATTAAATTGCCATTAAAATTACAAAGAGCAAAGGGAATGTGTCTGTGGGACTGCACATTTCTTCTTCCTACCCTTCCCCAACATCTTTTTCAAAAAGGAAGACTATCAATATAAAAAGAAAGAGGGAGTGGGAAAAAATGGGGACAACTGTAATTGAATGACAGTAAAAAAAATTTTAAAAGGAGGAAAGAGAGACAAGGAAAGGACACCCTGAGGAGTAGGAAACAGCATCTTTTCCCATACTTTGTTTCAAGTAATCTGCAATGTGAAAAACACCATATAGAAATCATTTTAGAGTAGGTTTCCTCTATGATAGGGTTGAGGAAAGAGAATTATGTGAGTGGGCATGAAAAAGTAGGACAGAGGCCACTGATTTTCTTAGACCTTGCACTCCCTTAGGATGACTACATGATTCACTAATATCTGAGCTACTTGTATGCACATTCAAAGTATACTTAATTCTGTACTCACTAGTGTGGCTCAGTGGGTTGGGCATCATCCTCCAAACCGAGGGGTTGCTGGTTCGATTCCCTGTCGGGGCACATGCCTGGGTTGCGGTCCGGTCCCCGTTTGGGTGCATGTGAGAGACAGCCGATTTATGTTTCTCTCTCACACTTCTCACATCAATGTTTCTCTCCCTCCCTCTCCCTCCCTCTCCCTGAAAGTGAATGAATAGAATCTTTAAAAAATAAAATAAAATATACTTAATTCTTCAGTCCAGCCCTCCAAATTTTATCCTATTTCAGTTTATGTGTGACTTCTTAGAAAAGCCCACTGTTTTGAAGTATATGCGATGAAGAAGAAATTAAAGCTTAGGGAACAATAAGACCACCTCACTCCTATCCTTTGATCATATTGGGATCTAAAATTCATTGATCACCTATTTTACTGTCTCTCATCCCACTGCTATCCTCTCTTCGCTCATTATTCAGCTTAACCTCCAAAGATAACCACTACAATTCCTTCTTCGCAACACTCAACATCCTTGACCCTCTTCTGCTTTATCAAACGGAAGTGAGAAGAGTCCAAACCTAGTTAAACCCAGCACCCTAGCTACTTGGTGCCTGCACAGTTAGATAAGTGTGATTGGTATAAAGCACACAACTATGCTGACTTGTCTCACTTTAAATAACCAGAAAGCTTTATGGACCCTTAATGCTTCCTGGTGATAATAGATATTTCTTAACTTCATTCACTTGCCCACTCATACCTTTTTTTCTCCTTAAAACTTCAACATTTTGCCCTAGCTGGTGTGGCTCAGTGGATTGAGTGCTAGCCTGCGAACCAAAAGGTCGTCAGTCGGATTCCCAGTCACAGCACATGCCTGGGTTGCGGGCCAGGCCCCTAGTGGGGGGCAAATGAGAGGCAACTGATCAACGTATCTCTCACACGTCCAGCTTTCTCTCCCTCTTTTTCTCCCTCCCTTCCCCTCTGTCTAAAAGTAAATAAATAAAATCTTTAAAAAAATACAACAGACTGGGTAACTTATAAACAACAGAAAGTTATTTCTTACAGTTCTGAGAGAAGATGAATGCCCAAGATATAGGTGCCAGCATGGCTGTGTTTCCTGATGAGAGCTGTCTTTCTGATTCATAGCTGATGCCCCCTCCCTCTCACTCAGCCTCAATCCCCACTAGTTTTTACAGCCAGAAGTTATGGAGACTTCTTATCCTGACACTGGAGCCCAAGGAGGGGGTGCCTGATATGGGGCTGGGATCCCTCACTCCTCGGTGGTGGGGGAGACCTTTGCAGCCCAGATATCCCTCCCGATTTTTATCTACCACATGTAGATACAGGACCTGCCTGTTCTGCAATTCGGCCCCTCCTAAGTGTCTCGATGTAGCTTCTTCTTTAAACCTGTAGCTGTAGGACTTCCTTCAGCTGGATTTCAGGTGGTTCTGAATGATGGTGGTTCTATAGTACTAAAGGATAGTACTAAGTATAGTACGGTACTAAAGTATAGTGTATTTTTGATGTGGTTGTGGGAGGATGCGAGAACCGCATTTACCTATGCTGCCATCTTCCTCAGTCAGGATGTGAAACCAGTTCTTTTCCTGTGGTAACGTTGGGTTTACAATGAAGGAGAGAAATCACGATTGTCATTTACTAGCTCCTTGCCAGGGCATTGCCACTGTAATGTTGCCTTCTGAGACAACCATCTTGGTGTCCATTGTGTGATGTGCCCATTTATAAAATCACTAGCCTGACATTGCAAATTCGTGGAAATGGACCAATGTATAGTATTCTAGAATACCTTATTAAAATTATTTTTTAATGATTTTATTTATTTATTTTTACAGAGAAGGGAAGGGAAGAAGAAAGAGGAAGAAAAACATTAATGTGTGGTTGCCTCTTGCATGCCCCATGCTGGGGACCTGGCCCACAACCCAGACTGGGAATCGAACCGGCGACTCTTTAGTTCATAGTCTGGCACTCAATTCACTGAGCCACACCAGCCAGGGCCTTATTAAAATTCTTTATTTTATATCTTAATATTTTACCTTAAGTATAAATGCATATCCATTTGCAGACAACAACGTTATTTGAACACTTGCCTACTGCTTGTTTTAATCATGAAAAAAAAAGAGATTTTAAACATGGAAAGAATTGCATGTTTTATCTTGTGTTGCTTTATTTTAGGAAAAACTAAAAGAACTTTCTGCCTTGGCTGGTGTGGCTCACTGGATTGAGCACCAGCCTGTGAACCAAAGGGTCGCTGGTTCAATTCACAGTCGGGGTGCATGCCTGGGTTGCAGGCCAGGTCCGCAGGTGGGGATGTGTGAGTGGCAACCACATATTGATGTTTCTCTCTCTTTCTCTGTCTCTCTAAAAATAAATAAATAAATAAATAAATAAACAAACAAACTTTCTAAGGTCAATTGTCTGAAGGCTTCTTCATGTTTTATCACCCCCAGGGCCAGAAACCTGTCAGAAATATTTCAGTTGTTTTATTTTATTCAAGTTGTCATTTTGGTAAGTGTGTTTAAAAAGTATGTAATCTGCTATGTGATATGAGTGAAAATGAGCACATATAAAATGATATGTAATGCACAGTTATTTAATCACATTTATTTCATTATTACTTAGAATCAGATGTGAGGTGAAGTAGTACAGAAATCAGAACAGCTTAACTGTGGCCCCAGTGAGGAGTGGAAACCTGCACTCATGTTATTCATGAAAACCGTTGTGTGAGGACTGTTCTGGATTGGTGGGTATTGATATCTTTCTGGGAGTTAACAAGTAAACAGCCATGTTTTTGTCACCCTTATAAAGTCTGTCAGAATTGAAATAGACTCTGTTTGGATTTCTCTTCTGAACTGTGGATAATTGGAAATCAAAATGAACACAGAAAATGGCCAGGGGGAGAAAATCTGCAGGTCCTTGACAATAGAGAGCTTTGATATGGTCCTGCTGACATGACAGGGTAATGGAAACAGTGAATCCTATAAATAAAAAAGGTTTGATAGTTTATCACATAGAGTGAAATAGGTCACATTTGTAAAGCTATACACCGATGGCTGTTTTTCAGCAAAAAACACTGAAAAGGGAGACATGAAGTGGGGAGTTGTAAGTGGAGACTCGAATGTATGGAGAACTAGGGAAAAGGATTTTCCCTTCCTTCTACCGTTCGTCACTTCGGGCTCCTAAAATCTTGGCTTAGGCTAAGGAAAGGAACCAGGCCAAGCGCAGTCAAAGCAGAGAATGGGCCTGAGCCAAGATTGGTTCTGGGACTCGTGCCAACAGTAGTACAGGATTTAGGCTAGGCTACAACTAGGGGCAAGGCTAGCCATGTGATGAGGCTGGGGAGCTGACATGTACTTTGTCTTATATTCCATGCGGTGTAAATATGGAAATTCTAAAGGGTTGGGCAGACATGGCATGGGAACCAGATCTGTCAGTTAGCTCTTTAGAGAAGTTCAACATACAGCCTTCGTTCATGCTAAACCTGGGATCATTTCAAATCATTCCCCGAAATTACCAACAAATGACCCTGAACTATTTTTCCATCGTACAGTACTAAGTATACCCAGCCACATAAGCAGAAGGGAATGGGGATTAGATATTGATGTACTGGACTAGAAATGCAGTGTGATGCAGTGACAAAAAAAAATGGCTTCAGAGTCAGACCCAGATTTAAATCTCTAGTGCATTATTTATTTTCTGTGTGACCTTGGGCAAGTAGCTTAACTGTTCTCAGTTTCAGCTGCTTCATCTGTTAAATGAAGGTGAAAACAGAACCTTCCTCACTGATTTGGTGTATACAGTAAACGAGATCATTTATGTGAAATGCCTGGCCTAAGAGAAGTCCTCATCCTATGCTGGCCCCTCTCCCCCCACTTGTTGCTCTTCCCCTCAAGTTTCTCCTTTTGTTACTGACATAGGCCAGTTAACATCTGTATCTTCTCTACCTTTTTGTGAAAGAAGGACTGTAGCATTTTAAGACAAAGAGCTTTAGGATTCTTTATAAGAAGCATAGGGGTTATAAAATATTAATTTGTATCTTTAAGATAAAACTCTTTTAAAATACATCTCATAAAATAATGAAACCGAACAAATGTCATTTGGAAAATGGCCTTTCCTTTCAGGCTCTCAGACCACTTTTAAAAGAAGTCCTTATATATTTTTCATATGTGGAGAGGAGCAAATGATTAATAAGTACTGTAAGAAATATTTGAATGAGGCTAGCTATGGTCCCAGGTGGGAGAGAGAAAGCAAAAGCTGCCATGTTAAGTCAATATTGGATATTTATTTGGTATTCTTGGGCATGTACATTGCCTTTCCTAAGAACCTGTAACATCCGTTTTCTTTACTTTCCCTCTCCTTATATATTTCAAGTTGTGAAAGCAATTTGAAATTTATAGGAGGCTGATCTGCTTCACTAGGTTAAAGGATTACGGTTCGTTCTCTTTCCAGCATGAAGGACAGCCAGACAGACACGTGGAGCCGAGAATCTCCTATCCTGAGCTGAGATATCCTATCTCCACCTTGGAGTCATCTGCTAAAATGATTAGCTCCAGGATTTCAGATTCTGGTTCTTAAACTCCAGAGGGGAGCCTTGGCCATGTCGCTGCAGTGCAGACCTAGGGAGTATTTTCACTGCCCCAAGTGGTGACAGGATATTAACCAGACCACAAACAAGGCTGCAGTTTCTACACAGGTTGAAATGTAAATTCCTCAGAGCAGTGGCTTTTTCATTTCCTACGACGATGATGAGCAGGGATCAAGATGTGTGGGTATATAAATAGTAATGTTTTTCTAGGAATATCATTGTGAGCAATCCGACTCCTCTCTGCCTCTGGTGCCGTCTTTCAGACCAAAAACAGTGAGCTTCAGGTCTGTATTATCGGTGTTGCTCCAGGCTCAGTGGTCACTCCACAGTATCACAGGTGAAACAGAGTGATCACTTAGGAAAGACTTACTGTCCTGAACTAAGACTGTGCAGGTGCTGTTATTTTGACATGCAAGAAACAGGGGAAATGGAATTTGTCTTCTTGGACATTTAAAAAAATTTTTAGAGCAGTTTTAGGGTCACAGCAATTGAGAGGAAAGTACAGAAATTTCCCATAGATCCCTGCCCCTCACCCATGCGTAACTTCTCCCATTATCAGCAACTCTCCTCAGAGGGGCACATTTATTACACTTGATGAACCTGCATTGAGACATCGTCATCACCCAAAGTCCCTAGTTTACATTAGGGTTCACTCTGGGTGTCGTACATTCTGTAGGTTTGGACACATGTATGACAGGTATCCATTATTTTAGTATCGTACAGAGTATTTTCACTGCTCTAAACATCCTCTAGTACTCCACCTACTCATCTCTCTCCCCCTGGTCCCCACCCCCTGGCTAACACTGCTGTTTTTACTGTCTGCATAGTTTTGGCATTTCCACACCATCATATGGTTGGCACCATACAGTATGCAGCCTTTTCAGATTGGCTCCTTCCACCTAGTAATATGTGCATTTACGATTCTTCATGTCTTTTCATGTCTTGATAGCTCATTTCTTGCATTGTCTGGGTGGACCACAGTTTATTTCACCTAATGAAGGAGATTTTGGTTCCTTCCAAGTTTTGGTAATTATGAATAAAGCTGAAAGGGAATCAAATTTCCAAATCCTCCACTTCCTTTAGTACTATTTTTCTAAAAACTATTTGCCTGAGAACTACCCCCTGTTTGCCTTTCCCACTACTCTTTCCTAGTCTCTCAAAAGGAAAACATACCTTTCAAAGGCCACACATCTTATTACGGTAATTTGACCCAGGGTGTAAAAATCCTTGAGTCTAAACAAAGCAGCAATTTCAAATATTGATATCCAGTAAACTTCATTTTCTTTTCTTTTCTTTTCTTTGATATCCAAGAACCTTCTTTAACTCAAGGCCCTATAACCTACCCCTTCGCCATCCATCTCACTAAGAGATGCATTTCCAATAAAATTCTGTTTTATGTTTAATAACAATAATCATAATGTATATCTTCATGTTATTTTTATCTATTGTGCATACATAATAATTGAAATTATAACTCCACTCAGAAGACTTTATACTTGGAGCCTTATGGTCAAAAGGAAATAAAAATAATTCATGTTGTACTTATGGACATGTTTTGTTGCAGAGAAATTCAGTATGGCGATCAATAGAGGACTTCCAAGTATAAATATAGTTTGTGATAGAATTCAATTCTATGGGGAGAATGCCATGGACATTTGATTTCAAGGAGAAACAGGAACAATGTAAGTTTTCTGAAGGCTAAAGAGAAGTTTACACTTTCCTTGTGCTTTGTGTTTAATGTGTGATGGTAAATCCAATGAAAATCTTTAAAAGCATGACAGTTTTATTTTAAATTGTCACTATGTATAGTATGGTAGAAATGACACCTTTTGCAACCATTTAAACATCATTAAAAATATAGATGATGTCAACTTAAAAATGTGTGAGGCACTGCATAGCTTCTCGAAATTCTTTTAGGGGTTATGTGAGTAAAAATTTGAAGACCCCAGTTCTATAGAGTTGTCGTGAGGGGAAGGTATAATGGGTACAAAGCATCTAGGATAATGCTCAATTAAGGCAGCTATTATCTGAAGGACTGAGTGCTAATTTTAACCCTCTTGCTTCTTTGGGATTTGGTCCAGGGCATTTGTTCTCCTCTGCACTTCAGTTTCATTGTGTAGATAAAGAGAAACACAGGTGACTGTAAAATACTTTGGGCATAGGAAGTTAGATGAGCATGATTATACCTACCATCAGTAACACCCATGGCAAAGTTCATACCAACGAAACTGTAAGCATAGGCTCTGTAAGGCATGTAGCAGATGTTGAATAAATGCTTGTCTAATTACTGAGTGAATGCTATAGAGAACCTTGCTGGAATGAAAGACCATGTACCTATTCATTGGGCACCTTCCCCTAGTACCTGCATTGGTGCTTTTTAAAACCCATTTTGGGCACTTTCTCATAAACATAAAAAGGGTCTGAAATAAAATCTTACCCTGGGACGTGGCTATTTATTAATTTTCACAAGGTGTTTCCTCATTAAACTCTAGCTTGCTGCGATATAATGTAGTAGTAAAGAGCAGTGTCTCTAGAACCAGCCAGGCTAGGAATTTCATTTCCTACGACAATGCTCGGGTTCAAGCTGTGTGTCCTTCACTTAACCTCCTGTCGGGCTGAGCTATCTCATCTTTAAATGGGCACAGTAAGGAACAACTATAAAGGACACATAGACAAAACCAAGGGCGGGTGGAAGCAGGGAGGGAGGTGGGCATGGCTGGGGTTGGGGGGAAGTGGTGAGAGATAAATGCAGACAACTGTGCTTGAACAACAATAAAATAATTTAATAAAATACAAAAGAAATGGGCACAGTAACAACGCTAACCTCATAGGATTGTTTCAAGGATTAGGGAGGTGGGTTATCGGATTATAGGGTGTGTGGAGGGTAGAAGAATGCCTGGTAGAAGAACCTGTGAGTGTTACCTTGTTTGGCAAGAGACTTTGCAGATGCAATTAAGTTAAGGATCTTGAGATGGGAAGATTACCCTAGGTTATTTGGTGGGTCCTTATAAGTGAAAGAGGGAGTCAGGACAGTCAGTGTCACAGCGATGTAGAGGGACAAAGACTTGATAAGCCACTGCTGGCTTTGAAGATGGAGGAAGCAGGCTATTACCTCTGGGGTGTGGACAGCTTCTAGAAGCTGGAAAAGGCGGGGATATGGATTTTCCCTCTATAGCCTCCAGAAAGGAACTCAGCCCTTCTGATATCTTGATTTTGGGTCAGTGAGGCCCATTTCTGATTTCTGACTTCCAGACTGTAGAATAATAAATTTGCATTGTTTTAAGTCACCAAATTCGTGGTAATTTGTTATAGTAGCAATTGGACACTAATACAGGTTAATTTGCCATTGTTACTCCATTTACAACTCCATTCACTTCTGGCTTTTTAAAACTTTCTTCACAGGGCAATGTAATCTTAAAAACTTCTCCAAAATCAAAACGGATGCTTTTGCCCATGCACACACAATTTTCCAGCACCTACCTCTCCTTAATCTCATGGCAGACACCTGCTAATAGTAACCCCTCTTCTCCTGCAATGGACCATGAACAAGACGCCTCTTAGGTTAGTTGCAAGACCATTTATAACATCCTATTCCTAGGTTTTCCACTTAAACATGGAAAATCATGTGCTTTAATCAACGGCCTATGCAGTGAGTTGGGTCACAAAAACCATGCTCTGAGGTCCTGTTCAGGAAAAAGTGAAATCCTACTTATGATTTTTTTTTTTTTTTTTTTTTTTGGCAGGAGGTTCTGAGCTTGACACAGAGGTCCTGGAGCAGGAGTCACCAATAGGAGTCACTATGGACCCTGCAAGTCGAAGGCCCATAGGAATTAGAGCGCCAGGAGCAGCAGAAAGGGAAAAGGGTAGAGAAAAAAAAGAAGGTGGTAGGTCAGAGGGAGGCTGGAAGGAAAACAAATAAACAATCCAGCCAAATAATGGTAACTTAGAGATAGCCTCTCGCAATCTCCTCCCGGGTTCTGCGGCAGTTTCGGAAACTTTCCACTTAAGACTCGGAGTGCTGCGCACCTGCCCCTGGAGGCTGGGCCGGACCGCGAGCCTGGGGCAGGCTGGGAAGCCTTTCTGGGAGGGCGGCGGTCCCTGAGGGGTGGTCGGGAGATCGCAGGGAGGAGTCAAGGGGCGTGAAGCGGAAAGACTACATCTCCCAGGCCGCCACGCTTTCCAGCTGGAGTCCTAGGGCGCTGACTGCTCCCCAGTTTCCGTAGGGAAGCGCCGGGCCACCGCAGCTATTGTACGTTGTGCTCTCGCCCTCCTCTTCCCGCTTGGATGTCTGCGGGGGAAGGCTACGTTTCGTTGCCGCCGCGGCTTAACTCCTCCGGAGCCTAAGAGGACAATAGGCCGGCTCCCTGGGACCAGGGAAAACTCCTGGGAGCCGGAGGACTCCAGTAACGAGACCGTAGGGTGCGTGGAAGACAGCTGGAGAAGCAGCACGAGTGCTCGTTTTCGGTACCAGGGCTTCGCTGGGGTGGGGCTGAGGCTCTGGCTTTAAGGAGGGGGAGGGGACGGTGCAGTCGGGGTTGCCCGCGGAGTTCGGCGAAGGAAATCTGCTAGTTCGGAAGCGAGGAGCAGTGAGGAGAGAAGAGAGGCGGCTCCCATCCCCGGCTCTGACCCCCGCCTACACCCTGGGCGGGCCGATGTGTCAAGTTTGCAATTGCTTAGAAGGATCCCGCCGGTCTTCGGAGGCGATCCGGGCTGCGGTTTCTGCTGCTTTTCTGAAAAGGCGATTGCTAGGGATTATGTTGATTACCAGGCTGCGCCCCGCGGGGATCCGACTGCATTAATTAGCTCTTCCAGTCACCTGAGGCAGTCGCCGCGGGCGGGTACTGACCAGCCAGCTCCCCCAGGAATCTCATTAAAACAGGTACCTGTCTCCCAAGGGAGGGAGGCTGCGAGCTACCCGTCCCATCTGCTCCCCCTACTGTACCACCGATGCTCTTGGTCTTTGTATTTTTCCTTTCTCCTTCTAGCCCCCGCCGTCAGAACCATGGGGCATCCTCCACTGGAGTTCAGCGACTGCTACCTGGACAGCCCGAATTTCCGCGAGAGGCTCAAGTGTTATGAGCAGGAGCTGGAGAGGACCAATAAATTCATCAAGGACGTGATCAAAGACGGCAACGCGCTTATTAGCGCAATGAGAAGTAAGTAGAAGGCTTCGATGAGGTGTTTCCCAGATCCGGTGCCTCTGGCCTTTAAGCTCTTCCACACCGCAGGGGGAAAGGAGGTTTTAGAACACTGGGCCTTTTCCTTCTGTGGCCTTGACCTTGTAAGACAGGATCTATAGCTGGGCCAGGGATACTCTTGCCCTGCTTGTTGTTGGAAAGGGACAACGTACCTGTTAATAGTATATTGTCCCCCGCGCCCCCCAGGTCTGTTCTGTAACACCTGTACTGTCAGACATGTTAAGCACCCACGTCTGTTCCAAGGGGCCATCCAAGCCGATCAAGTAACTGCCTCAGCACCCCCTAAAGAATTGGGAATTCAAGTCAACAGCTTGAACAGTGGTTTTGTCCTGGTCTCTAGGTGTGTGGGGGCCAGTAAAACATTCCCTGGGCAAGTTCGTTTTCTAAAGAAAGCACCTTTGCCCCAGTGGGTTTTTTTTTTTCTTGAAGTTACTGAGCTATGGTTTTGGTTAAGGTCACTCTAAGCTCAGAATTATTGGATGGCCTCACATGCCACTGAATTCTGCTTGAGGGTGGAATAAACAAAGACCTGTCTGGTCCCTGGCAGAAGGAGCCCAGCCCCCCAGGGAGCAAATTACACAGCTAAGGTTGGGATCCATGGGACTCAAGGGACCTCACCTAGCTTGGCTTTCCCAGTGGTCACAGCTGACAGCTGTGGGACTCCCCCCTCCCCGGCCATGTGTGTGGAGTTTTTATTCCTGCTTGTTGGCAGAAGGTTTGGAGTAAGAGAAAGAATAATAAACATCCCCACTGAGAGTGCAGGCAAACCAACCCTTTGTGCCAAAAGTATATACCCAGAAGAATGGCTGATAGTGATTGGATGCAGTGATAATTATTCTTTTCTTTTCTTGGCTGAAAGATGATTGTGAAAAATAAAGTGAGACTCACTGGCAAAAATGCCCTGTATGCTTTTAACTTTGTTCTGAGTGGACTCATCCTGAACATACTGCATCTAGGTCCAGTGTGCGGACCTTCTTAAGGCGGATGCAGCCAACCAAGAGCAGGGAGAAAGGCTTGGACCGTCAGCACAATGATAACTGCTACCAGCTGGGATTTGTTGTGTAGGTCTTCCGATTTGTACCTTGGAGTCTGTGCTGTCCTGGCACATGCTGCCTGCCTGCCTTAGTCAGAATGTATAAAATTGTCTAAGTGCCTGCTGGTCATTTGATTGACTTTGCTCATTTAAAGGTTTGTCCTGTTGTGGCCCAAAAAGAGTAAACTCTTGGCAGCACCTTAAAGATGGGGTGTTTCATGTTGATCCTTAGAAGCGTACATGCCAGGCTTTGGGGTGTGTCTGCACTGAAGAGTTCATTGAGAGGCTAAAGATATGCAGGTTGTGCCACAAAAGTGGTTAGAAAGGTGAGGGTTCACCAAAAGGGAAAGGGGGGGGAGTGTTCAGATTTTCTTTTTATTTACTTGTTGCAGTAAACTGTTAGGTGCAGTATCCACAGTCAAGTGAAGCGCCTCGCAAGGCCCAGGGAGGGAGTGGCTTTGTGAAGTCTACCCTAAGTTCAAACAAAGTGTTTGTCCTAAAAACTGAGTAGCTAAGGCACGTCAGGCAGATTAAGATTCATGAAAAAAAATAAAGTGTTCCATGGAACATTTGGGGAAGGGCAAAACTTTTGTAAGTTGGGGTTAGGGGGGCAAGTTGCGGGGGTTTTTTATTCTTTCCTTTTCTGAGACTGAACCTGGTAAGAGTCAACAATTATGCAGGCCTAGACCTTTGAATATGCGCAAAAGATCCAAGAGATAATGTGACCCTGGGGGCTTCTTGATATTTATGGTGGTTTTCTGTTTCTGGGTATACATAGACAGCCCAAAATAGGACAGGTAGGAAATAAAACCCAGTAGTTAACCCACACTCCATTTCTTTAAGTTGCATGATTCTAAAAACGTGATCAGCAAGAGGCAAAGCCAGGATGTCTTTCACTGTGTTGACCACAGTAATGTTTATACTCCCACTCTGCTTCCTCATGCAGTGCTGGCTGGCCGATGGTTTCAGTAAGTGCGGTGGGAGGAAAACAAATGTAGCCTCTTGCTTTGTGTGGAGGAAAAAGTAGAAGAGAACATTGGGAATTGGATTTCTTATTTTTAAACTTTATTTTTATTGTTGACACTATTAGAGATGTTCCCATTCCCCACTCCCTTACCCCCACCCCCACCCCCGGCATTGCTCACCTCCACCCAGCTGCCACCCCCTTTCCGTCTGGTTATACCCACACTTGTGTTTATGTGATATATATATTTTTTGGCTTGATCTCTTCATCTTTCATCTAGTCCCCCAACCCCTCTCCCCCCTACAGCTGTCAGTCTGTTCCAGGTATCCATGCTTCTGTTTCGATTTTGTTCATCAGTTTATTTTGTTCATTAGATTCCACATACAGGTGAGATTACCTGGTATTTGTCTTTCTCTGACTGGCTTATTTCACCTAGCATAATAATCTCCAAGTCCATTCATGCTGTCACAAAATGCAAGACTTCTTTTTTATGGCTGTATAGTATTCCATTGTGTAAATATACCACAGTTTTTTTATCCACTCATCTACTGGTGTGCACTTGGTTATTGTAAATAATGGTGCAGTGAACATAGGGGTGCGTGTATTCTTTCAAATTAGTGTTTTGGATTTCTTAGGAGATTGGGAATTGGATTTCTAAGACTTGGGTTACCATCTTCGCTTCACCATCTTGGGATGAGATGGCACAAATTACTTCATCTGTAAAGTGAGGGTAATTATACCCACCTCACAGGGTTGTTGTGAGTTTCCAAGAAATTAATGGATTACGAAAGTGCTTCCTGACAGCTAAACATTGTAAGTTGTTTGTAATACATCTTCAGTTTAATAATAAATTTGCTGGTGAAGTGTGTACTTGTCTGGAAGTTTCTGACGGGAAATGCATCAACGAATGTAGTTGGAAACTTTTTTTTGTTGTTATTATCTTGTTGGAAAATGCCCCTCCCCAGATTGGCATGTCTTAGCAGTTCATTTTGTATTCCTGGGTGTGGATTCATTTTGGCATTTGGAATCTGGTATTTAAAGTCAGGAAAATGAGCCCTGGCTGGGATACTTGGTTGGAGTGTTATCTTGTGCACCAAAAGGTTGCTGGTTCAGTTTCCTGTTAGGGCACCTACCTAGGTTGCTGGGCTGATCTCCAGTCATGGGCTCATTCAGGAGGTGACTGATAGATGCTTGTCTCTCACATCGACGTTTCTCTCTCTACCCTCCTCTGCTCTCTGTCAGATCAATAAAAAAACATATATCCTTGGGTGATGATTTTTTAAAAAGTCAGGAAAATAATTGACATCTTTTTTACTTTATGAAGCTGCCCATCGAATCAGACGGCTAGCGTTTCTAGGGACTAATGGCCCGTGGTGCATCCTGCTTCGAACCCCCGCCTCAGTTTCCATGGCAGTTGTTAGCCCAGGTGCGACTTGACTTTTACATTTATCCTGCTTGTGTCTGAATTAGTACACAGCTCTAGGTGAGGTTTTAGTCACAACTGAGTGTGATGCTTACTTTATTAAATGTAGGGCCTGCTTGAAAATTTAGATTTATTTAGATCTACACTCAGAGGTAATTGGTTATTAATGATATTCAGCATGTCCCTTGGGGAAATGGTCAATCCCCCCCCCCCTTTAAATGTGATCTGTTTATAATTGTTGGAAGACGAAGATTATAACTTGAAGTAATGAAAATAAAAACACTGAATAATATTGCTTATTTTTCTGTTTGTTCTTTGTTTTTATGTTGGGAGATTTGGTTTCTGATGTGGTTTGAACATTTTCTAAGCACTCAGGCTGGGTGGTACTCAGAGCCAGTGGTGTGGCTCCTGCTTACATCCCAATGGAACATGATGTACCTAATAAGTGTTATATATAGTTCAATGCACACATACCATTCATTCAGTAAATACTTGTGCCCATACTGTATTCAAGTCTTTGTTCTCAGGGCTGTCACAGATGTGTCAGAGTGAGTCACAGATGGATCCTACCCTCAAGGAGTTCCCAGACAAGATATAGGTAAAGATTAGTATCACATGAGGTAGTAAATATGGCTCTGAGCCGTAAGAGTGGGACAGGTGGATACCATGGTGTGTTCATCAGAAGGAGGGGTCATTTCCCAATGGGAGGACAAAGGAAAACAGAGGAGGAAGGAGCATTGTGATTGGGCAGAATTAATACCTTTACCACTTGTTTAGCTGTTCGCATGTGCCAGATGGTAACATCTTACACCAGCCTTTAAGATGCATGGGTTATTATCCTCATTTTACAGATGAGAAAACTGAAGTTTAGAGTTCTTAAGTAATTTTCTCAACTACTAAGGGCAAGAGTCTGAATTAGAACCCAGACCTGACTCTACAGGTCCTGCTTATTTTACTGCATTGCACAGTATCCACGACAGGGCATTTATTGTAGTACTAGTGACACAGACAATGTAAAGGGACAGCAAATAATTCAGCTCATCTGGAATATGAGATACAGGAAGGGAGGTTTGTGGGACGAGGGTGGAATGGAAGGTTGAGGTCTTGACCATGCAGGAACTGTTAAATACTTCAGACTTTTGAAAAATTAAATTTATTGGGGTGACATTGGTTAATAAGACTATACAGGTTTCAAGTGTACATTTCTTCTTAAAGACTATTTTTTTAGACAGAAGGGAAGGGAGGGAGAAAGAGGGAGAGAGAGAAACATCCATGTGAGAGAGAAACATTAATTGGCTGCCTCTCTCACGCAGCCCCCATTGAACCCACACCCCAGGCATGTGCCCTGACTGGGAATTGAATTGGTGATCTTGCACTTTGTGCAACTTTGCCCAATCCACTAAGCCACATCAGTCAGGGCTCAAGTATGCATTTCTGTGATACATGATCTGTATATTGAGTTCACCACCCAGAGTCAAATCTTCATTACTGAAGGGTCAGATCATACATTTCACCCTCTTTCCCCTTCACTACCCCCCACCTTTCTTTCCTCTGATATGAGTTTTTGTCTTTCTTGTTTGTTCATTTGTTGTATTCAGTTTTATATCTCACATATGAGTGAAATCATATGGTTCTTAACTTATTCTCTGTGACTTATTTTGCTTAGCATGATATTATCGAGGTCCATCCTGTATTTCATCTTTTCTTATGGCTGAGTAGTATTCCATTGTGTATATGACCAAATCTTCTTTATCCAATCCTCTATTTAAGGACACTTCGGTTATTTCCATGTCTTGGGCATTGTGAATAATTAAAAAGTTAACTTTGCAATTAACTTTTCTTTGTAGGCAGGGAGTACTAAAAACATTTTGGTGAGAGACAGCCATGGCTCGAGCTGTGTTTTACAAAGATTCATCTGAGTGTGATGAGTAAGGTGTTAGCAATTCCACACAAATACTTGTGACTTTTTAGCAGTTGATTGGCAGCTTTAAATTTTCTTTGATATAGCTCAGGGGTCTGCAAACGGATTCTCTAAAGGGTTGTATTTTAGGCTTTGATTGCCATGCAATCACTGTGGCAATTAATTAATTGCCATTGTTAGGAGAAAGCAGCTATAGATAATGCACATATGAGATGAGAGTGGCTATATTCTAGCAAAACTTCATTGGCATTGAAATGTGAATTTCACTTAACTTTTACAGGTCATGGAATATTATTCTTCCTTTGAATTTTTCAGCTGGTTAAAAATATAGAAATCATCAGCTCAGCCAGAGAACATACAAAAATAGGTGGCATGCTGGGTTTGTCTCACTGGTAGTTTGCATTCCTTTGGTATAACTGGTTAACCTAAAAATCCTAAGTGGATTTTTATTGGTAAGGCAGTGAATATACCTATTGGGAGAATATTTGACATTTTCCATCAATTAGTTTTACTTTGCTGTGCTGTTAATTGTGTCTGCTATGGATTCAAGGATCACAGGCTCAAATGCTGTGAGAGGCCAAGGAGGAAACAAAAAAGTATGAAGCTGTTGGAAGTGAGTTAATAGGATTGGAGGGATTGGGGTGAAATACAGTGGCCTCAACCCATTCAAAAGGTCTTTATTTTCTGCTCACCCTGGCTGGTGTGGCTCAGTGGATTGAGTGTGGGCCTGTGGGCCTGTGAACCAAAGGATCACCGGTTCGATTCCCAGTCAGGGCACATGCCTGGGTTGTGGACCAGGTTCCCAGTAGGGGGTGTGCGAGAAGCAACCACACATTGATGTTTCTCTCCCTCTCTCTTTCCCTTCCCCTCTCTCTAAAAAAAAATAAATAAAAATGTGCTAGCTAGATAAAATATATTCACAGCCTAAATTCAGTTAGGTTGCAACTCCTGAGATAGATGATTTAGCTCTATTAGTGTCTGAGTCTTGGACTCTGATGGGCTAGGAATATGGAAGGTGACAGTCTGCAGATACAGATTTCTCTGGGAAAGTACCACTGGACCCTGTTTGCAAGTGGCAGAGGCGGAAGGATGGTATAATGGGGAAGTACCCTAGACGTGATTTCTAGATACCAGCGTATGGTTCTAGCTTTGCTCCTAATGGAAGCTGTGATGGTGGTAAGGTCTTTTACTGGGGCCACAGGGCAGCAGCTTTAGAAAAGTGGGGCTAGTTAGGGGACCTATAAGCTCACTTTGAGCTCTAACGTTCCATGCCTTTTAAAATTTCATTTCCTATTTGAATCATTTGGGAAATAAATAACCCAATTATAGCTTCTAACTTTATGCCGACATAAATACTGATATTTAGTGTTCATGATAGTATTTAATTAAACAGTAAAAATTTCAGAATGAAGTAGATGTCAACAAGCCAAGGATAATATACCTTATGTGTATGTACGCTTTTATACATGAAAGAGATATCAGAAAAAGAATTATATCACTAAACGTACACATATACATGCACAACCATGCATTCTTTGTCTAGTACTAATGAACACGTATATCTTAAAATAATATAAAAATGCATTTTGTACTAAAAATGTACATAAAGTTAATAAAGTTGGAAGAATATAATTGGTATAACTTTTATAATCTAGTCTTACATTTTTACAAAAATGTCACTTTCTTACATGTTATACTTTTAAAAAGAGTTTTAGATGTTTATATTAAGGTGACCTTTTGGGTTGCCTGCTCAGGTCTTGCTTTGATACCTGGGGCACCTGTCTGGCAACTGATTGCTTTCCTGAAAGGATGGGTGGATTCCATGAGGCGAATTTGATATTGTGTATACTTAGTGGAGCCATCGTTAGCACGGCACACAGAGAACCTGGGTGTCAGTCCCAACCCTGCCAACTAGCTAACTATGTATCATTGAAAAAGCCTTTCGTTTCATCAGCCTGCTGTCCTATTTGCAAAATTAGAGGTTTGGTCAGTGAGCTTCAGGATTCCTCCTGGCATTATCTGGGCTGCCAACTGTCTTGCTCAAATAGAGCAACCTAAATGGATTCTGTCATAAACTTCAGAGCCAATTTATCTTTAATCTGGGAGTGTGGGCAAAGGGAAAATGTTAACTGATAGGTCCATTGCCAATAGATGACTGGAATTGTGCCGGCCTATCTGATTATCCTCTCAATGAATGAATCTTGACCGGTGTTAACCCGATGCCCTTCAGTTCTCTCCTGACTAGCTCTACAGTGAGGGAGACCAAAACCTTTAATCCCTTTGGGGTGGTTGTAGTGCCATGGTATATGGGGAGGAGTTTGGTTATGTAATGCACATTGTAATTCAGCAGACATCCTGTCATTATCGTAGTAATATTTAACCAGGGCTTTGGAGTACATGGAGTTATTTTAGATATTCTACAGAGTAACTCAGATCAGTGTGATGAGTATGTCTTATGGTGCTGCTGTTAGTAGATACGAAGCAATGTCAGAATTGGGTGGAGACGATATCGACATGTTCACTAAAGGTCCTCAGCAGACCAGATTCCAAAGTAGCTGGACCGGGCGTCCAGTGGGAACTAGCGTGGAAAAGGGAACCAAGCCAGCCTTTAAAGGGACAGGGGATGGCGTTTGGAGTAGGGTAGGGAATATTATGGCTCGACCTGCTCATTAAGAAAAGATTTTCAGTCAGGGTTAAGAGTGATAAAGGAAAACTACTTCTCAGCTTAATTTTTTATAGTCTCATTTTTACAGCATAGCCAAACCTTTTGTTTAATCTGACATCTGTTTCTGTAATCAGTTACTACAGACATTTCCTAAAAGCCCATGAAGATGGAAAGATACATGTTTTTCCAGGAGAGTACTCTGGAAATCTTGAGCTGATTTTCTTTTCTAGTGGTGTGGATGGCCCTCACGATGCTTTATCTGGCTTGTATCCTGTAAAGGCAATTCAATAAGGCTTTACTAATAAGCACCTACTTACATGTCAGGCACTATCGTGGAAATTTGGGATATAATGGTGAATAAGAATGCCATGGGCTTGCCCTCTTGCAGCATACATTAAAACATCTGATTACCCACTCCAATAATTTAATTACAATTGTGAGAACAGTTATGAAGATGATGAGTGTATGAAATATATTCTATCACATGTTACAGAGTGGGGCTTTGTGGGGGCAAAAAGGAGCTAGACCATGGAGATGTAACTGTCCGTAGGGGAAAAAGAATAAACCGAGGAGGAAGAGCTCCTAAGTCAAGGCCCACTGTTTTACTGTCTTGGTTGATAATGGCCCTGACAATGAGCAAGACTTTAAGTGAATGAAGAATTTCTCGGAAACAGACAGGGTGTGGTATCTATCATGGGATCTTTAGGGAAAACTTAATGTACCTATTGCTTCCTTCTTTTATAAGTATAGTAAAATGGTTTTGAAGATTGAACAGGATACCAAATTCAAAAGGTACAAAAGGGAAAATCTTTTCACTCCTCCCTTGTCCAGTTCCCCAGTTCTCTGCCTTAGAGGTAACAACGGACAGCTGTTTGTTTATCCTTGAAAAGACTTTATCCCAGTACTTCTGTCAACCTGTTTTCTCAGGATTGTGCTCCATGGTAGGCAAATTCCCCACCACACTGTGGCAAGATTTCTTTAAGATTGTCCTTGGAGGGAATGGCTAGCTAAAGATCTCAGAAAATCAACTCCTCCATAAAGGCACCCCCCCCCCCAAAAAAAAAAAACCCGAAAAAGAAAACCTGGCAAAAATTGTC
Organism: Desmodus rotundus; assembly: GCF_022682495.2. Classification (NCBI taxonomy): domain Eukaryota; kingdom Metazoa; phylum Chordata; class Mammalia; order Chiroptera; family Phyllostomidae; genus Desmodus; species Desmodus rotundus. Next base: position 6,118,864 of record NC_071400.1, on the reverse strand, counting down.
ACAATCAACTTTTTCAGAACTCTGGAAATCAGCCAAAAAGTTTACAACAATCTGAAGAGTGTTTATTGATGAAAGCATGTTGAACGTCTGAAGTAGTTTGCATAGTGGCGTTTTAACTTACCCTGCCTCCCATTCCCTTCTCCAGCCTTTTGGGGCAGGTTTGAAAACCAACAGCTTCATAACTGCAATAGCTGTGGAAACCAGCAGTCTTTCAACAACTGAGGGGGGAGACTCAGTTTGTACCTCCTCAAAAACTCACATACCCACAGTCTTGTCACTATTTAACCTGTTTCAAAGCTATCTAGATAAGCCCCATTCATAGGGCTTCTCATTGCATCACCTGACTTGGAGTTAGCTCAGTGAGAAAAGTTCTGTCACCTGGGTGTTTAACATTACAGTTTCCTGCAGCTATAATACAAGTCAGGAGAAGCAAGAGCCTGGCCAAAAACTTAAAAGGAAGAAATGGGGAATGAGGTATCCATAGGGGGCTTTGAAAAGCTCTGACATATTCCTGGGGATCTAGAAGACTGTGTACATGCTCAGGGCTGTGCATATGCCTAGAAAAGACCCAAGAGGGCCCCAGTTTGTCTCCTCTGGCTGAACGTGAGGTAGAGTTGTAAACTGCCTGAATGAGTGTTGAAGGAATGTCCCAACATGCACACTGTGCCCCTCAGCGAAAGGAGGGAGGCTTAATGGTTCAAGACCCTTAAGGACATCTCTGAATACTCACTAGCTGGCCACTAAGCTAACCAAGTGGAGACTTCAGTGGCCACATACTATAACGCAGGTGGCAAACACAAGGCCCGCGGGCTGAATCTGGCCCTCCTTGATTTATCTGGCCCAGCACCTTGTTTCTACCCGGTGGCAGCACTGAGTTCTCGCTTAACAGTTAAGGAGTAAGTTACATCCATACAGTCCTAAAATGATATTCGGCCCTTTGAAGGCAACCGCAAGGCTGATGTGGTTTCGGCCCCTGATGAAAATGAGTCTGACACCCCCGCTCTAGGGAATATAGACACTGCCAGAGTTAGTCCAGAAAGATACTAAACAAACAAACAAACAAATAATGCCAATGACGATGACAAAAACAACAATAACAATAAAACCCGGAGGGGTCAGAATCTGATCTCTATAAGTACCATGTTATTGTATTGTCTAAAATGTCCAATTTTCAACAAAAAATGTTCAGACCTGCAAAAGAAAGAAATGTATGGTCTTTACACACGAAAAATGCAGTCAGTGTAAACTGTACCTGTTGAGGCCTAAATGTTGGAATTCAGACAAAGATTTAAATCAGGTAATGCAAATATATTCAAAGACCTAAAAGAAGCCATGTCTGAGGATTTAAAGGAAGGCAAGAGAACAGTGTCTCACCAAAGACATAATACAAGGACATAAAAAATGATTAAAATGCATGAGCTAGACATGCTGTAGTTGAAAGGAAAATAATTGACATTAAAAATTCACTTGAGAGCCTCTACAATAGATTTGATCTGGAAGAGAAAAGAACCACAAAACTTGAAGAGAAGTGAATTGAGATTATCCAGTCTGAGCAAAAGAAAGACAAAAACAAAAATGAACAGGCCCTGGCTGGGTAGCTCAGTTGATTACAGCGTCCTGCTACGTCAAGGTTGAAAGTTTGATACCCAGTCAGGGAACATACAAGAATCAACCAATGAATGCACCAAGATGTGGGACAAATCAGTGTTTCTTTCTCTCCTCCCTTTCTCTCTCTCTCTCTCTCCAATCAAAAAAAATGAACAGAGCCCCAGAAACTGTGGGACATGATAAAGTGTATTAATGTATGTACAGTGGAAGTCTCAGAAGGAGGACATAGAAAGGAGCAGAAAGACTACTTGAAGGCATAATGGCCAAAAAAATCCCCAAATTTGATGAGTAGCACTAATCTCCAGATTCAAGAAGTGCAACGGAATTGGAACCACTTGTGAAGATGTATACCTAGATGCATTATAGTCAAACTGACAAAATCCGAAGACAAAGAGAGGATCTTGAAAGAAGCAAGACGAGCCCTGGGTGGTGTGGCTAAGTAGATTGAGCACTGACCTGTGAACCAAAGGGTTTCTGGTTCGATTCCCGGTCAGGGCACATGCCTGGGTTGTGGTCCAGGTCTCCAGTAGGGGGCGTGTGAGAGGCAGCCACACATTGATGTTTCTCTCTCTCTCTTCCTCCCTCCTCCCTCTAAAAATAAATAAAATCTTTAAAAGACTTTAAACTTTTAAAAGACATTTAAACTTAAATCTTTAAGTTTGAGAACTGAGGTTCCACTGTAAAAGGATAGAGAACTATACCAAGCCAACAGTAACCAAGGAGAGTTAGTATGGGTATACTAATATCAGACAAAATAGATATTAAGACAAAACTTCTATGATATACAGAGAAAAACATTTTATAATGGTAAAGCAGTCAATATATCAGGAAGGTATAAAATCATAAACAGACCCCCAAAATACATGAAACAATGTGGACAGAACTGAAGGGAGGAATAGATACCTAGCAATAAATATTTGGGGGTTTTAATATTCTACTTTAAATAATGGATAGAGTAGCTAGACATATATCAACAAGAAACTAGAAGACTTGAACAACACTGTGAACCAGCGAGGTCTTTTACATACATCTATAGAACCCTTGACACAACAGCAGAATACACATTCTTCTCAAGTGCACATGCAACATTATTCCTCTGCTAGGGCAAAAAACATGCCTGAATATATTTATTCATACCAAGTATGTTTGATAGCCGTAGTGAAATGAAATTATAAATCAGTAACAGAAGGATAGTTCACAACGGAAGGCAATTCACAAATACAGGGTAGGGCAAAAGTAGGTTTACAGTTTGTGTGGAAAATAATACAATCGTTAATAAATAATAATACAAGAATAAACCCTTACTCACAAATGTAAACCTACCTTCGCCAAACCCTGTATTTGGAAATTATACTCCTAAGTAACCAGTGGGTCAAAGAAGAAATCAGAAGGGAAATTAGAAAACACTTTGCAATGAGTAAAAATGAAAACAGCATACCAAAACTTAAGGGATGCAGCAAAAATAGTGCTTAGGGGAATATTTATAGCTTTTTCTTAAAAACCACATTGGAAATTAAAAAAACATTGTTTTTTTTAAAATTTATTTTATGTTTTTTCAATCCTCGCCCAAGGATACATTCATTTCTTTTTTAGAGAGGAGGGAGGGGAGGGGAGGGGAGGGAGGGAGAGAGAGAGAGAGAGAGAGATGTGAGAGAAAGATCGATCTGTTGCCTGCCCAACCTGGGACTGAACCCACAATTCAGACATGTGCCCTGAGCAGGAATCAAACCCACAACTTTTTGGTTCATGGGACGATGCTCCAGCCAACCAGGCCACACTGGCCAGGGTTGGGGCACATTTATTGCTTTAAATGCCTGCATCAGAAAAAGAAACATCACAATTCAATAACCTAATCTTCTACATTATAGAACTATAAAAAGAAGATTGAATTAATCCCAAAGTAGAAGGAAAGAAATGATAAAAATGAGAGTGGAGTTAAATGAAATAAGGATAGGGAAACCACAGAGAAATTTTATTTGATTTAATCTTGTATTTTTTTCCATTACCATTTAGTCTCTTTATACTCCCCTCCCCCTAGTAATCACCTCACTGTTGTCCATATACATGAGTCCTTTTTCCTTTTTGCTCCAGAGAAAATTTTTAAAAAATCAAAAGTTGGTTTTTAAAAAGATAACAGTGAGAAACCATTAGCTTGACTGACAAAGACAAAAGAGAGGAGACATTTATTAGAAGCAGGAATGAAGAAGGGGTCACTACTACCAACACTACAAAAATAGAAGAATAAAAGGGAATGCCACCACTAACTTTATACCAATAAACTTAGATGAATTGGACAAATTTCTAGGAAGACACAAACTATACAAATTTACTTCACACTCACTGGGAAATCTGTATAGACTTACAACAAGTAAAGGCATTGAATTAGTAACCAAAATACCATCCACAAAGAAAAGCCCAGGCCTAGATGGCTTTGCTGGTGAAGTTTTCCAAACTTTTAAAGAAAAGCTAGTACACATACTTAGCCAACTCTTCCAAAAACTAGAAAAGGAGAGAACACTTAACACATTCTTTGAGGCCAATAGTATTCTGATACCAAAACCAAAGACATCACAAGAAAACCATAGACTAGATTCCCTGAAGAGTGTAGATGCAAAAATCCACAACAAAATGCTAGCAAACCAAATCCAGCAAATAATACAAATCCTTTGTATTATTTTAATACAAAACCAAATGTATTAAAAAATATATAGACCATAAGTCAGTGGAATTTATTCCAGGAATGCGAAGTTAATTTAACATCTGAAAATCGATGAATGTAATTAATGTAATAAAACAAGTAATTGGAAAAAGAAAACCCATAGTGTTAGCAAAATAGATTCAGATATTTTATAAAAGGCCACTCTCTTATTATGAAAACACTAAACACATTCAGTATGTTATGTTTGTGCTTGTGTACGGCTGGCGGGGAGGGGCCGGATGAGCTGTGACTGCTGTTGGGTAAAGGATTTCTTTTGGGGCTTGTGAAAATTTTCTAAAATTAGATTGTGATAGTTGCACAACTCTGTGAGTATACTAAACCCCACTTAATTGTACACTTGAATGGGTGAATTTTATGCTCTGTGAGTTATAATCTCAAAGACATTGTGCTTGGAGAAACAGGTGCTTGGCTTACATACCTGCACCCTTCTTGGTCTCTTCCTTATAGAGCAACAGACCTGGAGGGTTGTTGAGAAAGTTTTACATGCACTCTGTCGGGTGTATATCCAGGGACAAGGAAGCTAAGGGAAAGAACGGACTCTTCAGGGACCTAGAGTTAAGAATCTGGATTGGGACAAGAATCAGGTTTCTTGGTTTTCCATCTCAAGGCTCTTTCTGCACCGTACTCTAAGGCAGGTGCCTTGCATTATAACTGCCTGGGCCCTGGCTGGTGTGGCTCAGTGGATTGAGCACAGGCTCTGAAACAAAGGGTTGCCATTTCGATTTCCAGTCAGGGCACATGCCTGGGTTGCAGGCCAGGTTCCCAGTACGGGGCGCTGGAGAAGCAACCCACACACTGATATTTCTCTTCCTCTCTTTCTCCTTCTCTTCCCCTCTGTCTAAAGATGAATAAATAAAATCTTAAAAAAATAACTGCCTGGATGTTCCTTATTAGGGCCGAGGGTGCTTTTGTTTGAAATGACCCAGTTGGCTGCCAAGAACTGTGCCAGTGGAAAGTTCCCTTATATTCCCTTCCCTGAATCATCACGGCTGGGATCAGATGGTTTTCCTGTTGAACATTCTAGCCCAAGGTTAATGAGGGTCGGGTTGTATTTTCTTTCCTTCGATGTAGAAGAACGGCAGTACCTCTTGGTGGTGCGACACCTGTCCTCTTTGCTTCCTGCCCTGAGAGCCTCCACCAGCTGGTTGGGCATTTCCAGAGGCCTCCCCTCTTGTCTGCTCATCTATAGACTTCTTATGGCAAAGGCAGCTGCTTTCCATGTAGTGGATAGTGTATATTGAGAAACGTGTGGCATTACTAAAGGGTGACATATTTATTATTTTTATTCTAAGGCAGCATGGAATCCCTCACAAGTGGCAAGCAGTCTGCCCAGTACTGTAGCACCATATTAGGAACTTCAAGGCAGCTCTTTGCGAAAGGTTTTCATTAAGGACTTCCCAGAAGCAGGAGGGCCACATTTCGGCTTCCAACTCTCTTTCCAGAGCCAGGCTGTCGTGGAAAAGCCTCTGCCTGTGATTGGAAAAATATGTATTATATATGTGGCGGTTGACAGCTGGGGACTAATCCTGAATTCATCCATCCTGAATTTACTAGGTGGGGAGAGGTAGGGGCCACTGAGGTATTTTATTATAGCTGTTCCTTACAACTTACGTTTCAAGTGGCAAAACTAAAACTGAAAAGAGGGTTGTAAAGAGAGTGTCCCCATCACCCTCATCACCATGCTGAATTTCTCTCACTCTTAGCATGGGAAATATTGATACCTCTCCATATTTGGTTTATGTGGACAGGTCTGTCTTCTAGAATTCGTGTCTAGTGTTCCAGGGTTTATGGGACTACTTATTCTGTTTGTGGTACCAAGTGGGAAAGTGAGAGGTACCAGCGTGCTGTTTGGGTAACAGCCCAGCGAGGCATTGTATGGCTGCACCAGCACACTGGAAGGGGAGGGAAAGCTGAGGATTCTTGGCATTTGGTTTGCTTTTTTCCTTTGTGAAAAGCAGATGCTGTTTAACCATTTTCTTTTCTTTTTGACTAATGGGCAGCATCTTGCGGCTAATGGACGCAGAGAATTCTAAGGGCCCTTCAGAGAACATTTCATTTCACTCTTTCATATTTCAGATAAGCAGCAAACCTAACAGGGCATCGTCCTTGTCCAAAGTGGCGGAGCCGGTTAACCACAGTCTGTACTGGAACCAAATACTCAGTCTCACTCCAGGGCTCTGAAGTGTCGCTGTGCCTCACGAAAACAGTTTCTACCCTTCACCAACATCGTTTTGCTGAGCCTATGATTTTTTTTCTCAGAATCACTTTCAGCTTGTGAAAGAAAAGAATTGTTTTCTCTTTACTGCTGCTTGCCAAGAATGTACCTCCAGTGTTGGCCTGAAGGAGCTGAGCATTTCACAGACCTGCAGGAATGGAGTGGGGGAAGGTGCAGGGAGTCTGAATGTACTGCTTTACTTTTTCTGGTTGGCGCTTGCCCAGTAGGAGTGCGATGAAATAGAATATTAAGACAGAGCCCTGCTATCATAGCCCCATCCCCAGATATGTGGAATTTAGAGAGTGCAATTATGAATGAGGGAGAAGCAAGTCTAATAGAAATTGGGTTGGGTGTAGGTGCAGTAATGTTTGTGCGGTGCAATGCCCAGGGTGGGGTCTGTGAATGCGGTCTCGCTCAGGCTGACTGATTACCTGGCTGTGGATGTGAATACACGTATGAGTATGAACTAACATTTGCAAAGCACTTTCTGGTATGCAAGGCACTTTCACATATATAATTAATCTGGGAAGGAAAGTGTCATTATCTCCATTTTTATAGTTGAGGAAACTAAGGCTTAGGGAGCCAAGGTACTTTCGAGCTGCCAGTCAGTAGTGGAGCTAAGACTTAGATTGTGGTGAGTATTCTTTTCACTGTTCCACATTGCTTTTATTCCCTTTAATGATGAAAGAGAATAGAAGTGCTGTTCAGAGGAACAGGTGGTTCAGAAAGTAGAGGTATGAAGAAGAGACATGGGGACTTCTGTGCAGAAGCGGGAGCAGCTGCATGTGTACGTGTGTACATGGGGAGTGGCCATGCAGGGCTGTCCAACCTTTTGGTGTCTCTGGGCCACACTATAAGAAGAAGAGTTGTCTTGGGCCACGCATTGAATACACAAACACTTACGAAAACTGATGAGCAAGAAAAAGGTTATAAGTACACTTACGAGTTTGTGTTGGGCCGCATCATAGCCATCCTGGGCTGCATGCGGTCTGCGGGCCACGGGACAGACACCCCTGGAAGCTGGCAGTCAGCAGTAGAGGAGCGGGACGCTGACAGGGCTGATAGACCAGAGCTTGTGCCATCAGCCAGACTGTGCTGTTCTGTGAGGGCCGCTGTGGAGAAGACAGTCCACAGCGACAGAGAGATATCTCTAAAGGAGAATTATCTGAAGCCAACGGAGCTGGTTAAAAAAGTTGGGGAAGCCTCATATTAGTGATAGGGGAGGGGGTGACCCTGGGCCTTTTTCATTACATCTTTAGGATGGAAAATAAACCGAAATGTTGTAAAGTCATTAATTAGGAGGAAAAATAGGGGCCACTTGTTTTCTATTCTAGAAGTTTCGTTGGCGGTGCAGACATTATTTAGCCCAAGTTATCTGTGAACAGTGAGTTTTGGGGCTAATACACATCTTGTTTGAAACCAGTTTCATTCTCAGATGGAGTTGTGTGTTTACGTTGATACCATATGCAATGCTTCATAAAAATAATGAAGTATAATATCTTCCTTAGTGTTTTTCAGTTCACCAAACAATTTGATCTATGATGTCAATTTGATTTTTACAACAATCCTAGGAGCTAATCAGGTAGGAGATTATTAGTGTTCCTCTTGTACAAGGGAAGTCGCCAAGGGCAGATAATGTTCTCTCAGTGTTACAGATGAGGACATTGAAATTCAGAGAAGTGAAGTAATTTGCTCAGAGATACTCAGCTGGTGTGTAGAAAATTGGGGTGCAAACCTGGATCTTCTGGCTCCTAACACCTCTAAATTTGCTACCGTGTTCTGATGTATTCTCTGTAGCAGCGGCTCAGTGATTATGCCTTGAAGGGTGGCTTTAGGAAGTCTGTGTCTCTGGGCTTTTCTCTATGGTCCCTGGCCATGTTAGATACCTGATTATTTCTGATGTTCCGCCCAGCTGTGGCCTGGCTTTGTACTCAGCTCTCTCCTGCTCCTGGGACCATCCCTCCCCACATCATCTCCCTATGTATGGTAGCTCACTCTCTGTGAAACCCTACCATTCACTTCCCTCAGTGTTGCCTGATGACAGCTGCCATCTCCTTTTCCCTCCAGGACCCTAGGAAGCCCTCTCAGAGACCTGGCCTCACTGTGCTTTGTTTTTGTGCCTAGCCACCTGTTCCTGCTCCTGTGAGTCACTCGCCACCCTCCAAATTGTGATCAAAAGTATTTTGGACCCTCTCATGCCACATGTTATGTAGCCCCCATTCAAAAGAGCTCATAAATTTAGGTGTGCCACGGTGATATTCAGGGCCCATCCTTCGGCCTCTGTCTTACCCTTGTGCCTTTAATTGGCTTCTGTTCCCCTGGCAATATGGGGATAATTGGTCATGTTTCTTGCGCAGGGCCCATTACATAGGTTTGCCTTGCGGCAGGCCATGTTTCCCTGGCCCACATCTGGCATTATTGCCACAGCTATTGCTGTTCTTTTGTCAGGTCGAACAAGTCCAGCAGGATCTGGCCCACTGATGCATTGAGCCGGCCACTGGGCAAAGGAGGCACTTGCTTGGCAAGTTTTCTCTCCTTTTTTTGGGGGGGTGGGGAGAAATTTTTTTTCATAGCAGTGTCACCCTCATGGAGTTAGTAGCCCCTTATAGGACTGGCTTTCCCAAAGTGTGGCCCTATGAGAGCTTCTGGGTGTTCTGAAGGCTCCTGGCCAATTATGGCTTTGATGTTTCTTATAGGATACTCTCTGAGTTTCTGCATCAGGCAGTAGTTAATAACGTGATGTTTAATAAAAAGCATGTGTCTTCCACTGGCACTTCAGAGAAGGTAGCTCTCCATTGGACCAGCTAAGAGTTTTATTTTCTGATGGTGACAAGCACAGGTAAGTAGAATAGGTACTCACAGGCATTATTTACTTTGAGGTGTTTTTATAGCCTGTAACTTGGACAATAACCGATTGAGGGAAACCTTTTAGTCTTGGACCTTTGTTCTTCACTCCTTCTCAGCGGTCCTGGGCAGGAGAGAGAGGGGAGAAGGTACAGAAACTTGGTGTCTCTATTTGCGGTAAAGCAAGGGTCAGCATCCTATGGCCCATGGACCAAATCCTGCCTACCACCTGTTTTTGTAACTAATATCTGTTGTTGTAAATAACATTTTATCGGCCTATAGCCATGCCCACTTGTTTACATATTGTCTATGTCTGCTCGTTGTGCTAAAATGGCGGAGTTGAGTAATTATGACAGGACAACCCTCAAAGACTATATAATAGGCTGTGCAGCGTTAATTGGCTGTTGTTGGGTAGGGCACGACATTGAGTTCTGTGTGTGTTCCATGGACCTTCTCATTTTTGTCCAGCTTTAGCTGGGTTTGCATAGAGGGATATGCAAGGAAGTGGTTTGGGAAATAGCCTACTTTCTCATACCTATTGAAGACTTCGAATCCATATGGTGCTACTCAGAGTTTTCCTGTTTGAGTGGGCAAAGTCTTCACTATCAGTGATGTATTCCTAGTGCCCAGTCCAGGGCCTGACATAAACCTGACTCTGGTCTCAGGAAGCTGTCATCCAGGGGTTCTGCTTTCCCCAATGCCCAGTCAGAAACACGTTATTTCTCTAGTGCAAATATTTCACTCTTCTTGGTTGTCTTTTGGCATGTGGTCACCAACCCGCTTCCTCCTCCCCGTTATAGACAGTAATTGAGATAGCTTACAGAGCTCCTGCATAGTTTGTATGCATTTCTTGGTTTTGAATTTCGAATTGGTGTATTAGGCCCTAAGGTGTATGTTGTACTATTAAGTAATACATGAGTAACCTATGGTTCTGCTGGAAGGGAAACCCATGCATTCTGATCTGTTATTTGTAATAAGATAGCAGGAGCCTTTCTCTTTCCTTGACAGAGTTGGGAAATGAAAGGGGCCAGACAGCAGTTCCCTTCATAGTTAACAGTGATGCAATATACTGAGCAGGGAAGGCGATGGGGCAGGAACCACAAAAGTCACAACAAGGCATGTTGCCCAGCCAGGCTTTCTCCAACTTGTCAGATAATATTTCACCGAGGTCTAAAGAAATGAGATGTTGTGAATAAGAGTATACTTCTCAACTTCCCTGGTTCTTATTTATTACTTCAGATTGATTGGTGTGATTCTGGTATTTTGATAGGATTATTTTGGTATGATTTCACAGGAATTTTAAAAGCGTGGCAGTTGCTAGATGCAATTTCACATTACTTGTGGTATCTTTACTGAAATGGAACAATCTGGCCTCTAAACCCCAGTTTTAGAGAATGACCACAGGCTCCCCTGCGTAAGTAGGGCAAGGAAAATCAGAATTTATAGTGTTAGAAGGAGTCTGGGAGCTCATGGAGTCAACTCCTTGGTTTTCCAGCCACTTAAATCAGCCAAGATACATGAGAGTAAGAAAAGGAATGAAATTAGATTGTTGCCCTGGGGGATGTTTTCCATCCTTAACCTCTGTCCTTTTGGGAGCGCTCGAATGTAGTTTGATAGGAAAATATAACTTTTGGACCCCAGAGCTTTAACTAAGTCTTCTAATTTTTTAAAAATCTTGCCTAAAGGGCACTAACGACTAAAGTAGTTACAAATATAGCCTTGGCTGGAGTTCTGTTACTGAGCTTAGGTTTCAGCATATTCTCTCTCTAGGAATTGACGTTCATTAGCAACAATTGACATGGTGAGGCTTAGTGCAGTGGCATAATGTCCAGAGAGTGAGCATTGACATCGGAAGCACACAGACCTGGGTTCGAATTCCACATCTGCCACTGACTAGTGGGTGGCATTTTGCAAGCGACCAGCCTCTTAAAAGTCTCAGTTTCCTCAACTATAAATGGAGATAGTGATACTAATCTTGGTCATTGAGTGTATTAATGAAATACGATATTTACAAATTACATCCTTTTACTAAATGTTAGTCACTGCTGTCTTAAGTATATTTTGAAAAAACATTTATGGCAATGCTTGTGCCATAAATAAACGTAAACCCTGGCTGGTGTGGTTCAGTTGGCTGAGCATCGTCCTGCAAAGCAAATGGTCACTGGTTTGATTCCTGGTCATGGCACATGTCTGGGTTGCAGGTTCAGTTCTCAGTTGGGGCAAATGCAACCGATGGATGTTTCTCTCCCTCTCTTTCTCCCTCCTTCCTCTCTCTCTCTACAATCAGTAAAAGAAAAAAATGAAAAAAAAACCCCAAGACCAAAAAAATAAATAAACTTAAAAATGTAGTCATTGGCAACTTGATCAGAGTTTGGATGTGGATCCTTCCATGAGAATTCCTTGAATTCTCATTTTTTGTAAAGAGAAGAGCAGAGAAATGTAAGTCATATTGCTTTCTGTCGTACAGCCTTGCAGACAGACACTTCAATGAGAGTAAAGTAGGGACCCATCAAGAAGCCTTCTGGGATAGCATATAAAAGAAAGCGCACTGACAACGAAGGTACTAGTGTGCCTGGCCTTGGTGTCCTTAAGGTGATCTTATATCTCCCCTGTGGTTCTGCTGGCGCTGAGAACTGGGAACACTCTTTGGTCAGAGGGCCTGACATAGTTCCTGGCCCTAAGTATTCTCCGAGTATTTTCTTTGAATGAGTAATGAAATCCTCTTTTGCAACAGATAAGTTGAGACAAAGAACAGTTAAATGGCTTAGCCGAAGATTAACACACAGACTGTAGGCTTATCTTTAATGCCAGCTCCGCTCCTGCCTTGGTTTCTTAACAAATCCTTTCCTTTCCAGCCTGTTTTCCACTTGCCTCATGCATATTCTGCAGGATTATGTAGAAAGACTTCCTTCCCTCTTAGCAGCTGGTGGTTTGCTTCTACCTAAATTAGGAGAGTAGGCTAAAAATGCAATGAGAGTGCCATATGGCAGTTCAGAGTACAGTGTTTTATCTATGACTTCTTAGTTGTCGAAATTACAACAATTAGGGAGGACCCCTTTTTTGTATGTTTCATCAGAGCTGTGGTTAAGCAAAGGGGCCAGGGTGGGGTTGTGGGGAAGAATGGGTGGTCATGGCATGGATTTTAAGATTTTATTTATTTTTAGAGAGGGGGAGAAAGAGAGGGAGAGAAACATTGATGTGTGAGAGATCCATCGATTGGTTGCCTCTTACACGCTCCCAAGTGGGGACCTGGCCTGCAACCCAGGCATGTGCCCTGACTGGGAATCCTACTGGTGACCTTTCGATTCACAGGCTGGCAATCAGTCCACTGAGCCACACCAGCCAGGGCCATGGCTTGGAATTTACAGGCAGATGGTATTAGCTCAGAAGAAAACACAGTAGCAGTAATGTGTGGGTGTGGTATAGAGAATATGATTCCTTCTATAGCCCTCATCCTTGAATCTGTCTACATTCCCCAGGGACTTGGCATTAATTAACTTAAAACCGGTTTTTCTGATAGACGGAGCCACAGGGCAGGCATAAAACACATTAGTGGAGCTGTATGTAGAAATTCTGTCCGAATATACAGATACTGTCTCTAGGAAGCTGGCTTCTTTTTGAACTTCACACTATGCCCCAGTTGTTGCAGAAGTAATTTAGAAACCTCAGAAGAAATAGATAAACAGGGTCTGTTACATACTGTGTCTAAACAAGTTGGAGCAGGATCATTTCACATAGATGGCAGGCTGTCTGGCTTGTTTGTCTTTCCTCTGCCTGTGCTTCCTGTCGGGCTTTCAGTCACTGCGGCAGCTCATTATGATTGTAGGGAACCTTGGCCACGGTGCAGATGGGACCCAGGAATTCTGATTCTTGACCTGACATCTGGACTACCTTCAGATGCCTCTGGCACTTGTGTAAAAAAGGAAATGCTTTAAAAGATTAATACTAGAATAATAAAATAAACACTTCCACATGAAAAGTTAGCCACAGTTCCTCAGTTGCTTTTCTTCCCCTTTTAAGTCCCAAGAGCACACAGCCGAGATGGGCCTAGTATCTTTCTTTCTACTGTTTTAGACAAGTTATTCTCCCACTTTATAAAATTGCCGTATAATTTGCAACCCTCCTTATGATGTCAGAAACGAGGTATGTTTAATAGAGTCTGAGATATAATTTTAAAATTATTTTTAACTCTGGTCAAATATATACATAAATACAATTTACCATTGTAACCATTTTTAAGTGTAGAGCTCAGTTTTGTTAAATGTATTCACGTCGTTGTGCAACCATCTGTCCGTCTTCAGAACTTTTTTCACCTAGTAAAACTGAACCTCTGCGCCTATTAAACTATAACTCGCCATTTCCTTCTCCCCTCAGCCCCAGGCAAGGACTGTTCTACTTTCTGTCTCTGTGAATCTGGCTTTTCTAGGTAGCTCATGTAATGGAACTGTGCAGTATTTGTCTTTCCATGACTGGCTTAATGTTAGCATAATGTCCTCAAGGTTCATCCATGTGGTAGCATGTGTCAGAGTTTCCTTCCTTTGGGGGGCTGAATTGTGTGCATAGACCACATATTCTTTAACCCGTCTATCAATCTATTGACACTTGCATTGCTTCCACATTTTTAAAGCAAAATAATTCATCATTGAGGTGTAATTGACATGCAACATGACATCACTTTCAGGTGCACAACATAATGATTTGATATTTGTATATGCTGTGAAATGATCACCATACCAAGTCTAGATACCGCCTGTCACCACACATTGGTACAAAAATTTATTTTCTATTTTTTTTTCTTGTGATGAGGACTTTTAAGATTTACTCTCTTAGCAATTTTCAAATATGCAGTACAGTATTATTAACGATAGTCACTGTGCTGTGTATTACATTCCCATTACTTATTTTATAACTGTAAGTTGGTATCTTTTTAAAAAAATATTTGATTTATTTAACTTTAGAGAGAGGGGAAGGGAGGGAGAAAGAGTGGGAGAGAAACAGATGTGAGAGAGAAACATGATCCGTTGCCTCTATACATGCATTAACTGGGACCAAACCTGCAGCCCAGGCATGTGCCCTGGCCTGGAATCAACTGGCGACCTTTAGCTTTGAGAGACAATGCCCAGCCAACTGAGCCATGCTGGTCAGGATGGAATTTTGTACTTTTTGACCCCCTTCACCCATGTTGCCCACCCCTACTCCACCTCCCCTCTGGCAACCACCAGTCTGTTCTCTGTATCTATGAGCTTGGGTTGTTTGTTTGTTCATTATGTTTTTATAAAATGATGCCTATTTTTATTCCTATCTCTTTATTTTTAATTTATTGATTTGAGAGAGAGTGATTGATTGATTGACAGATTTGTTGTTCTACCCATTCGTGCATTGATGGGTTGATTCTTGTATAAAAGGTGTACATAAAATGAATTAAATGACAAGGATGGGAACGTGGATACTCTTTCTTTTGCATTCATCTCAGGTTGCTTACACCCTCTGTGAAGCTTTCTGTACCACCCAGACCTGATGAAGTCTATATAGAGATCACTTACTCTGCAGTAGCTTCTGCTTCCCACGGGTGGGGATGTGAGCCCCTCACAGCTCTTCTGCTGACATCTAGGGAATTTCAAGTGTACACAGGTTTGATCTCAGCTGTCACATAGGAGGATGGCTGTGCCAAGTAAGAGGGGAAAGAAAATAATCTCAGAGACTGTAATGAATGGAATAGGGGGACAGCTGATAGAGAAGTAAATGTTGTACCTTTATGGAGGACTTAATTATTTCAAAGAAAATAATATGCATCAGTTTTCTGATGATGTTTGCATTTCACACCAATTCTGTGAAACAGGGAGGGTTGTTGTCATTAACCCTGTTGTACAGATAAAGAAGCGAAATGACTTCAATGTACAGTTACTCAGTTGTAACGCTGAGATTTCAAGGCAGGTCTTTTGATTTTGTATTCAGTATCTCATTTCCTTCTTTATAACTCTATTTGTGTTATCCCTGTGAGATTCTCAGATGTGATTGTGGCACTTTCACTTATATTTAATTAAATTTATTAAGGTAACACTGGTTAATAACATAATTTTCAGGCATATATGATTATAATTCAGAATCTGTGCACTCTGTTGTGTGATAACCATCTGAAGTCTAGTTGCCTTCTTCTACCACATATTTCACCCTCTTTACCCTCCCCCGTCTCCTTTGTTCTTTGGAAACCACCGTTCCATTGTCCGTAGCTCTGAGTTTGTGTTTGTTTATTTTGTTAGTTTGTTGACTAATTTTTGTGTTATATTCCACATATGATTGAAGTCATCTGGTTCTTGTCTTTTTAGCGTGATACTCTCAAGATCCACCAGTATTGTTGCAGATGGCAATGTGTATTTCATCTTTTTCTATGGCTGAGTAGTAGTCTACTATATATATTTACCACATCTTCTTTTTCCAGTCATCTATTGAGAGACACTTAGTTGTTTCAGCCCTGGCTGATGTGGTTCAGTGGATTGAGTGCTGACTGGCCTGTGAACCAAAGGGTCACTGGTTCAATTCCCATTCAGGGCACATGCCTGCGTTGTGGGCCAGGTCTGCAGTAGGGGATGCGTGAGAGGCAACCACACATGGATGTTTCTCTCCCTCTCATTCTCTCTCCCTCCCCCTCTCTAAAAATAAATAAATAAAAATCTTTATTAAGAGACACTTAGTTGTTTCCATGTCTTGGCAATCATAAATAATGCAATTCTCTTTTTAGAATTTTCACTGAATTTGCCTGTGTGCTGCAGCTGTCCCCGTTGCTCAAGAAATGCCCCATCCATCAAGCAGTATGTCTGGTACGGTGCCTGACTTTGTAGCCTTCAGAATGCCGCCTCAGTTGAGACTCATTACTGCTCCTTCGCCCTTGTTCTCTCGAGCCTACGATCGCACACAGCGCGTATGTAAGGAAGCGGCCAACTGGCACAGCTCTGTGAGTCTCTGTGGCAGTAGGTCAGTGATAGAGCATTTTCCTTTTTAGAGTTGAAGGCACAATTGGGCTTTGATTTAGTTGCCGAGCACTGAGCCCACCCCCTTAGATTTCTGCAGATTTAAAGCAGATATCATTTCAACCTCAACACCTCCAAAACGAACAGACGCCTGCACATGTGCACAGAGATCGCTGATCTGTTGGAAAGAGTAACAGTTCCAAAAACGGCATATGATTTTTATATTTCAGTTGTGTTGAACAGTACCCTCCTCTCTAGGAGTGCTTCCTTCCAGGGCTTTCGTCTCCCTGATATGAGTGGTTTAGATTTGGTTTTGAATTCATTTCGTGCTCCTTTTGCCTTTCATAAGGGTCATCTCGATATTCCCCTCTGCTGAAGTTAAAGGCATTTGACGCTGGTTCTGCCTCTGGGCTCTCAGGCTGCTGGTGTGACAACTTCTAAGACAAGCTCCTGAAGCCATAGATTTGTGAATAAACAGTGTCCTACTGGAGTCGACAGCCTTGAAACTTTGCCATCTGTGCTCCTTTTCCTCTTCAGCACATACTGACAATTGGCAGCTGGGACTGTCTCTTGATTTTCTGTTTTAGGCATTGTTTTCTCCATCATCTCGCTTCACTCACCTGTGCTTTAGTGCTGGCTTGTTCAAGTTCTAGTCTTCTACTGTCATTCTTTCTAAGCAGGCTAGCAAAGTGTTGAATCTTTACTACAAATACTCCTGTATAATTACAATTCTCTATTAGGAGTTTTTGTGGAACCACCCCCCCACCCCGATTTTATACATTAATGTGTATGTGCTCATGTATATTTTTCTCTGGGAGCAAGTCCCTAGTGTTCAATCAATTCACAAATTTTCAAGACTGCTGGGCATATGTGGAAGCTGCCTTGGCCCTTTTTGTTATGAAACTGTGGGGAATAATTGCAAACCTGCTCTTGTAAGCACTCCTGAATTTCTTATCAGGGCTGATTTCTTTGGTTTCTTGTTGTTGATGTAGCACTATATATAACTCTTACCGGCCTGTTTTGAAGAGAGCAGATCACGAGGACTCAACGTGAGGTATGCAACAGGATTTATTTACACCTGGGATTTAGTGGTTTGATTTATGCTGGCATTTAGTCATCATTTACTTTGTTTTGAGTTAAAACGCAACTAAGCATTTTCCCCACGTCCTGCTGACTTCCTTATTTTGGCTTATGGTATCCCCAGCCTGCCAGTTGGCCAGACTTGAAACCTCAAAGACAGCTTTTTTTTTCTTTCTTTTTCTCCCTTCCTTTCCTCTCTTTTTTTTAACTTTATTTTTATTGTTGACACAATTACAGAAGTTGCCATTTCCTACCCTCTTGCCCACTCCCACCCGGCCCCCACCCCCCTTCCCTCTGGCCATCCCCGCACTGCTGTCTGTGTCTGTGGGTCATGCGTACTTGTTCTTTGGCTGATCCCTTCCTCTTCTTTCATCCAGTCCCCCTCCCCTCTGACAGCTGTCAGTCTGTTCCATGTGTCCATGTCTCTTTCTATTCTCCCTCCCTCCCTTCCTTCCTTCCTTCCTTCCTTCCTTGCTTCCTTCCTTTTCCTCGGTACTAGTACTAACTAGTACTAGTAATCAGTGATAACATACATCAGTGAGGATGGCCTACATATATGCTGAAGTATCGAACAACCTCCACAATAGCAGTGGCTTATAGCAAAGGTTTATTTCCTTAACATGATGCATGGCACTTTGGTTGGGTGCTCTGCTTGTTATAGGTACTCAGTGCCTGAGGCTGATGGAGCTCCATTTTTATGACCACTGGGGCAGGGGGAAAAGAATATCAGGTTTGCTCTCTGACCTTTAAAGCTTCTGGTAGAAACAACACACATCATGTGCCTGCTCTTGTTACTCTGGCAAAGTCAGTCACGTGGCCACAGCTGCCTTCGGAGGAGGATGTGGGGAAGTCAACCCTACCGGTTGCCTTGATGGAGGAATCAGTAATAGTTGGTTAACAACAGTAGTATCTACCACAGATGGTAAAGACTTTATGAAAAGAATATGGCAAAAACCCAACCCAGGTGCATAGGATGGGCAGGGCAGAGGAATAAAGAAGTGTTCATCTTAGAACTTAAGTGCTTAAAAGATACTTATTGAGCACCTCTTATATACTGGGCCCTGGAATGGTATGGTGAACAGGGCTAACACGGTCTCTTTCTTCAGGGAACTAACTTCTATCCCAGAGGCTGGCAAAAAACAAGTAATCAGGTACATACAATAATTTTTAAATAAGTTATTTTTTTTGAAGATTTTATTTATTTAAGAGAGAGGGGAAGAGAGGTGGAGAGAGGGAGAGAAACATCAATGTGTGGTTGCCTCTCACGTGGTCCCCACTGGGGACCTGGCCTGCAACCCAGGCCTGTGCCCTGACTGAGAATTGAACCAGTGACCCTTTGGTTCACAGGCCAGCACTCAATCCACTGAGCCACACCAGCCAGGGTGCTACCTGGTTTCTAGATGGATGATAGGCTATTCTCTGAGATGGGGAATGCTGGAGAGGACCAGTTTTGTAGGTAGGATTGGATGTTAGGTTTTATATATGTTGACCTCAGCACAGCCTGAGGTAGCACACTGTCTCTAGGTTAGGGCCTTAGCTCTCTGATACTATGCAGATGTGATCCTTGTTCCACGTAGGGGGACCAGAGCAAGTGACTTCTTTATAAGCCAGCCCTATGTCCTAGATGGTTTCTTTTCTACCCTTAAATGCAGCATCACTGCATAAATGGAACACATAGAAGGGGTTTGAGAGCATTTTTGTGGGTTTGAAAATCTCAAGTGAAAAATTTGTTGGCTTGAAACCTTTGGAAACCATTCTATAGGTTTATTGTAGCTGTAGCTGAAATCAGTTAATGGAACAGCAGATGAAAATGCAAAACATCCGGAGGTCACTCAGGCATTGGGGCACTGTGGAAGAGGCCGATCTTTAGGTGGACCTGTCTCCCATTGGGTAAAATGCACACACATGTAGTCATGAACAACTATAAAGGTATCTCCTAGAAAGACTAGCAAATAAAAGCTAGGAAAAGGGGGTAGGAGGCAATATAAGATCAAAGTCAGCTCCAGTTTCTTTGTCGTATGTGGTGCCCCAGTCTGGTAGTTTTACTGCAGATGCTGTGGTCTGGGCACAGCTGGCCTCTCAGTCTTTCTTCGAAGTGACCAACTGCCCCCAACGCCAACCCCAAGCAAGATCATTAATTTACCTTTGTTCATTTCAGAGGATGGAAGGAGCCTGATCTGAGAAGAAAATGTAACAAGGAAGAGCAATGTTAGACATGGCAGTCTAAAAGCAAGATGGTGGTAATAAAGGAAAAAAACCCAGGGAATTAAGAGAAGGCTAATGAATTAACAGGAAAAAAGCCAAAAGAAACAGACTTTTAGGCTCTGCTGAGGCCGCCCTGTGCACATGGACTTAGGTACCTGGGAAACTGCAGGCCTGCATGGAAATGTAATTGGCTTCCCTACTAAGAGGCCTGGGAGGTCTGTGGGAGGCCTGTTCTGTAGACTTGCTGGGAATCCTTTAGCAAACGGCCTGTGGTCCCAGTTTATAGGAAATTAGAAGTTAAAAACAAAAAAACAAAACAAGGAAAAGGTTTTTGACCTTGCTATGATTTTATCTAAATAGAACTTACATTACAGGCTGAGAGCAGATGAAAGAAATCTGGGTGAACTGTGCTGGAGGCTGTTCCAACACGGCTCTTGCTAAGCAGTCGTGGTATTGCTCCCAAGGGAAGGTCTGCTCACAATGGGGAGGTAGTTTTCATTTGGCGCCCAGAGAAGATTAGGCAGGGGATCCAATTATTTGCAGTTTTCATTAGCCTCTCAGTGCATGCCTTGGAGGGCAAATTTCCCTGGGAAGGTGGGGAGTCATGGGTAACCTTCTAGCCAGTTACTGCTGACCAGGGGCTCAACCTTCAAACCAGGCTACTCATTAGTATTCAGACTCAGGAACTGCCTGGTCGTACCTCACATAAGTCCCTCAAGCTCTAGACATGGGGAGAAGGCATGTAGATTCACCTAAGCGTCAGAGCCTTGATGCTTATTGCTGTACAGGGAAGCCCCATCGTGTTCTGTCTCAGGGAGGAATGCTTGAGGGTTCTACCGGTCTGCCTCTACCCTCGGTCTCTTGGTCTGAATCTTTGATATGCTTTCAGGGAAAGACAGACCCTACACTCCTCAGGTTTTCTGAAATCATCCTGAAGTTGCCTTTATATAAAGTAGTAATAATTGGAATATATAATGGTAGGAAAGACCCCTTTTAAATTGCAACAGAAAAGAGAAAATACCTAAGAATAAACTTAATAAGCAATATGTAAGTTTCTTATGAAGGGAAAAAGAACTATTACTAAGGAACAAATGAATACAGACTAATAGACATATTGTGTTCTTAAATGGATGGTAATGTAAAAATATCAATTCACTTAAGTAAATAGGATAAATTTAACTCAGTTCAAATAAAAGTTCAATTTTGGTTAAGCTGGTTATAAAATAACCTTTGTAAAAACAAGTGAGCATGAAAACCCAGAGACATTAGAAAAAGGGGAGTAGTTGGTGGTTTTTAGTTTCATTAGAAGGTAAAAATAACATGTTATTAAGCTACAGTAGTTAAAACAGTATGGTACTGGTACATGATTTTTAAGGGCAAATCAATGGAACAGAGTAGAAAGTCTAGCAATATATTGAAATCACATAGAAATTTCACACCTGGTAAAGATGGCATTTCGGATTAGTGAGAAATAGATGGATTATTTTATCAAAGGTTTTTGGGTCACTTTGGAAGCCATTTGGGGAAAAATATGTTATACTTAACACTCAGGTAAATTACAGATAAATCAAAGTTTTAAATGTAAAAAATAGGGCCATAAAACTTCTAGGAAAAAAAGGGAGTGTTTAAAAACTAATTTTAGAGCGAGGAAGGATTTTTTTAAAAAGATATTATTTATTTTTAGGAAGAGGGGAAGGGAGGGAGAAAGAGAGGAAAACAAACATAGATTGGTTGCCTCTCTCACACCCCCAACCGGGGACCCAGGCTGCCACCCAGGCCTGTGCCCTGACTGGGAATCGAATCTGTGACCTTTTGGTTTGCAGGCTGGCACTCAATGCACTGAGCCACACCAGCCAGGGCGGGATTTTTAAAATATTATACAAAATTAGGTGCAAGTAAAAGGAAAAGGTGATATCTGTGAGAGCACAAAAGACAAACTTCTTTATGGAAAAAAAGCATCATGAATCAAGTCAAAACCCAAAGGAAGGACAGTCATACATTGCCGCAGTGGAAATCAGCACAACCTCTGTGGGGGGAGTTTGGCAATTTAAATAAAAATGAAAAATCCATATACTTTGACCCAGGAATTCTACTTGTTTAATCTTATTCTATAGATATATACCCAATATATCTATATATGTACAAAAAGATATGTGTACAAAAATGATTTATGTTGTCACTGTAACAAATTACCACAAATTTAGTGGTTCAAAACAACACATCTTTATTTATTTTCTTACAGTTTTGGAGGTATTAAGTCCAAAATTACTGGGTTGGCCAAAACAGTTTCTTTGTTCTTGTTGTTGTTTCCTGTAAGATGGGTTTTTCCTGTAAGATGCTAAGTAGCACTTAGTTGTGTTTAACTCCATTCAAAACAATTTTGTTAGATTGTATTGTGACAGCTGTCATATCAGCATGCATTAAGAAAAACTTATGAAAACTGGTGAATTTTTGTGTAGCCATTTTAATATTGAAGATGAAAGAAAATAGGCAATGTTTTTGACACATTATGCTTTATTATTTCAAGAAAGGTAAAAATGCAACTGAAATGCAAAAAGAAAAGATTCATGCAGTGTATGGAGAAGATGCTGTGACGGATCGAATGTGTCTAAAGTGGTTTGTGAAGTTTCGTTTTGGAGATTTCTTGCTGGATAATGCTCCACAGCTGAGTAGGCCAAATCAACTACTTTAGCAACTTATGATGCTACATGGTTGAGTTGAAGTTGATAGTGATCAAATTGAGACATTCATTGAGAACAATCAGCATTCTCCCACGTAGGACATAGCCAGCATAGTTAAAATATGCAAATCAATGAAGTTATTGGTGAAAATGACAAATGTGTCTTTTATTTTATGGAAAAAAACATAACGGACTTTTTGGCCAACCCAACAGTTTCACTGGGCTAAAGTCAAGACGTGAGCAGGGTAGGTTCTTTCTGGAGGCTCTGTGGGGAGAATCCATTTCCTTGTCTCTTCCAGCTTCCAGAGGCTGCCTGCATTTTGTGGTTTGTGGACCCTTCCTCCATCTTTAAAGCACATCACTCCAGTTTTTGTTTCTGTTGTCCCATCTCTGCCTTGTCCCGTTACCCCTCCTGCCTCCCTTCTCTTATAAGGACCCTTGTGATTATATTGGGTCCATGTAGGTCATCATTCATCATCACCCCATCCGAAGACCCTGAGTCATAGCTGCAAATCCCTTTTGCTGTGATCGGTAAAACATGAACAGGTTCGGGGAATTGGGTTGTGAACACCTTTGAGGGTCCTTTATTCAGCCTACTGTAGACATGCTCTTGTGTACCCTCTCTCTGGAAGAAAAAGCAACTGCTAATGATGACCACCTCTAGGGGCTGAGGGACAAGGGTGACACAAAGATGCTTTCCTATACGTCCCTTTTACTTTTTGTGTGTGTTTGTCTCTATTCTCTATTAAAAAAAAAAACACATACGCTTATTGTAGAGATTTTTAGGAATTTCCAAAAAGAGAAAAGTGTAAACATATTATTCATAATCCATCCAAATTCTAACACTGTTAATCTTTTTCATGTATTTCCTTCTTTTTTTTTTTTCTGCACAGAATCATGTCTGTGGCAGGCAGAATAACAGCTTCCCAAAGACGTTCAAACGCTCGGTCCCAGGACCTGTGAATATGCTACCACACATGGCAAAAGGGACTGTGCAGATGTGAGGAAGGATTGTGAGACAGGGAGCTGGTCCTGGCCTATCTGGGTGGGCTTGACATCATTGCAAGGATCCTCACAAGGGGTGCGGGGGAGGCAGGAGGGCCATGTGAGAGAAAGTGATGTGAAAATGGAAGCAGACGCGGAGTGGTACAGACATCCAGGAGGCAATGAATGTGCACAACCTTTAGCAGCTGCAAAAGGGAAGGACTGGAATTTTGGACTTTGAGCTTTAGAACTATAAGAAAATAAGTCTGTCACTTAAAAATATTGAATTTGCTAACAGTAACATTAAGAAAGTAATGCAGTGTCTTTGAATGATAAGCATTTTTCCACATCCTTTAACGTTTTTTCTCGTGGAAATACTGTGATGGCTTCTTGTTTTAATGTTACTACTTATTTATGCGCCTTATTTTTTAAAATTTTATTTCTTTTTAGAGAGAGGGGAAGGGAAGGAGAAAGAGAGGGAGAGAAACATCAATGTGTGGTTGCCTCCTGCGTGCCCCCTTCTGGGGACCTGGCCCACACCCTAGGCATGTATCCTGACTGGGACTCGAACCTGCAACCCTTCGATTTGCAGCCAGCACTCAATCCACTGAGCAATACCAGCCAGGGCTGTTTGCCTTACTCTATAGACTGTAAGTTATGGAAGGGCTGGGCCCATTTGTGTGTTTTTCTTGCAAGCTTTATTGAAATATTATTGACATGTATGTATGTTTAAGGTGCACAGTGTGATGATACATATATATGGAGAGAGAGAGAGAGGGTGGGGCAAAAGTAGGTTTATGGTTGTGAGAGCATGAAATACAGAGTTTATTCTTGTGTTATTATTTATTAATTATTGTATTATTTTCCATACAACCTTCTTTTGCCCACCCCTATATACTGTGAAATGATTACCACAGTAAGGTTAGTTAGCATCTCTGTCTCTGCACATAATTGCCATTTTTTGGTGCGGTGAGAACATTTAAGATCTATTCTCTTAACTTTCTCGTGGATAATACAGTACTGATAATTGCAGTCACCATACTGTAAGTTAGATCACCAGAACTTATTCATCTTATCGCTGGTATTTTGTACCCTTTGACCATCATCTCATTTCCTCCAAACCCTAAACTCTGGGGACCACCACACGTTTTCTTTCTCTGCGCAACCCGGTTGTTTCCATGTGGTGGCTATTGTCCATGTAGTGAACGCGGGGGAGCAGGTATCACTTTGAAACAGTGATTTCCTTTCCTCCGGATAAATTCCCAAAAGTGGGTCACAAGACAATTCCATTTTTAATTGAGGAAACTCCGTACTGTTTTCCACAGTGGCTGCACCAGTCTGCATTCCCACCAACAGTACATGAGGGTTCCCTTTCCTCCACATCCTCTCCAATACTTGTTGTTTGGCTGATTTATTGATGATAGCCATTCTGACAGGTGTGACGTGATATGTCACTGTGGTTTTGATTTACATTTCCCTGATGATAAGTGATGTTGAGCATTTTTTCATAAATATGCTGGGCATTTGTCTTTTTTGGGAAAATGTCTATGCAGGTCCTTTGCCTATTTTTAAATCAGGTAACTGGTTTTTTTTTTTGCTATCGAGTTGTTTAAATTATTTTTTTTTTAAAAGATTTTAATAGAACCAGAGACATAGAAATAAAGAACAAACTGACAGTAACTAGAGGGGAGGGAGGAGGGGCATCACGGGGGAAAGAAGGGGAAGGGGCAACTCAAGGAACATGTATAAAGGTCCCATGGACTAAGACGAGGGAGGGGGAAGAGTGAATATGGGGAGGGTAGGAAGGGCAGGGGAGAGTAATGGGGGAAAATGGGGACAACTGTAATTGAAAAATAAAAAAATTTTTAAAATGAAAAAAAAGTTAATGTAACAAAGGAAGCCCTACTTAGTAAATGCTCAATAAAGATTAGACATAATTATGTATAAAGTTAAAAAATTATTTATTTATTTTTAGAGAGAAGGGAAGGGACCAAGAAAGAGAGGGAGAGAAACATGGATGTTGGAGAGAAACATCAACCAGTTGCCTCTCATATGCCCCCTATCAGGAACCCGGCCTGCAACCCAGGCATGTGCCCTGACCAGGAATCAAACTGGTGACCTTTTCCTTTACAAGCAGACGTCCCACCCACTGACCCACACCAGTCAGGGCAACTTCTTTATCTACTTTGGATACTAGTTTATCAGATGGATGGTTTTCAAATGTTTTCTCATATTCTGTAGGTTGTCTGTTCAGCCAGTTTCCTTTGCTGTACAGAATCTTTTTAGTTTGATGCAATCACATCTGTCTGTTTTGCTTTTGTTATTTGCAGTTTTGGTTTCATATCTAATAAATGGCTTTGTGTGATATGGATATTTTAACAATTTTTATTCTTCAAATCCATAAACACAGGACATCTTTCCATTTATTTGTGTGTTTGACAATTTTTTTCATCAATGTCTATCATTTTTTATTATTTTTAAATCCTCACCCAAGGGCATTTTTTCATTGCTTTTTTTTTTTTAGAGAGAGAGGGAGAGAGAGAGAAAGATCAAAACATTGATATAAGAGAGAAACATTGATTGGTTGCCTTCTTGTGTACCCACGCCCCCGCCCCCCCCTCCACTCTCTCCCCCACTGGGGATTGAAAAGGCAATCTGGGCATGTGCTCTGACCAGGAATCTAACCTGTGACCTTTCTGTCTACTGGACGACGTTCCAACCAACTGAGCCACACTGGCCAGGGCTCAGTGTCTATAATTTTTAGCATGCAGATCTTTTTTTCTTGTTGGTTGAATTCATTGCTAAGATACTTTTATTGTTTTTGATGCTATTGTCAGTGGGATTGTTTTCTTTATTTCTTTTTCAGGTAGTGTGTTGTTAGTGTGTAGAAATGGAACTGGGTTTTGTGTAGTGGTGGGCCTAGCCGCCTTTTATTTATGTTTGATCACATATTTCCACAGTGGGCCCTTAATAGCTATTTCATAAATCAATAATATACCATAATTTATTTTACTATAATTTTAGAGATTAAGATTTTCCCAATGTCTTGCTTTTTAAAAGTAGCTCTTGCCATGTGTAGGTGATACTAATAATAATAGCCTTTTAAGTGCTTTACATACATTATCTCAGTTTAGCCTTACAAAAACCTGATGAGGGCTAGATGCTGTTATTATGTCCCTGGCTCAAGGTCACACAGTCCGTAAGTGGCAGAAACCCAGATTTGTCAGACTCCAGATCGAATACTCTTAACCGCGGCATTGTACATTCTGCTAAAAACCTGGCCTCATAGTGTCTATGCTGATTTTGACAACTTACTTTTTTTTACCAAATCACACATCTTATTTCTTCGTTTTATTTACATGGTGCTTTGCATTGATTGATTTTTTTCTGTATGTTGAGATAGCTTTGCATTCCATGAATAAAACCTATTTGGTCATGGCATATGATCCTTTTAATGTGCTGTTGAATTTGGTTTTCTACTATGCTGAGGAATTTTTTTTTTTGCATCAATATTCATAAAGGGTATTGGCCTATAGTTTTCTTTCCTTGTAATGTTTTCATCTGGCTTTGCTATGGAGTAATGTTGGCCTCATAGAATTAGGGAGTGTTAACTTTTTGGGGGGAGGAGCAGTTTGCAGAGCATTGGTGACTGAGAGTTTTAAAAGCTCCCCAGGTGATTCTGATGGGCTGCAGGGGTTGAGAACCAGTGCTCAGCAGGGTGTGCTCCGTGCACCAGCTGCATCAGCATCACACGGGGCCTTGTTGGAAACGTAGACCCTTGGGTCATGCCCCACACTTACTGAACCCGAATCAGCCCTTTCTGCAAGATACCCAGGTAATTCCCGTGCATATTAAAGTTGGGGACATGGTGGTGGATATTAGCATTCCAACAAGTGTCCCGGTTACCTGATAAAACTCATCTGGAGTAATTGTTTCCCAGGCCCAGCTAAGATCCACTGAGCCCTGTATCTGGGGTGGGAGGGAACCCTGGTTAGCTGTCTTTAAAAAAACGAAAGCATCCCAGGCGATTCTTATTATCAGTGACATTTTGGAAAAGCTGCCTAGCTAATGGAGCTCGTGGTGCAGTAGTTCTCAGCCTCAGGCACTCTGCAGCCATGGGGCATACCTAGCTGGGGGCAGGGGGTAGGGGGCAGGGGGCAGGGGTAGTGGGAGCACTTGTAGATGTTGCAGGAGGTGGGAGGGGAGACATGTCGGCAACTCATACTCTTCTGTACAGACTATTTGTTTCCATGAACATGTGTTGTTTTCAAATGAAAATAAATAAAGGAAAGAGTGAGTCTCGATCTCCATCCAGAGAGATTTAGATTCAATAGTTCTGGGGTGGCGCTAGGAACCCATGGTGTTTCATAAATCTCCTAGCTGAATTGGCAGCTGCATTCTCATTGTTCTGCGTACCTCGGGTTTATTCCTTACTATACTGTACTTCTGCCTCTGTTGTCTGGGTTTATCTTCCTAAAAAAAAATTTGATCATATACCGAATAAATATTTCTTGAATGGATGAATCCCCTTTACTCTTTGCTTGTAGTTGGTCCCCACTGCCTCCAAGAATTAATAACTTCTTAACTAGGCATGTACGACTATTTGTAATCTCTCTGCAACCCGTTTCTTCAAGTTTCTTTTTCTATTATTTCATCCCATATCTGTTCTCCACTCTGCCCATCAAGCTAGTCATTGTTTCCTGAACAACTTGGCATCGTTGCACTCATTGCTTAAGAGTCCATTCTTTGCCTGTGCCGTTCCCTTCACCTGCCACACCCACTGCACATTTTCTGTCTGGAAAATGTACTCATTGTTCAAATTGCAGCTCAAATTTATTCTCTTCTGTGAAGCTCTCTGCATCTCACCCAAATATCATCAGATGACACTTCTATTGTTCCAGTGCCTTTGATTTATACTTTTTATTATTGCATTCACAACGTGGTGTTGTAATTATTTAATGGCTGTGGCTGCCGGACAGGGACCATGTCTCCTTTGTTTTTGTCACCCATAGCACCTAGCACAGCTTTGTCAGATCAGTGCTCACTAAAAGTTTGTCAAATCATTCATTCACTCATTCATTCATTCATTCTGCAAATACTTATTGACTATCTCCTATACAGCACGCACTGTTGTAGGTGTTGTAGATGCAGTAGTGAACAAGACAAACCAAGTTGCTTTCTTTTACGGAGCTTGGGTTTTAATGGGGAAAGGCATACAGTACACTAATAATCAATTTTTTTGTTTCTACCTATTATTTTTGTTTTTATATTTTTTATTGTTGTTCAAGTACAGTTGTCTCCATTTTCACCCCACCATGGCCCCCCACCCCACCCATCCCCACCTCCCACTCTCGAACCTACCCCCTTTGGCTTTGTCCATTTGTCCTTTGTACATGTTCCTTGATGGCCCTTCTGCTACTATCCTTCTTCCCCCTCCTCTCTGATTATTGTCAGGTTGTTCTTTATTTCAATGTTTCTGGTTATATTTTGCTTGCTTGCTTGTTTTGTTCATTAAGTTCCACTTATAGGTGAGATCATATGGTATTTGTCCCTCACCACCTGGCTTATTTCACTTAGCATAATGCTCTCCAGTTCCATCCATGCTGTCGTGAAGGGTAGAGGCATACAATACGCTAATAAACAATTAAATAAGATATTTTCTTATTCGTTTGATGAACAAAATACAACAGGATTATGGGATAGAAAGTATCATACATTTTATATTTTTAAAAGTTACTTCTGGCTTCTGTGAGTTGACTGGATTATAGGAGTAAGAGTGGAAACAGGGAAATGAGTTACAAGGCTGTTGTGTTTGCCAAGGCAAAAGATGATGGTGGCCTGGACCAAAGCAGTGGGGGTAGTGAGAATGGTGTAGGGATTCGGGATATACCGAGAAAGTGGGGCCATCACTATTTATTACTTGGTAAGGGATTGGATGAGAGAGAGAGAGAGAGAGAGAGAGAGAGAGAGGCATGGGGGAGATAGAGAGAGAGAGAGAGAGGGAAAGAAAGAAAGTGAGAAAGTGGGGCCATCACTATTTATTACTTGCTAATGGATTGGAGGGGGAGAGAGAGAGAGAGAGAGAGAGAGAGAGAGAGAGAGAGAGAGAGAGAGAGAGAGAGAGAGAGAGAGAGAGAGGAGGGTGGACAGAGAGAGGGAGGAGAGAGATCAAGGATGAGAGGATGAGTCATAAGTTTTTTTGCTTAAGCATCTGGGGCATGCGGGTGTGCGGGAGCGGCTGGGAGAGAGAAGACATTGAGAGTTTTGTTTGGACATCATAAAATTTGAGATGCCTATTTGAAATGAATAAAACAAGGGTAGCTTTTGTTAGTGTAACACTTTTATCAACTGCGCAGCATGAGCAAATCTTCATTCCCCTTTGCTTATTCTGATTTTTAAGAATAGTGGTGAGAGAAACAAACGTTTTGCAAGTTAAAAATCAGTTTGCTGATGCATTAAATTTGCTAAGAGTTTACTTAGTTTTTTTCTTAGAGTCCATCCTTGGCAAATGTTAGATGGAGACAAGATGTTGTTGACGCCTCCCCTTCTGTATTCAGTTTACAAAATAAACGGACCCACACAACTGGCCCTTAATAAGCCCTGGCTGGGTCTGTGAACGTTAGTAACAGTTGAGGATAGATTGGCTACGAGAAGTCCATTGGTGGGTGGCAAGGAAAATAACTGATTTGTCAGAGCCAAATATGGATATCAGTTTCCCCAGTATAGACGAGAATTTGCTGGTAGCAAAATATTCTTAGAAGTAAGACACTGCTAAGCAATAAGCATGATTGTTCAGTATTGGGTTTGGCCTTATTTTGAAACGTTAGACCTAGAGTTTGGACACCAGCCCAGTGAGGCCACTGGCAGAAACTACTGGTGCGGATTCAGGATTTTAAAATTTCTGGAACTCTAGGCCATGTTCTAGGAGGCTGCTGCCAAGGTGGGGCTGGCCACAGAAAATAACTGCTTTTTGAAATACATCCTTAAAAGGAAAGGGTTTTTTTATTCACTATGATTTCTTGGCTTGTTTCAAGAAGGGGTTAAATTTGGCTTTGATAAGCAGTGAGTTTGAATGTGGTTATTAAAATTTGTGTCCAGAGAAATTAGAAAAACTTTCTTTTTTTTTTTTTTCTTAATCCCAGTATGGTGATGACCAGAGGGAAAGGGGGTGGGAGAAGGTGGAAAAGGGTAAAGGGGGATAAATGGTGATGGAAGGAGACTTGACCTTGGGTGGTGAATACACAATACAATATACAGGTGATGTATTATAGTCATACACCTGAAAACTATATAATTTTATTAACCAATGTCACCCCAATAAATTCAATAAAGTGGAAAAAAACAAAGTCTATAATACCCTTTAAAAAAGAGAAAAGCTATTTTTTCTCAAAGCCATCTTCTCAGAAGATTCTATTTAACACTGGACCCATCTTCTGTTGCGGTGCTTGAGGATTTCCTGTCGCCTCTTTGGCTGCTGGTATTGTATCAGTGAGTTAATTGTCAGCTTATGACAGTTTGTGATGGAGACTGGGAATTATCATTTTTATTTCAACTGATTTACCTTTAAATTGATAAGTAGTGGACAAAAAGTGTTCATTCTTTCTGATCCGTCAGGCAGAATACACCATGCAGATTTGTGGGAAGAATTTCAGAGCTGGCATTAAAAATAGTAAATGATGTTAATAAGCAAAGCGTTTTTGAGGCCACCCTCTTGACTCCTGGGACGTAACTCACAATCACCCACCCATGTTTTGTCATTGGCCCAAAACACGTGGATCCAGCAGAGTGAACATTTTGCTTTTCTGTGAACACTTTTCAAACGTTTTCTTACTTATCCCTAATGCAGACTCACATGGATTTAAATGTGAACAACAGAGTGTAATGGAATTTACTGTTTGTGGTTTTTGTTTTAAACAAATGGTTGTTAAGGAACATCTGGTTGCACTTAATAAAGTCCCTCCTGTGTGTGTGTGTGTGTGTGTGTGTGTGTGCACGCGCGTGCGCGTGCGTAAGACGTCTTCAGTTGTAAGGCTCATTTCCAGATTCAAATCTTATTGCATTGGGCTCTACAAGAGGCTTTGTTAATTACATATTTCAGAGCATGGAATGGAGAGTAATTCCTTTTTCTTTTATCCTCATTTCCCAAGAAGACGATGAGCCACATTTCCCCACTTTCAGACTTGATAGGACAGTCTCAGTGTAGCAGTGTTCTCTGTCCCATTGGCCTGTGACACAGGGTTTTAAGGGTTGATGAGATCTTAATTATTCCATCCAGTTATTTGTGGGAGGGGTCGAGTAATATACTCTCAGCATTTTCGACAGGATAGTTCATTCTGTTTGTCTGTTTTGGGTGCTGCTAGCTGTCTAACATCCTAGCTGTCCCTCCCTGCCCCACATAAATGCCAGTGGTGTTCCCCTGAGTCATTGTGCCAACCGAAATCACCTCCACATTTACTTATTTATCCATTCATACTATCATTCATTCATGTATTTATTTGTATTGTATTTTTCCCGTCACCATTTATCCCCCTTATACTCTCCTCCACCTCACCTACTCCCTCCCCTGCAGCAATCACCACACTGTTGTCTGTGTCTGTGAATCCTTTTTCTTTTTTTCCTCAGTCCCTACACCTTTTCAAATGCCCCCTGTAAGTACTACTACCTTGAGATTGAGATCTGCGGACCTAGTTTAAACCTCTCATATTTCGGAGGGGAGATTGAGCACCACAGACACCGGTTGAGGGTTACACAACTGTCGACAAAACTCGACTAAAACCCAGCTGTCCCAAATCTTTGCCTAGTGTTCTTTCCTGCAGTAGATTTTGGAGGGCCCATTTAAATATTTTTATGCTGATATCTTTCTGCTTTTAGAGATTTTTGACTGATGGGAAGGTGTTCCTAGGCATACATATGGTCACAAGGTAGTAGAATCTGGCATTTAATTACAGAATAGTATGTATACTCCAATTTTTATTCGTCTAAGAAATTTAGTGCAAGTCTGCTGTGTGACTTGCGCTGCAGTTTGGAAAAATAGTACTTCTCATAATCCTCTACTTTTGAAATAATATAAATGGGGAGGGGTAGTGATATAAGGAAGTTACTTAAGGATATAGTGAGTAATCTTTTACAGTTGAAATACAGTGAAATGCTTGTCCATTTTCTCCTTTCCTCTCCAAAGCCTCTTCCCAGTATTCACTAGGGGTCAAGTGTATTCACCAGCTTCTATATTTCTTCTTTAGTCAATTACTCCTCCGCCATTAGGTGTAGAAGACATATACATTTCTCCTCATTTACTAGTTATTTAGCCCAGGTTAGAGTGTAGACCGTTCAGGTGCCTGGTGAAATTTCCTGCTTGGGGAAGTGATGCTGAACTTACTCCAGCATCAACTGGTGGCTGCTGGGTCTGGGCTTTGTCACAAGTAACACTGACATAAGCACCGAACGGTCTTCTCTTCTAAGCACTGAACATGTGAACATGTGATTGGATCTTGTATAGATGGCAGAAAGAATGGAAAGGACACGTTGGAGCTTTCTGAGGATCTCTGGGAGCTTGTCCTCTTCTGGGCAGCCTGTTGTTTTCTATTTGTTTTTTCCCTTGTTTTCCAAGTGAGCTTTCCTTGGGAGAATTTTCCTTCATGCTGCCTGTTTAATTCCTTTTTGATCATGTGAAAATGTTTTCCCAGTGCACCTAGTCTGCATTTGGTCTGAGATGAGAGGTGATCTGTTTTTCACCGCTTTCATCTCCGATCCCATCCAGTAGTATTTTTTTTAGATTTTATTTCTTTATTTTTATAGAAAGGGGAAGGGAAGGAGAGAGGGGAAACATCAATGTGTGGTTGCCTTTCGCAAACCCCCTACTGGGGACCTGGCGTGCAACCCGCATATGTCCTGACTGGGAATCAAACTGGGGACCCTTTGGTTCCTAGGCCTGTGCTCAGTCCACTGAGCTACACCAGCCAGGGCCCATTCAGTAGTATTTTTAATGTAAGCTCCATGCTTAGCAGGGTGATCCTCACTCCTCCTGGTGGTCCAAATGCTACAAAGATCTTGCCTCTCACTGGAAAGGAAAGGGAACCCCATGGATTCTATAAGCTTTGGGCAAATAGTGTTAATAACTTGTTTTTGGAGAGAGACCCTTTTATGTTTTACCTTCTGTTCCAGCCCATCAATAGATCCAAGATCTCTTCTCTTTTGGGGACTATTTTTAAAAATAGCTTTAGTGATATATAGTTCACATACATACAGCTCACTCATGTATGCTGTACCACTCAATGGCTTTTAGTATGTTCATAGAGTTGTGCAACCATCACCAGAGTCAATTTTAAAATATGTTCATCATTCCAAAAACAAACCCTGTTCCCATTACAAAGGCCTAGTCTTAACTCTAGGTCGAATGTCAATAATAATTGCTTCTGTTCGGTGAGATCTTATTTTGTGCACTGGGTTGGGTACTTGTATGTGTTACCTTATTTAATACATGTCACAACCCTGTGAAGTGGGGACTGTTATTATCCGCATTTTACAGGTGAGGAAACTGAGACATAGACATTTAAAACTTGTTCAAAAGCAGACGGGTTATAAGTGGTGAAGCTTGGATTCAAACCCAGGCCTTCTGACTCCATAGCTTTGAAAAGATCACACTATCACATTTGGTCATATGGCAGGACCAAGCACAGTTTTTCCTTTTCATCAGTGTGAACTATGATTTGAGATGTATCATTAACAGGTGAGTGAATCAGTATGTATTGCTCACTTGCGACATCAGTTACTGGGACAGAATCAGTGTGCCATGCAGAAAGACCCAAGGTGGCAGAGATCTATTCTCAAGAAGCTTCCGGTCTAGCTGCTGAGTGCTTTATAAAGTAGGACCACACTTGAGAGATGCCATACGTGTGCCACAGATGGTTGATACTATTCCTCTTAGTAGAAGTGTTACGGAATTAACCCATTTAGGAGAGTCCAGATACTGTTACCAAAACAAGCCCCCTCCCCTGGGGTCTATCTGTACTATGGTTCTTCTTGCCCGCTGCCAGGTGTTAGGAATTTTGGCTCTCAATGCCAGAGTTTGGTGAAAAGGAAAGGAACTATTTATTCAAAAGTTATACAGGTATAGAGTAATGGTGGAATGTTGCTGATATATTTCAAAGTCCTTTTAAAATACCCACCAACACATACACAGTCCTGCCTTCCCCCTTTTGCCCAGTCAGGCCAGTCTCAGAACATTCCAATCAGAAGTACTGTCCTCTAGAAGAAAAAGAACAGAAGTCCACAGCTCACTTCTCCGAGTTCCCCCCAGTAATCCATGCTCTGCTGGGCAGGTCTCCCGCAGTCCCCAGCACCATCAGCTGTGTTGCCGCAGTAATCTCCAGTTCTTAATTGAAAATCACGTGGCCCCTCCTCATGGGCCACCAGCGAGATTCCTTTCAAACCTTTTCTTCCCAAATGGTCTAGCATTGTCCTCTGTTGTCTCTCTCATTGTCGTGCATTGTTCCCTGTCCCTCATGGAGGCCCACCTTTAGTTTAAATCCCAGCCTGGAACCTCCTCCATAACCCCATTCCCAATTCCTCCGACAATCGGCTACACCTTCCAGCACTCCTGTACTTTCTGCCTTCCTTGGCTGCCATAGTTAGTCCAGGCAGGCATGGCCGGGTGGTGTGGAGCGAACCAGCTC
The DNA here is from genome assembly GCF_022682495.2 of Desmodus rotundus. NCBI lineage: Eukaryota > Metazoa > Chordata > Mammalia > Chiroptera > Phyllostomidae > Desmodus > Desmodus rotundus. Next base: position 6,083,889 of record NC_071400.1, on the reverse strand, counting down.
CAAGCTCTAGGGCAGGTGCTGTTAGTGGGGAAGCTGCCTCCCAGTTACTTCAAGGGTTAAAGTTATGCATATCTTTCTGGTTTCACTGAGGCCTGGAGACTAGCCTGCTGTTATTGATATGCAGAATAACTATTTGCATAGAGATATGAAGCTAGCCTGCTGTTATTGACATGCAAAATGACTCTTAAATCACTGTGCTGCTGCTTTTCCCAGCCCCCAAGCTAGGCTTCTGGGGGGCCCCTTGGGCCTCTTAGCCTACACCCCATTACAGGAGGAGAGAGATTAATGTGGGCTGGGTGATTGAGGAAGTGGCTTCTAGCTCAATTTAGATGGGGATAAAATCAAAGGCATATAGGGGTGGGAATACCAGGACGCATGTTGGAGGTGGTTGTGGGGATCCCATTGTGTAAGCCACACTGTGAAGGGCCCTGAATGTCAGGTAAAACAGTGTTACTGAAAGAAAGGGGTCCACTTGCTTGCATGCATCGAAGCCCAATAAGACACAAACAGGAGTTTTTAGCAGATGAAATTAAGAGTTTATTATTTGAGGAAGTGGCTTGGAGTCACAGGTGAGCTAGTGCTCTGAGACCTGGTTCCTTGATGGCTTCCAGAGGATGAGTTATATGGGGGGAAAATCCTTAATCTTGGTGACTAAGGGCGTTAAGGTCATGGTCAGGGTTAGGGTTTCTGCTGATTGGTCAGCGCATCGGGCCCAGCTTTGCTTCTTCTGGGATGGTTTCCCCACTTTTCTGGGCCTGTAGCTGGAACAACTGAGTCCTAGATGTTATCTTTAGTTTGATTGAAATTCTATCTCTAGTTCTCAGTCCTGAGGGCTTAACGATTAAGGGAGTTGACTTGCAAGAGAGAAAGAGCAGGTGAGTAAGGGTGCTGGGGGAGGTCAGCTTGAAATCAAGAGAAAACGGAGAAAAGGTCATGTGAAGATTTTGTGAATTTACAACATTCATTCATTCATTCATTGAACAGATATTTATTGAGCACTGATCATGTGCCAAGCACTCATGTAAACACTGGGGCTAAGAGCAGTGAGCAGAAAACAAGAATTCCCATCCTCAAAGAACCTGAATTCTCTTTGGGGAAGTAGATGCAAAACAAGTCATGCTACAGAACAGATGGGGGGGGGAGGGTTCACAATATACTATTACGGAAAGGATTCCCCCTTTCTCTCTCTGGGGTCCCCCCAACACACACCTATTAGGTTTGCAATGCCCGCTGCCAGAGGAAAGACGTCTCTCAATGCTAGAGATTGGTGAAAAGGAAAGAAATTATTTAAAAGTTACACAGACTCAGAGTAATGACTTAATGTCTGCATTAAGATACTAAAGTCCTCTAGAATACCCACAGATAGACAGTCCTTCCCTCTCCCTCTGCCCAGTCTGGGTACCGTATCTCAGGAAAGAAGTAGAAGTCCGTGATTCAGGCTCCTGGCACCATCAGCTGGGTGGCTGCTGCAATCTCCAGTTAATCCAGAGCCATGTGGCACCTTCTCATGGCTCACCAGCAAGAGTCCTTTCTCCCTTTTTCTTCCTGGTTCTGCTCTCCTGCTGCCTAAGCCATGTGGCAAAAAGGAGCACCCCAAAACCACATGGTCCTCCTTCCTCTCCCTCAGAACCACTTGGTCTTCTCTATTCACTTCACCAAAGCTGCATGATCCTCTCCCTTCTCCCCCAAAACCTCATGGTCCTCCCCCTCTATAGCTGCCGCGCCTAGCTCTAAGTCCCAGTGCCCCTCTTCCTTTGCAGCCCCATTTCCGACTCCTCCTACAATCAGTTACACCTGCCAGCATTCCCTATCCTTCCAGCTTTACTGGGCTGCCATAGTAAGTCTGGGCAGGTGTGGCCCCAGGGCATGGAGCCAATCTTCTCCAAGCTCTCACACAGGCCGTGTAACCAGGGGGAGTTGCTTCCCAGTTACATCTTGGGTGGAAGTCACTCCCATCCCCCTGGCTCAAAGCATGTCTACAGCTATTTAACATATCTGTGAAACCAGTTAAAGGTTATAGGTATGTTAAATGACCATGTCAGGGGCAAGCTGCAAAGCTGTTGCCATACAAAATAGCTCTGAATGGCCCTGTTCCATGTGTCCCTTCCCCCAGCTCAGTCTTGTGGGGGTGAGGACATCCTATATATATTTTTCGAATATTTCCTGGACACCTTGAGTTCTGGACCCCATTACAAATCCCTATTTGGGGCCCTCTGCACCCTGTTTCAGTCAGTTCTGAAATAAGATGGTGTGATCAGTCGGAGGACAATGGAGAGTGTCAGGTGCAGGACGTGGCAACTGCCCATTTACAGAGTTTGAACTTCTCCCTTTAGATAACAGAGGGCCATGGACAAACTTTTCCTGGTGTTTATCTTTGGAATTGCCTAAGGGAAGAAGCGCTTTAGACTGAGAAGTGAGGTGTGGCGAGGCCTAGAGGCAGGTAGAAAGGTCAAGGGCAAGTGGGAACTTCCCTGTCTTCTCCGAATCTAGCAGCTGTGGTGTGCTGAAAAGAAGCACTGGATGTGGATCTGTATGGTTTGGCCCCGGCCAGTTTGTCACTTCACTTCTCTAAGCTTTGTTTCCTCTTCTGTAGAGTAGAGATAGAAATACCTAACTGTGTGTGACTGCATGTATACTTCAAGACAGTTCTGGGCACATAGTAAATGCTCTATAAACATTAGCTTTTTTAATGAAGATCAAGTACAGAAACCAGGTATATTCATGGATGAAGCAGCCTTTGGGAGAAGTCTTGTGACCTCTTTCAACTTCAGCATTACTGAAAACAAACATTTCCTGAGTGGCTCCTCTGAGGTAGCTACTGAGACTGAGGTGGATAAAACAGGATGTCTGCCGCCCTCAGGGGCCTTCCCTTTTTGTTTGAAAAGATTTTCCTTGATCAAAGACCTTGACATTTTACGATTTCTATAGTTCAGTAGGTGATTACTCAATAAAGAATTCCTGTTATTTTTGTATATATAGCTACTAGCACATTTCTCAAAGACTTCTGCCAAATCTTACATTACCAATCTGTCCTCTATATAATGTTGTCATTCAAGAATGTTGTATAAATGGAATCATATAGTAACTGACTTTTTGAGATTGGCTTTTGTATTCACTCCACATAATATCCTTGTGATTCATCCAAGTATATCAATAATTTATTCCTTTTTATTGCTGACTGGTGTTCCATTGTATGGATGCCCCAATTTGTTTATCCATTCTCCAGCTGAGGGACATTTTGATTGTTTCTAGTTTTTGGTAATTACAAATAAAGCTGCTTTTAACATTTCATACAGGTTTTTTGTGTGTGTGAATATAAATTTTCATTTCTAACAAATAAATGCCCTGGAATGGGATTGTGGATTTATATATATATGTTTAATTTTGTAAGAAACTGCCTAGCCATTTTCCAGAGTGGCTGTAGCCATTTATATCCCCACTAGTGACATTTGATAATTCCAGTTCTCTGTATCCTTGGTATTGTCATCGTATTTTGTGGTAGCCATGCTAATAGGTGTGTGGTGGTATGTTGTCCAGGCCTTAATTTGGTTTTCCGTAATGGCTAATGATGTTGAATATCTTTTCATTTGCTTACTTACCATCTATATGTTTTCTTTGGTTAAGTACCTATTCCAGTGTTTTGTCCATTACCTAATTGGGTTGTTTCCCCTGCATATTGATCTTACTTTTGGGTTTAGTGAGCCATTTATGTATTCTCGATATGGGTCCTTTGTCAGATATGTAATTTGCAAATATTTTCTTGCAATCTGTGGCTTGTCTTTTTGAAATCCTCTTCTTAGGGTCTTTCAAAGAGCAAAAGTTTTTTCTTTTGGTGAAATCTAACTTATTTACTTTTTTTTATGGATTGTGCTTATGGAGTAATGCCTAAGAACATGTCACATAACCCTAGGTCACTAATATTTTAATCTTTTTCTTTTTTTGTCCTATAGATATCCACTTGCTCCATACCATTTGTTGAAAAATGTCTGCCACTTCTTAACTGTAAAAGCTTGCAAGATCACTTAACTTTTCTTAAAAAATGGGATAATGGCCCTGGCTGGTGTGGCTCAGTGGATTGAGTGCTGGCCTGTGAACCAAAGGGTTGCTGGTTCAATTCCGAGTTAGGGCACATGCCTGGGTTGTGGGCCAGGTCCACGGTTGGGGGCATGTGAGAGGCAACCGATGGATATTTCTCTCACATATTGATATTTCTCTCCCTCTCTTTCTCTCTCCCTTCTCCTATTTCTAAAAATAAAGAAATCTAATAAAAAATGGGATAATAATAGGACCTACTTCCTAAGGTTGAGGTGAGGATTCCAGACTATATGTTTAAATACATACCTACCCACAGTAGGTAGTAGTAGTCATTAATATTATTTATTTTATGGAGTGTCCAATTTTGAGATTTTAATTTATAATTTACTAAATTTGATAACATGTAATACATTATTCCTTTTAATCTGTTCAAAGGATGGTGAGGCATTGGGTCAGTGCAATTTCCAGTGGAGAAGGGAGCTGAGGCGAAGGCCAGTTCAATACAAAGCAAGAGTGTGTAGCTAAAAAGAGGAAATAAAAAATGAAGTCAGATGTTATGGATGTCAGGAAGAATTTTAAAAAATTCTTCCTTATTAAATGGGTAAGGGCAAATGGATTCTGGACCCTGAGTGTGAATAAAACAGGGTATAGACGTACCCTCTTACTGAGTGCTGGCCTCACAGCCTTGCTGAAAGGTGTTGGCCTTGGTTTTTCACTTCAGGATGTCCTGCACTATGTGGGGAGCCTTTTGCCTTCTGTTTTCCAAAGGAATTGAGTCCAAGACTCTGTCTTGCTGTGAGCACTGCTGCTTTTGTGCCAATAGTCTGGTGATGTGCCAGATGCCCTTTGAGGAGTCTTTCTAAAGCAGATTGCTCAGCTGAGCTGAAAAGGCTGAAGAACCTTCCTCAGGAAGCTGATTGTACTTGTGGTAGGTCTTTGCCATTTCAAAAGTCAAATGCCACTGCACTGACTGGTGTGGCTCAGTGCGTTGGGCTTCGTCCCACAAACTAAAAGGTTGCTGGTTCAATTCCCAGTCAGGGCACATGCCTGAGTTGCAGGCCAGGTGCCCAGTTGGGGGCGTTCGAGAGGCAACTGATGGATATTTCTCTCACATATTGATATTTCTCTCCCTTGCTTTCTCCCTCCCTTCCCCTCTCTCTAAAAATAAAATCTTTAAGAAAAAAGCTGAATACCACTGCCACTTTGACCATCCTCACTATACTCTCTGCTCCTCCATGCCACGTAGACTCCTCAGGAACTCTCCTTAGTCTCCTTGACAAAGAGCTGGCAGCTTCAGTTTGTTGTTTTTTGTTTTGTTTGTATTTTACTTCCTCTTTGATCAGTGTTTTGAGAGCCTAGGTCAATTAGTGTTTTGTGACAAGCATGTGCAAAATACCCTGAGAGGAAATGCCTATCAACAGGAAAAGTTGTAGTCACAACCAGTCTGACCAGAGATCCCTATCAGTCTGGTCAAGTGTGAAGTTTGACCCGCTTGCAGTAGCATCACTGGAAACTGATGGTGCAATTGAAATGGCCTCAGAGGTGCAGGATAGGGCCAAACAAATGTGTTTTATTGCACAGTACAGAAGACCAACTTAATATCGTGGTTCTTGTGTAAGTCTCCAAAATAATAATGGCACCTGACTTCAGTTCTTTGCAGTTTAGGAAGCCCTGTGCTGTTTCTTCTTTAATTTGAGTCTTACAATACAGCTGAGAAAAGTAGGGTAGGGATTATTCACATTTTACAGCTACAGAAACTGTCAGGGAGTTGCAGCTGGAGGGGGTCAAAATATTCATAGTGGTCAATGGCATAGGCTCCAAGGCAGATTGCTTACTTTTTTTGCGTTTTTGTATCGTGGTAAAATACGACATAAATTTGTGATTTTGAACATTTGTACATTCATAATTCAGTGAGACTAATTACATTCATAGTGTTGTATAACCATCATCACCATTATATGTTTCCAAAATTTTTTCATTACCCCAAACAGAAACTAACCACTAAATAACTCCCCATTTATCTCCTCCCCTAAGTCCGTAGGAACCTCTAATCTATTGTCTATATAAATCGGGCTGTTCTAGATATTTTATATAAGTGAAATCATGTAATTGCCTTTTTATCTGATTTATTTCGCTTAGCATAGTATTTTCACTGTTCATTCATGTTATAATGGATATGAATATGCCATTTCTTATTGCCAAATGATACAAATATTTTATATATACAAAAGTATATATAAATTACATATAATATATACTTACATATACTGGGGGCCCCTCAAAAAACCCAGAATTGTCTTCTGGAGGGCAGGCCCCTTGTAGTACAGTCTTTCCCCACTAGGTGAGTATTCTAGGAATCCATCTGTATTAATGTGCCAACTGGTGGTGTTGTGAGAAGCTGCATTTGGCTTCAGTGAATTTTTTTTTAAAGACTCAACACATTTGCCCATTTCATGATGGGTGATTTATGAGCACGACTGCCCACACTGCTGAATGTTCCACAGCTTTTGATGAAAAATGGCATGACCTCCATGCCCTATACTCTCTATTTACCTAATCTTTCCCTGAGCGACGTTTTTTGTTTCCTCTGGTGAAAAAAGTCCTCAAAGGGGAGCAATTTTGCCAATGTGGAAGAGGTAAAACAAAAAACAGCAGAAGCACTATAAGACATCAAAACTAACTAGTTCAAAAACTGTTTTGAGCAGTGGGAAAAAATGTCTCAGGTGTATTGCATCAGATAGAGAGTACTTTGAAGGTGACTAAAATTGAAACGTATAAGAATAAATACACAATATTTAATAAATAAATTCTGTGTTTTTGGGTCCCTCCTTGTATATTACCTTTCCATTACCTGTTTATTTTATAACTGGAAGTTTGTACCTATTGCCCTTCTTCACCCATTTTTTTCTACTCCCACTCCCTCACCTCTGACAGCCACCCATCTTGTTGTCTATGAGTTTTATTTTCAAATTTCACATATACTTGAGATCATACAGTATTCATATTTTTAAAAATGTTTTATTGATTTTACTATTACAGTTGTCCCAATTTTTCTCCCTTTGCCCCTCTCGCCCACTCCCCCCATTCCCTCCACCATTCTCCTCCGTAGTTCATGTCCGTGGGTTGCGCATATAAGTTCTTTTGCTTCTCCATTTCCTATACTGTTCTTAACACCTACCTGTCTGTTCTGTACCTCCCAATTCGTACTTCTTAATCCCTGCACTTTTCCCCCCATTCTTCACCTTCCCCCTCCCAGCTGATAACCCTCCAAATGATTTCCATATCTATGATTCTGTTCCTGTTCTGCTTGTTTGCTTGGTTTGTTTTTTAGATTCAGTTGTTGATAGCTGTGCATTTGTTGCCATTAATGTTCATAGTTTTGATCTTTTTCTTACATACTTCCCTTTAACATTTCATATAATAAGGGCTTGGTGATGATGAACTCCTTTAACTTGACCTTATCTGGGAAGCACTTTATCTGCTCTCTCATTCTAAATGATAGCTTTGCTGGATAGAGTAATTTTGGATGTAGATCCTTGCCTTTCATGACTTCAAATACTTCTTTCCAGTCCCTTCTTGCCTGCAAAGTTTCTTTTGAGAAATCAGCTGATAGTCTTATGGGAACTCCTTGGTAGGTAACCGTATCCTTTTCTCTAGCTGCTTTTAAGAGTCTCTCGTTATCTTTCATCTTGGGTAATGTAATTGTGATGTGCCTTGGTGTGTGCTTCCTTGGGTACAACTTCTTTGGGACTCTCTGAGCTTCCTGGACTTCTTGGAAGTCTAGTTCCTTTGCCAGATGGGGGAAGTTCTCCTTCATTATGTTTTCAACTAAGTTTTCAGTTTCTTGCTCTTTCTCTTCTTCTGGCACTCCTATGATTTAGATGTTGGCATATTTGGAGATATCCCAGAGGCTCCTTACTCTATTCTTGTTTTTTTGAATTCTGTTTTCTTTTTCGTGTTCTGAATGCTTTTGTCCTTTTTTATGTTCCAAATTGTTGATTTGAATGTTGCTTCATCCCTTGCACTGTTGATTCCCTGTGGATTTTTTAAAATTTCACTTAATGCAACCTTCATTTCTGCCTGGGTCTTTTTAATGTCGTTGCCATACCCGATGAGTTCTCTGAGCATCCTGATCACCAGTGTTTTGAACTCTGCATTTGATAGGTTGTCTGTCTCCATTTTGTTTAGTTCTTTTTGTGGAGTTTTATTATATTCTTTCATTTGGGCCATATTTCTTTGTCTCCTCGGTTTGGCAGCTGTTTCCATGTATTAGGTAGAGCTGCTTTGACTTTCTATCTTAGTAGTGTGGCCTAATGTAGAAAAGACACCTATCTGGGTGAGTGTGGCTTCTTTAAATCCTTGGTTGTCGGACTTCCATACAGTTTGATTTTCTGACGAATCTGGGTGATGTTTGTTCTGTAGTTTAGTTGTAATTTTTGCTATAGCTGTGTGCAGAGGTGAAGCCTGTTTACTTATGCCTCTATCTTGGCAGAAGTCTCTTAATCTGCTTGCAGCCAGCCAGGTGGTGAGGGTGGTGGCCCCTTGCTGTCGCTGTGCCACTTCTGGCTGTTTGCCTGGTATTCATCTTTCTCTGTCTTATTTCATGTTGCATAATGCTTTCAGGTTACATCTGTGTTTTCACAAATGGCAAGATTTCTTTCTTTTTGGGGGTTGAACAGCATTGTATTATATATATTTTTCTCTTTACCTATTCTTCCATCCATGGACACTTAGGTGGTTTTCATATCTTGGCTGTTACAAATAAGGATTCAGTGAACATGGATTGCAGATATCTGTTCAAATTAGTTTTTTTTGTTTTCTTTGGGTAAGTACCCAGAAGTGGAATAGCTGGGTAATATATGATTGTTCTATTTTTCACTTTTTTGTGGAATCTTCATACTGTTTTTCTTTTTTAAAGAAATATTTTATTTATTTTTAGAGAGAGGGGAAAGGAGGGAATAAAAGAGGGAGAGGGACATCAATGTGCGAGAGAAACATCGATTGGTAGCCTCATGTATGCCCCCAACCAGGGGCCTGGTTGGCAATCCAGGCATGTGCCCTGACCTGGAATTGAACCGGCGACCTTTCAGTCCGAAGGCCAGTGCTTAATCTACTGAGCCACACGAGCCAGGTACTGTTTTCTATAGTGGCTGCAGCAGTTTGCATTCCCACCAACAGTGTGTAAAGATTTTTTTTTCTCCACATCCTTGCCAACACTCCTCATTTGTATCTTTTTGATAATAGTCATCATAACAGGTGTGATGTGGTAGCTCATTGCGGTTTTGATTTGCATTTCCCTGGTGGCTAGTGATATTGAGCATATTTTCATGTATCTGTTGGCTACTCGTATGCCTTCTTAGGAAAAATGTCTATTCAGATCATCTACCCATTTTTATAATCAACTTTTTTTTGTTACTGAGTTATATGAGATCTTTATATATCTTGGCTATTAACCCCTTATCAGATATGTGATTTGCAACTATTTTTTCCCCATTTAGTAGGTTGCCTTTTCATTTTGTTGATGATTTTCTTTGCTGTACAGAAGCTTTTTAGTTTGAGGTAGTCTCCCCTGTTTATTTTGTGTAAGTGACTTGCTGACACATATGTAGGAAATTCTCTCCTAACCAAATCTGGAATCCAGGTCCCCTGATTTCTGTTCTGTGTTCCATGGTGTCAGAGGCCCAGTTGTCTCCTGAAGCTGGCAGTTTGCCTTAGGAAGAATATCCGGATAATTTCTCAGTGTTTGTGGGCATGTTAAGGTGTTTATCAGTGCTGTGCTCAGAGTAGAATAAAAGGAGGAAGTAGGATATTGTGGGTAGTTTTTAAAAGAAAAATTTCTAAAATCTAGCAGAATGAGTTGAGTCTTTTCTAAAAGCATAGGTTGCTGGACTCAAACTCAGTTGTCACTTTTTAGCCACAAGATCTTGAGCAGCCATTTAAAGTCCGTGGGCTGAGTAGTTTTGGAAATCTCAAAAATGGGAATACTTGCTATCCTACAGAGCTGTTTCGAGGGTAAAACTATCACTTATAAGGAAATGATTGGTACATGGTAGATAACCACTAAATGCTAGTTCTCTTTTCTACTTCTTGGAGAGCAGTTGGTTCACTGACTTTTGCCCTTCCCAGCCCAAACATTGTTTATGATTATGATTGCATAGAATTACATTACCATTATTTTTCTTGGTGAATTTGCTTGTAGCTGAAGAAGAGGTAGCAGCTGTAAGCTGTAATTGTCCAGAGAGACATTCCAAATGTCGAGTGATGAGGAGAGCCCAGCTGTTTATGGAAAATGAACAAAATGATAAGTTCATGATTTCAGCTGGTACATTATGAGATGTTTGCTTCAGAAGCTGCCTGACATTAAACATGCTCACGTTTCTCTCTGCCTGGAATGCTTTCTGCTTTTTGTACCTGGAAAACCACCTACATATTCTTTAAGCCTCTCCCATTGTTATATGATGCTTTCAGAGAAATAGCATTTTTCCTGTACATGGAATAGCATGTTATAATTTATTTGTTTAAATGCTTTTCTCCACTATTAGAGAGTATGTTCATTTGAAGGCATTGACAGTGGATATTTCATCTTTGTATTACAGGAGCCTAGCACATGAAGCAATAATAGTAACAGCTAAATTTACTGTTTTATTTATCTATAAACACACGCAAACACACAAACACCCACTCTAATCTTCACATTCACCCTGTGAAGTAGATACCATTGTAATTCCCATTTCACCGATGAGGAAAGAGTAAATGAAGATTAGAGAAGCTACACAAAATCTTTTCTGCGCCTATCAATGTGATAATGTGATTTTTATCCCTTATTTGGTTTATGTAGTATACAACATTCATTGATTTGTGGATATTGAACCAACTTTGCATCCTAGGAATAAATCCTACTTCATCATGGTATATGATATTTTTAATGTCTTGCTGAATTCAGCTTGCTAATATTTTTTTGAATTTTCTTTTTAAACATTTTTTATTTTATTTTATTTTTTGATTTAATCTTTGTTGTATCTTTATCCATTGCCATTTAGTCTCCTTATACCACCGCCCCCCAGCAATCACCACACTGTTGTCCGTGTCCATGAGTCCTTTTTCCTTTTTGCTCAATCCCTCCACCCCTAACCTTCCCCCTCCCCGCCCCCAGTTTGCTAATATTTTGAGTATCTTTGCATCCTATGTTCATCAGGGACATTGGGTTATAATTTTCTATTTTTGTAGTGACTGTGTAGTTTTGACGTCAGTCCTCATACAGTGAGCTTGGGAGCCTTCCTTCTTCCTCAGTTTTCTTGGGATAGTTTGAGTAGGATAGGTCTTAATTCTTTTTTAATGTTTGGTAAAATTCCCCTGGCTGGGTTGCTCAGTTGGTTAGAGCATCATCTTAATACACCAAGATTGCAGGTTCGATTCCCCAGTCGGGATACATGTAAGAAACAACTAATGATGCCTAAGTAAGTGGAGCAACAAATCTCTCTCTCTCTCTCTCTCTCTCTTTCTCTCCCTCTCTTTCCCCACCCCCTTCCTCTCTGTCTCTAAAATAAAAAAAAAAACAATGTTTAATGTTTGGTAAAATTCCCCTGTGAAACCATATGATCCAGGACTTTGGTTTATTGGGAGTTTTTTGATTACTGATTCGATTTCTTTATTTATTGGTCTATCCAGATATTCTATTTCTTCCTGATACAGCCTTTGAGGATTATATGTTTCTAGGAATTTATGCATTTCTTTCAGGTTGTCCAATTCGTTAGCGTATACTTTTTCATTGTATTGTCATATAATCCTTTGCATTTCTGTGGTGTCCTCTTTCATTTCTGATTTTTTAAATTTATTTATTTATTTTTATTTATTTTGGTTCTCTCTTTATTTCTTGATGAGTCTGGTTAAAGGTTTATTAATTTCATTTATCTCTTTGAAGAATCAGCCCTTGGTTTCATTGAACTATATTGTATTGAGGTTGTTTTTTACTCTATTTCATTTATTTCTGCTCTGATTGTTATTATTTCCTTTGTTCTACTCACTTAGGCCATTGTTCTTCTTTTTCTAGTTCCTTTAGGTGTAAGGTTAAATTGTGTATTTGAGATGTTTGTTGTGTCTTGACGTATCCTTCTATTGCTTTAATTTCCCTCTTAGAACTGCTTTGGTTGTGTCCCACTGCTTCTGGGTTGCGTTCTCATTTTCACTTGTCTCAAGGTATCTTTTCACTTATTCCTTGATCTCATGTTGTAGTACATGAGCGTGTACGTTCATTGTTGTAGTACAATAGCATGTTATTTAGCCTCTGTGTGTTTGTGTGCTTTTCAGTTTTCTTCTTGTAATGGTTTTCTAGTTTCATACCATTTCAATTGGGGAAGAGACTTTATATGAGTTCCGTCCTCTTAAATTTATTAATACTCGTTTTGTGTCCTAACTTGTGGTCTTTACCTGCTTGTGGTCCTAACTTTTGAAAACAGTGAATGAAAAACAATGAAATGAAAAATTTCTCATGTACACTTGAAAGGAATGTATATACTGCTGCTTTTGGGCAAAAATGTTTTAAAAATATCAATTAATTCCATCTGGTCTAATGTTTCATTTTGGGCCTCTGTTGTCTTGCTGATGCTCTGCCTGGATGATCTGTCCAGTGAAGTCAATGGGGTGTTAACAAGTCACTCACTATCACTGTATTAATGTTGGTCGGTCAGTTCTTGTCTGTCAGTGTATCCTTCTAGTTGGATTGATCCCTTTAGCATTGTGAAATGTTCTTTGTCTCTTGTTATGGCCTTTGTTTTAAAGTCTGTTTAGTGTGATACAAGATTTGCTACCTTAGCTTTTTTTGGTTTTCATTTGTATGAAATATCTTTTTCCATCATTTTCTTTTCATTCTGTGTGTGTCTTTCAACCTGAAGTAGGTCCCTTGTAGTCAACACATGTACAGGTCTTGTTTTCTTATCCATTCAGCCACCCTGTGTCTTTTGATGGGACATTTAAAGTAATTGTTGATAAGTGTGTAGTTATTGCCATTTTATTAATTGCTTTTGTATTGTTTTTTTTTTTTTATTTTTCTCTGTTCTTGCCTTATTCTGTTGCTCACTTTTCTTGTATATTAATGATTATCTTCACTGTTGTGTTTGGATTCCTTTCTCTTTATTTCTTGTATATGACTTGTAGATTTTCGTTTTTGTGGTGACCATTTACTTCCTATGCACTAAACTATGTTTATAGCAGTCTTTTTTAAGGTGATGGTTGTGTAAGTTCAGACACATTCTGAAATGCTACCCTTTTCACTCACCCCCTCCACATTCAAGTTTATGTCATTATTTTTCACTTCTTTTGTGTGTGTGTTTGTGTGTTCCGTAATTTTCTGTTGTAATGACACATGATCTTCCTACTTTTGCCTTTTAACTGTTCTGCTAGCTTTATAGTTGGTTGATTCACTGCTTTTATTATGTATTTGCCTTTTTCAGTGATAGTTTTTCGATAATTTCTTATTCTTATTTTTGATCTTTTTGAAAATTCTTCTTAAAGCAATTCCTGTTACATTTCTTGTAACACTGGCTTGGGGGTGAAGAACTCCTTTGGCTTTTTGTTGTTGTTGTTGGCAAACTCTTTATCTGGACATCAATTTTAAATGATACCCTTGCTTAGTACTTTAATCTTGGCTGTAGGTCTCTCTTTTTCATCACTTTGAATATTTCATGCCAGTTCCTTCTTGCCTGCAAAGTTTCTGTTGAGAAATCAGCTGACAGCTTATGGGAGGTCCCTTGTAGATACCTAACTGCTTTTCTCTTGCTGCTTGTAAGATTCTCTGTTTGTTCTTGATCTTTGGCATTTTCTTTGTGATGTATGACCTGTGGGCCTGTTACACCTGTAGATCTGTTACATCTCCCAGTCTTGGCTGAGTGGCCTTCTGTACTAGGTGTCCTGTGGGGCCCAGCGGCGCAGTCTTCCCGGTCACCTGAGCTGGGTGCTCCAGGTGTGCCCTTTGTGTGGGTCCTGTGTGTTCTCTTCTTGCAGTTCAGCCTTGACTGCTGTTGGCATGTCAGTTGGTGGCATTGACTCTCAGGCCGTCTGCCTCTGAGGACTGGCAATGACTACAGCTGACAAGTTGTAGCAAGTGTGGGTGCTGACCTCATGGAGCAGGATTTGCTTTAGCGGGGCTCTGGGTCCTGCCAAGTTCACCCTTTGGTGTGTTATTTGAGGGGCCAATTGGGTGGTGCTCTCGTGTGGTCTGAAGCCTGCGACTGTGTGTGTTCGTTCTGGGGCCTCCTGGGAGGGACACTAGTGCAGGCCCAGGTCAGCCGCTGCCTATGCTGTGCCTGGGGACACCTGGTAGGAGTTACAAAGTGGTCTCCATTTGGTAGGTGCCTGTGCTGGGTTTGGAGGTGCCTAGGAGAGGCTACGCAGTGAACAGAGAGGCCAGCTGCCTCTAGTGCTGTGCTTGGGGTCACTTTGTGAGTTGTATAGTGCACCGCAAGGCCAGCCACTGCTTTTTTGGGGGTTTTGGACCTTTGAGAGATGTTAGGAAAGTCTGAAGCATGGACTGAGTCTTGTTGCTTGTGGGGAACAGCTGTTGAAAGGGTTTCTGGCCAAGTGTGTGGTTGGGTGGGGCTGTGTCTCAGAGCATCAGCAGGGTGGTGTGAGCTGTGGTAGCCAAGTTAATGGAGACTCTGACTGGGTGCCTGCCAACACCTGCTGTTGGGTTGGGGGGTGGTTTCAACAAAGGAACAATGGCACCTGCCAGCACTTTAGTCCCAAAAGAGCTGCTTTTCCAGCCCTCGCTCCGAAGCCAGACAATTCAGTTCCTCCGGGTATGTCCCTGATGCTTTTTGAGCTTCTGTCCCCTCACTAGAGGTTAGAGTGAATGAGTGTGAGTGAGTGGGTCTGTGCTCAGGCCCTTTAATAAGACACCTGGGTCTATAGTTGCCCTTCATCTCACTGGGATATAGTCCCTGCTGATTTTTCACACCCAGATTTTGTGGGGACTCCTTTTGCTGCCAGTCATGCTCCGGATTTGAGAACCTGGTATGGGGCTGCCCCCACCTCTCGCTGCTCAGGTAGGACTTCCACCACTAAGATATCCCTCTGGATTATAAGCTGCCATACCTGGGTGTGGGGCCTTCCTGTTTCATGTGTCCACCCTTCCCAGCAGTCTTGTTGTGGCTTCCTCTGTTTATCCTTATTTATAGGAGTTCTCTTCAGCTAGTCTTCGGTGGGTCCTCAAGGGTGGTGGTTCTATAATTTAGTTGTGATTTTGATGTGGTCATGGGAGGAGGTGGCACCCTGGGATTTCCAGTACAGTAGCTCCTAGCCAGCCACACTGTGGCTGTTGGGCTCTCGAAATGTGGCTAGAGTGACTGAGGAACTGAATTGTGAATTTAGTTTTATGTTAATGAATTTAAATTTAAATAGACACATGCAGAAAACTGAACTCTGATCCCTTAATGGCTGCCAAGGATTTTCTCTTGGGTCTAACTGAGTGGTTTTTTCCCAGCTGTTCTTATTTGACCAATCATTCTATCAAAGGATCTGAATTCTACCTGGATACAAACAGAAAACTCACCTTTCCTTAAGACGGTTATATTTATTTTTAGAAGCCTATCATTATTATTTAGACTTGGTGTTAAAGCTATAAATAATGGGAAAATTATTATTGGGAATAAATGTTCTTTGCCATGACTTTAAAATCCAGTTTTCCACTATATGAACTATAAAACACAGAAATGAAACAGATTGCACTAGATACTGCGGGGGGAATGTTATTGCTCTGTATAAAACACAAACATATAAAAATAATTATTCCAATGGAAGTTTAAAATCACAGAGATGCTGTAGCCGGGAAGCATCCCATCTTGCTTTTGGGCTACAGGAACAGGATATTATGAAACCACCCACTGACCAATGTCGCTGCTGATATATAAAGAGGTCCTAGAGAAGAATCCACAACAGGCTCTTCTTGTGAGTGGATGCTAAGGATTGAGGAAGAATGCATTTTTCTTAATTACTGAAAAAACCCAGCTTCCCACACAGCACATACATTGAGTAAGTATGGGTATATTCCAGGCTATAGAATCGAAGGACCTCAGGGTGGAAGGAGACTTTGAGCTCTTCTGCTATTTCAGTCTACACATACTTAAATAAATATTTATTATGGAAAGTTTCAAAATATACACTACCATAGTCTGGTATAATGAATCTTATGTATCCATCAGTCAACATTTTTCCCTATCTTATTTCATGTATCTCCCCCTACCCAACCCCACCAACAAGCATGCACATGCGCGCTCACATGCAGTAATGTGTCTGGAGTATTTCAATGCAAATCCTGAGTACAGCCATGCACTGCATAATGACGGTTCGGTCAGTGATTGACCCCTTATAGTGGTGGTCCTGTGACACTATGGAACTGAAAAATTCTGACCTCCTAGAGACGTTGTAGCCATAGTAATGTTGTAGTGAAATACATTAGCCATGTGTTTTTGGTGTTGTTGGTGTAAACAGTCCTACTGCACTGCCAGCCTTATAAAAGTATAGCACATTCATTGCAGCATTATTTACAATAGCTAAGATACGACAGCAACCGAAAGGGGTAGTGTTTGGAGGAGGAAACGTCACTTTGATATAGGAATGAAGATCACCAACAAAAGGGGGATGTCCAGGAGCATGACCAAAAATAAGCAAAATCTCACCCTTGCTAGTGTGCATCAGTGGATTGACTGGAGACCTGCGAATCAAAGGGTCGCCGGTTCGATTCCCAGTCAGGGCACATGCCTGGGTTGTGGGCCAGGTCCCCAGTAGGGGGGCGTGAGAGGCAACCACACATTGATATTTCCCTCTCTTTCTCCCTGTTTTCCCCTCTCTCTAAAAATAAATAAATAAAATCTTTAAAAAATAAGCAAAAATCTTCAAAGGTACATTATTCTATAAACAATACTCCTTTATTTCATTGGCACAGCAATTCAGGAGGGCATCTTGGAAGAGGGGCTGTTCTGTCCGTGCCTTCTTATTGCTCCTGTAGTTTATTGGCAGTGTATATGTATTGATATGCTTGAAGACGCTGGGGTTCTCACTGTGCCAGATCCTAAAGGGTTTCAATTTGTAGCCTACAGCATCACCCCCAAACAAGACTCATCCTGTCCTTAAAAGCCTTGAGACTTGGCACCGACTTGACCTCTTATGAATGAAAGTCCTTTTAAGCATCTGTTTCCAGAACAGGGAGGTCTCATCCATGTTAAATATTTGCTCTGGCAAGTATTTTTTTTCTCCAGATCAGCTTATCTAGAGTTTCCAAAAATTCTTCAGCTGCCTTCACATCAGCACTTGCAGACTCACCCCTCACTTTCACATTCTGCCATGAAAAATGATTCTTGAATCACTTAAACCGCTCAGAGCTAGCAGTAAATTCAATTTCAGTGTCCAATGCAGCCTTTTCTTTCAACATCACAATGTGGTTTTTTTGTTTTTTTTTTTTGCTTTGGTGTGATTGTCATGGTGCTGAGAGGGATCCGCTTCTGTGTCTAGTCCTCAATCCAGGTCACTGTGTTCTTCTCCGTCTCGATCACAGCTGTGGTGCAACGGGACATGCCTGGCTGCTGAGCAGTAACCATCACTGATTTGCCACCTTAGTAGTCCTTAATCACTTTTGATTTGGTTTCCAACTCAGTCACTAGATGTGACTTCTTACTGCCTTACTGACAACACTAGTAGTGGGTTTTCTATGTTAAGGGGCCAAATAAACAGAACAACACAGGATTAAATCAAGCACAAGGGAGAGTGGTGCAATCAGGAGGTGCAATAAGCACGGGATGTATGAGGCTGCTGCTGGTGTAACACCACGCACTCTGTTACGGCAAACTTTTTTTATGTAGACAATACACTGAGAACAGTAAAAAGTATGGTATAGTAATACATAAACCAGTAACATAGTCATTTGTTATCACTACCCAGTATTGCGTACTGTACAGAAGTGTATATGCTATACTTTTTTACTTTTCAATTATAGTTTCCTTTCAATATTATTTTGTATTGGTTTCAGGTGGACAGCATAGTGATGAGACAATCACATACTTCACGAAGTGTTTCCCCTGATATTTCCAGTACCCACCTGGCACCCTGCATAGTTATGACAGTATTAGTGACTGTATTCCCTATGCTGTACTTTACATCCCCGGGACTATTCTGTAACTGCCAATCTGTACTTCTCAGTCCTGTCACCTCTTTCACCCAACAAAGCCCCCTCCCTCTGGCAACCATGAGTTCACTCTCTCTGTCTATGAGTCTGTTTCAATTTTGTTTGTTCCTTTATTTTGTTGTTCAGATTCTACATATCAGTGAAATCATACAGCATTTGTCTTTCTCTGACTAACTTATTTCACTTGGCATCACACCTCCTAGGTCCATCCATGTTATCAGAAGTGATAAGATTTCATTGTTTTTTATGGTCAACTAATATTCCATAGTGTATGATGTACCACTGCTTTTTTATCCACTCATCTACTGATGGGCATTTGGGGTGGGGAGGGGGAAGAGGACAAGGGGGGACAGATGGTGATGGAAGGAGACTTGACTGAGAGTGGTGAACACACGATACAACATACAGATGATGTATTTATGGACCTGTGCACCTAAAACCTATATAATTTTATTAACTGATGTCACCCCAATAAATTTACTAAAAAGAATTTGTATGATTCCTTCCTTAAATAATGGGTAGATTTCACCAATGTATGTCTCTCTGCCTGGTACTTCCCCTTTTGGAAGTTTATTACTTGTTAATTCCATGTCTTTAATAGTTACAGGCCTCTTTAAGTTTTCTATATCTCTGTGAATTTTGGCAGATTGTGTCTTTCAAGGGATTGGTTCATTTCATTTCAGTTATGAAATCTGTGGGCATTGAGTTGTTCATAATATTCCTTTAGTTCTTTAAATTCATGGGATCACTAGTGATGGATGCTCTTTCATTTCTGACATTAGTAATTTCTGTGTCCTGTCTTTTTTTCCTTTGTTAATTTGGCTAGAAGTTTATTAGCTTTCTTGATCATTTGGGCAAGTGCTTCTCAGTTTCCACACCTTAGGTTAGACAGGAAAGCTAGTGATGGCCGAAGTTGGTTATCTCCGCCCATGAGGAGCAGTAGATGTGGCTGCAGTTCCGGATTTCCATTTCCTTGTGGAGAAGGCTAAAGGAGGCTAGAATTCTGAAGTTTCCTTTTTCCAAATTGGTTAGGGTTTGGTAAAACCCTTGTTAGTTAGGCTCTAATGAAATAGTTTCCTTCACAAGAACAGAATGCTCTGGGTGTATTTCAAAATGGTTATTCCGCCCCCCCCCCCCCCGCCCCCCGCCACTGGAAACATCAGCGGGGGTTTCTCTGATCTTCATTGTGCAAACTTGGTAGGGCTCCTGGTGGTCAAACTCACAGAAGTGTTAGGGCTGCCACCCATAGCTTTCAAATCTGAAACTTTTCCACACTGATTCTCCAGACATTCACCAATTATAATTTTAAGATTTTTGACACCAGTACTGCCTCCAGTGAGTGTTGGGGTGGTCAATGACCGTAGGCTGTGAAAGAATTCACGAAGAGAAGAAAATGCAGAGTACAGTTTTTTCTTCACTTCCCAAGAGGGGAAGGGCATTGTGTGGAGAGCAGCACCAGCACTGAGGGACGAGGACGTTGAGCTTTTACTGGATTATGATTGGATTATAAAAGGGTGCGGGGTCACTGTTGTGTGGCCCCTGGGCTGCTGGGGGTTGCCTCCCAGGAGGTTTTAGTTTGTTCTGCACAAGCTGCAGTTGGTTCCAATGTTATCTTCTGCCTGCAGCTGGGGGAGCGCTTAGTCACCATTGTGTTCTTGCTTTCCAGGACTTTCCAGTCCAGGGGACAAGCTCTGAAGAGTAAAAGGGCAGTCATGTGTAGCAAGGCCACAGGCCTGCTCTGCAAACGGTGCCACGGTAGCAGTGGTGCTGACTTTGTCCTTTCCATGAGGGTGCGTGCTCCTCCGCCTCCGGTGCCCCACTAAGATGAGAATCTCTGTATCCACCTCTCTGTCTCCAAATTCGGGGCAGCCATTTGCCGTTCCGCCTCAGTTATCTGAGGACTCTAAGGAGAACTGTTGTTTTTTCAGTTTGTTCATTTGTTTCTTGTTCTGAGAATTGCAGTGTCTACTTCTAAGCTCCTTACATGACTGGCTGGAAACCAGGAAGACCTCTCAAAAATGTTTATAGCTTCAGCCACTCATGTTAAGAGAGTTGAGATGTGTCACTTACAGAGTTTGTAAATTGTAAGTCGTTCTTATATAGCAGGCACTGTTATAAGTACTTTACACATGTTAACTCATTTAATAATTTCAAGAAAACCTGTAATATTAGTGCTAACATGATGCTTATTTTATGGAAGTTACACCTGAGGAGCAGAGAAGTTAAGTAACTTGCCTAAGGGTACACAGCTATTAACTTTCAGAGTGGAGATTTGAATTTAGACAGTCTGGCTCTTCTTTTCTAGATGATTCCTAGCTGGTGGTGAGAGAATACTACTGAATATGTAGGGGATGTACATGCCATTTCTTGGGCCTGTCCGTAAACTGTTCTAGAAGACTTGTGCCTCAGGGGAATTTCCTATCCAGTCATGTCTTACTCGTATATTTTCCTTCTGTGATCTCTCATGCTTCCTTACAAAAATAGAAAGCTACTCATTTCCCTTCCAGACACTGTATTTCATGAAAGCCATGGGACCTATGGGTGTGAGACCCCTGGAAGCTCACATGTATTGTCAAGCGTCTACTGCACCTCCACGTGTACCCCAGACCTTATCTGCAGAGCAATAGAGTGACCACTATTTTTAAAGTTTATGTAAATGATAACTAACAATGTTACTTGAATTTTCTTACTTCGTAGATAGTATCCATTATAACTACAGTTGAGTGACAGGGTCCAAAATTGGGTGGGTGCGTCAAAAATGGTTTTTCTTTTCTTTTTTTAAAAGGTTTTATTTATTTATTTTTAGAGAGGGGGATGTGGGGGAGAAAGAGAGGGAGGGAAACATCGACGAGAGCTACATCGATTGGTTGCCTCTTATATACCCCCAACTGGGGACCTGGCCTGCAACCCAGGCATGTGCCCTGACTGGGAATTGAACAGGGGACCCGTCAGTTTATAGGGTGGCACTCAATCCATTGAGCCACACCCAAAATGATTTTTCATTCTTAAAGGGAGATCACTATTATTGAAGAGTGAGGATGAATGAAATAATAAAGCAGAGATAAGGAGAAAGCAAAACCTTGGGTTAAAAAGGGAAACCCTAGCCCCCGTGGATCTTTCAGGTGAGGAAACATCTTCCATACTAGAAGATGTTTTTAGTAAAACAGGGCCGCCATTTTGGGGAAATGAAAAAAGAAGACAGATGACAGGCGGTGATCGGAGCACTAACCCTGGGGTCTAGGGCATTGGTGTTCTCAGTCTGACTCACATTTCCATTGCTTATCAATCAGTTGTGTGACTTGGGACAAGTTACTGTGTTTTTCGGATTGTAAGACACACCGGACCATAAGACACACCTAGGTTTTAGAGGAAGAAAATAGGAAAAAAACCCCACCCCGCTCCACCATCCCCCGCCGGCCAGCGAGCCAGGTAAGTTACATTCGGACTCTAAGACACACCCCAATTTTCATCCCAATTTGGGGGAGGGTGCGTCTTATAGTCCGAAAAATATGGTACTCAGTCTATCTGAGTCTTGGCTTCCCTATCTGAACAATGTAATTCATAAAATAGCTAAGACAGCATATAAGATGGCCTAAAAGTGACTTAACCTCTCTGAGCCTTCAGTTTCATCAAATGGAACTAATGGCTCGTGTCTCAAGGTGGTGTGAGAAGTAACTTAGAGAATCCCTGTAAGCCACTTGGCTTAGGGCTTCATACATAATTGCTCAGGAAAAGGATGGCTCTAGCCCTGGCTGGGGTGTCTCAGTGGATTGAGTGCCAGCCTGCGAACCAAAGGGTTGCAGGTTCGATTCCCAGTCAGGGCACATGCCTGGGTTGTGGGCCAGGTCCTCGGTAGGGGGCATGGGAGAGGCAACCACACATGGATGTTTCTCTCCCTCTCTTTCTTCCTCCCTTTCCCTCCCTCTAAAAATAAATAAATAAAATCTTTTATAAAAAAGAAAAGGATGGCTCTAGTCTTGATGCTAATTATCACATTATTAACATGGATAAAACCTGCATAAACGTGTATTTGGAATTCAGTATTTATTTAAAGTTGAGAAGACAGGGTTGTTTCTGGTTTCTTTGTAGACAGGTGATGTATTTCTAAACTGATGTACCTCAGTCATAACCTCCTTTGACTTTGGGTTACCCCCAGCATGGGTTTCGGACTCTTTTTTGCTTTTACCTCTGGCCTAGGATTTGAAGATAGAACAATAGAAATGAGCCAATCTGAACAGAGACAAAGTAGACTGCAAAAAAGATGAACTGAGACTAAGGCACATTTGTGATTATAACAAAATATCTAATACTTGTGTCAATAGACTGACTAGATAGAACTTAATAAGGAGAAAGAGGATGGGGCTGAAAAGTGAAATGTACACTGATAAAACCTGAACGTGGTCTTGACATTTGAATATTTGAGTTTCAATGATTGATAAATGGTGCTTAATCCCCCTCCCTCCTTCCCTCCCTCCCTTCCTTCCTTCCTTCCATCCACTTAGCATATTTTCAGCTTTCATCCATGTTGTAGAACCTGTTTATAAAAGCTCTGCATTTGGGTGTGAGGCCTTAGTATATTAATCAGGTTTGTCCAGCGAAACAGAACCAATAGGATATGAATTATCTATAGAAAGATACTTATTTTAAGGAATTGTCTCACACAATTGTGGAGACTTGGTGAGTCCACGGTCTGATGGGAGAGGCCATCAGGCTAGAAACTCAGGAAGGAGTTGCAGTTTGAGGGCAAAGGCAGTATGCAGTAGTTCGTGCTGCTATAACAAAATGCCACAAACTGACCAGATGGTTTATAAAAAACAGAAAATTCTTTCTCCCAGTTTTCCAGGCTGGGAAAACCCAGATCATAGTGCGGGCAGATACATTGCCTGGTGAGGCCCCAATTTCTGGGTCATAGATGGTGTCTATGCCTTAAAGTCACATGTCAGTATGGAGCAAGGGAGCTCTCTGGGGCCTCTTTTTTTTTAAAGATTTTATTTATTTTTATTTTTGGAGAGAAGGGAAAGGAGGGAGAAAGAGAGGGAGAGACACATTGATGTGTGAGAGATACATGTACTGGTTGCATCTCCCATGCCCCTAGCTGGGGACCTGGCCTGCAACCCAGGCATGCACCCTGACTGGGAATCGAACCGGCGTCATTTTGGTTTGCAGGCTGGTGCTCAATCCTATGAGCCACACCAGGCAGGGTTGGGACCTATTTTAAGGGTACTTATCCTATCCAGGAATGCTCTGCCCTCATCACCTAAGTACCAGGCAAGGGTCCACCCCCTAACACTATTACACGGGACAGTAGTATTTGGAGGGATACACGTATTCAATCTATAGCAACTAGGAAGAGATGATGTTAAAAGTAAAATGTGAAGTCCACTAGAGAATTAACTCTTGCTCAAGGGGGTCAGCCTTTTTTTCAATCTGGGTCTTCAACTTTTTGGATGAAGTCCAACCACATTAGGGAGGGCAATCTGCTTTACTCAGAGCTTAATAATTTAAATGTAAATCTCACCCAAAAAACACCCTCACAAAAACATCTAGAAGAATCATGGACTCAATATCTGGGCACTGTGGCCCAGCCAAGTTGACATGAAATTAACCATTACACTACTTAGTCTGGTTTTTACCTGATAAATAAGGTCCACAAATGTAACATTGAGAGTTATCTTCATTTATATAGTTTAAAATTAAAAAAAATAAAATTAGCCTGAGAAATTGCTATATTTTGAATCCCTTTTGGTAACCAGCTTCTCTGAGATAAAATGTGACTTTTGACATGGCCCAGAAAAGAGAATATTGATCTTGCACAGCAGAATTATAGCTCAGCTAAGAAAGGACTTTTTTTCCTATCTTTTTAGAATGGGGAAATATTTCATATTGAAAGTAACTGGTCTTTTGTCCCTGCCATAGATAGGTTATATTCAGATAAAACTGGAGAGGGAGCCCTGGCCAGGTGGATTAGCTGGTTGGAAGGTCATCCAGTATATGCAAAGGTTGCAGGTTCGATCCCTGGTTGGGATCAGGAGGCAGCTGATCTATGTTTCTCTCTCTGTCTCTGTCTCTGTCTCTGTCTCTGTCTCTCTCTCTCTCTCTCTCTGTCTCTCTCTCAGCAATAAGCGTATCCTCGGATGAGGATTAAAAAAAACCCTGGAGAGAGATATTAAGCCCCATTTATCAACCAGAAACTAAAATTACCAAATGTCAGGACTGCGTTCAGGTTTTATTGGTCTACATTCCACAGCAGACATTCCTCTTCCCCATTGGACACGCGTGATGTTTTATGTACTTCCGTATTTTATGCCTGCCTTGGTCTTATGCAGTTTCCTTTTTTGGTTTCATAAAATGAATCTGTTTTGTTGCAGATTCTAGATGCAGTTAGCAGATTTTCTGATGCAGATAGAAAGTTTTCCTTTGGCTCTGCATCTCAAGAGCTTTTGTGGTTAGAGTCATATAAAATGTAAAACTCTTCAAAGTCTACAGTAAGGAGTTCTGCAGAACTTGAATAAATACAGGCTGAATCATAGGTAGGGAAACTAGTCTACTCCCTTAAATTTTCCAGTCTGATGCTCCTGAAATGGGCACACTTTGGGGCCCAGCAGTTGTTTGTGTGGAGAAAGGGTTACCTAGGCCAGCTCCCAGTAATGTACCTAGGATATGTGTCCCCTGGCATTTGAGGGAATTCTTGGCCCAGAGGCAGGAAATATTAGGGATGAGGACACCCCTTGGGTCACACAGACAGTAAGAGGTATGGCTGGAATTTGAACTATAAAGTCGGTGCTCGTCTTACGGCCTCGTGGCTTTTCAAATGCTGCTTAACAGTGTCTTGTCCAGAGACATTATTAACGGTTAAGATCATTGCAATGCTGTTTTTTCAATATAGATATACTGAGTTATTTTAAATAATTGTGGATCCAAATGTAAATTTGTGGAATCAGAAGCCTCATTCTTTGAAATAATGGACTTTCTGGATTTGAACCTCCAGTTTGCTGAGTTTTCACCGTGATCTGGGATGTTGTATTGATAGCATTGAAACATCTGGCTGCCTATTTTGCTTTATTTCTAAATTTTTACAGTTTTATATCTTAGGAAGAAAAAAAGACTAGCTGCGTGCCTGGTGGTATAGCTCCACTGAGTGTGTGTTAAAACAATTATGGGTATTGCAATGAAAAAGTTGTTCAATGAAAATTATTAGAGTGGAATCTTCCAAATAATTTAGTTGAGGCAGAATTGTGAGGAATTATTATTTTTGACATTATTTGATGATGCTCATCAGCATTCATGTTCTTAAAAAAGTGTAATTGGTTTTAAAGTAGGAAACAAAAACAACCTTAATTTAATATTTATACTTTAAATGGGTGAATGTTACGGTATGTGAAGTATATCTCAATAAAGGTGTTTTACAAAGCCTACACTTAATTTCCTAGTTATTCTGATATTTTTCTTTTTTTAAAACATTTTTATTTGTCTTTTTTTTTTTGCATTACCATTCTAATTCAGAAACTTTTGTTTTCCCTCTATCAACAATGTTCTCCTCCTCCTACCCTTGAGTAGCTAACTCCTCCTGCCCTTGGATGCTGCTCTGTCCTATAATTAGTTTTAAAACATTCTTTCTCAAATCTGTATTATAAAACCCTGTCTAATTCTGACATTGAAAGGACTTTTTGAAGGATTTTGTGCTTCTGTTTCATCAAAATCCCCCAGTGGAAGCTAAGTTGCTTTCCATTCTAGGCTTAGTGTTTATTTTAATAAGTGACTGTTCCCCCATAGCTGGGGGAAGTGTCTGCACCTCATCCTCCTCTTTCTGCCAGTGAGTACGTTGTGATTGTTGGCCTGGTGATATGACTTCTTTACATAGAGGTAAAAGCTTATGAGAAATGCGTGCATAGCAAATTGGTGGGCTCCGCTGATAATCTGGTTTCTATCAATGGTAATGTGGTTTGGGGAGGGCTTCCCCCCATTTCCTTTGTTGGTTAATATGAAATAAAAACTTCTAAAGGTATCTATCCAGGAACAAACTACTATGTCTTCTGAACAGGGAAAACTGTTAAGAATGAAATGAATATTCTTTGGGAAATTTTACAAAGTTTAAAAGCCTGTGAAGAGGGTTTACCCACTGGTACCATGAGGCTACCTTGAGGGCCTGTGCTGGGCGCAGGGTACAGGGTGTTGAAGGGGACAGAGTGTCAGCCTACGGGTAGCACATGGCCTATGTCATATTTATACCTAGCCATGCTTAGTGAACCAAAATTCACCTTATATACTCTTTGTTAATAGGGATGTACTTGTGTGTTTATGGTAAAAGTAGGATGGGATATTTTAAATTGGTGCTCTTCTGTATTTTCTGGGACATACAGCGCTCTATACAGATAAATTGGAATTTTGTAGTTCTCTTTTGAGAGCACCCCTAAACTCACTCCTGACTTCCTTCTGTCTCTCCTCCCCCTCGTTGTGGTTGGAATCTGATTGAGGGACCACTTTGGGAATCTCTGATAAAGAAGTCACTAAAAGTGGGCTAAGGGATATGAAAATATGGCAGAATCGGTGTTACATCTCGTTAACATTTGGCATGTTAAAAGGCCCTTTCTACCATGAAAATGTGATTTAGTCATTCTTTGGTTCATAAAAGCTTCAGTAAGTTGAAATGTAAACTTGTCTGTGTCATATTCAAAATTCTTTATCGTTTGTCTTCTACTTAAAATACTTCTCCAGTTTTATTTTCTACTACTCCTTGCTACACCCACTACTTTCCAACTGCTTGAAGTTCTCAGAATATTTCTTTCTTTCTTCTTTTTTTTTTTTAAAGATTCCTCGTTTGTTTATCTGCTGTTTTCTCTGCCCTGGAATATTCCGTCCTCCCTTTTCACCTGGGTGAATGTCTCTTTATCCTTGAAGTCACAGCCAAATATTGGGTTAGCCAAAAAAGTTTGTTTTTCTTTTCCGTAGGATGGCTCTGGTAGCACTTAGTTGCCTTTAACTTCATTTGAAACAATTTTGTTAGATTGTATTGTGACAGCTGTCATATCAGCGTACATTAAAAAACTTACCAGAGTGGGTGAATTTTTATGTAGCTGTTTTAATATTGAAGATGGAAGAAAATAGGCACATTTTCAGCATGCTAGGCTTTATTATTTCAAGAAAGGTAAAAACGCAACTGAAACGGAAAAAACAGATTTGTGCAGTGTATGGAGAGGGTGCTGTGACTGATGGAATGTGTCAAAAGTGGTTTGTGAAGTTTTGTGCTGGAGATTTCTCACTGGACGATGCTCCATGGTTGGGGAGACCAGTTGAAGTTGATAGCGATCAAATCACGACATTAATTGAGAACAATCAACATTCTGCCATGTGGGAGATAGCTGGCATATTCCAAATATCCAAATCAATAAAGTTATTGGTGAAAATGAAAAATATGTCTTTTATTTTACAGGAAAACCATACGGACTTTTTGGGCCAACCCAATATTTATCACTCTTTTGTGAAGTCTTTCTTGTGCCAATGCAGTTGCTCTCATTTGTCTTTGTAGCCCTAGTTCCTATCACAGTTCCTGACACACACCAAAACATGCTGAGAAAACATTTTACACAAGATTTATTCTTTTTCCTAGTAATATGGTAATGTTAATACAGGCTCACTAAAAAAATTGAGAAAATACCAAAGAGTGCAATTAAGAAAGTAACCATCATGCTCAGCGCCTGTAACAACCACTGTTTTTGGTTTTATTTATTTATTTTTAGAGAGAAGGGAATGGAAGGACAAAGAGAGGGAGAGAAGCATCGCTGTGTGAGAGGTATATTGTTCGGTTGCCTCTCACCCTCCCCCTGCCCCCACCCCCGGACCTGGCCTGCAACCCGGGCATGTGCCCTGACGAGGCATTGAACTGGCAACCTTTCCATTCGCAGGCTGGCACTCAGTCCACTGAGCCACATCAGCCAGAGCATATAGGCATGCATTTATACAATTTGTTATATTAAGCTTCTTGAGCACAAGTTCTGGTTCTCTTCATTTGTTTTGTGATTTAAGTTACCATTTTATGTAATTTCCTTAGTGCATTATAGCTCTGCTTTTACCCTCCTCCTTTGTGAATTTATGTAAAATACATTATGTTTTCTTATGTTACAGGCCCCGAAATACAATTACATACATATTGTTTTATACAATTGATTTTTATGTCAGTTAAGAGAACAAAGGAGAGGAAATATACATTGGTACTCTTTTTTAATTACATAGTTAATTTTATAAGAGATGTCAGATTTTCCTGTGAATTTGAATTATTATCTATGGTCAGTTGCTTTTTAGCTTGAAGAAATCCTTTAGTTTTCTTTATAAGGCAAGTAAGTCTGCTAACAAAGGATTCTTTCAGTAGAACCTGGTTTCCACCCTATGCAATTGAATTCAGCATCTCTGAGGGTAGAGCCAAGCAAAGGTTAATTAAAAAAACTTGTGTTATTCTAATAATAAACCACAGGCTATAACTACTGGTGTATATGTTCCAGGATCCGTTGCAGCTCTTGACAGTCTGTGATGCTCTGGGCAAGAGAGCTGTTACCCCTGAGATCCTTAACACCTACTAGACTACATCTCTCTAACTTGTCAGTATGGCATAGACCTGCAGTTTGCAACATGCGGTCCCTAACCAGCAGCATTAGCATCGCCTGCCAAAATGTTAGAAATACAGAATCTCAGGCACCATCCCACATCTGCTTGATCAGAGACTGTGGGAGTGAGGCACAGTAGACTGCGTTTTAACAAACTTCATCTCTTCAGTTTATTGTGATGTGCACTGAAGTTTGAGGACTCTTGGCACAGGGAAAGAGCGCTGTGGGCTTGGGGGTCTGAGAGGTTCCTGTGAGGCTGGGAGCTCTACGCTGGCCAGCTCTGGGATGATGCTGGGCAACTTTCGCATCTCTTCTGTGCCTCCTTTACCTAGTTTTAAAGGTGAAGAAGAAGAATTGCTCTAACTCACACAGTTGTGAGACTAATCAGAGAGTCAAAGCCCCTTTGTGAACTATTAAGCCTGTATGCACAGGTAAGGCGTCATTATGAACTTGGGAAACTATAGTTTATTGAGCATCTGTTCTGGGCCAGGAACTTTGTATATGTTATCTCACTTAGCCTTTAACCATTTTACAAGTAGTGAAAGAATTATTTAGCAATCCCATTTATTTTCCAACTGTATTGGAATCTAAAAATAGAAATACAACATTGAAATCCAATTACATCAGTTCATCTATATCAAAATCTAAGTACATAAAATATCCAATTCTATCCTAATCCAACAGGAGAGCTAGAGGGGAAATGGTGTTTATTAAAATACTAAGAGCGTTTTGTCTACTCTCCCACCTCACCTGGAAAAGCCCTTGTCCTACCATTGCCAGGGGTGCCCAACCTGCAACCCTCGGGCCGCATGTGGCCCAGGATGGCTATGAGTGTGGCCCAACACAAAATTGTAAATTTACTTAAAACATGAGATTTTTTTGTGATTATGTGTCACAGTGTATTTAATGGGTGGCCCAAGACAACTGTTCTTGCAGTGTGGCCCAGGGATGCCAAAAGTTTCAGCCACTTAGCTTTGACACTACACTAGCTAATTATGTGATGTCAGGGAAATTGTACTTTGTCTGGACTTCGGTCTTTTCATTTTAAAGTACTCAGTTCTACCAAAAAAATACCTTTAAATTGGCCTTTCTACTTTAGTCTGTTCGTTTAAGACGTGCTGTTTAGGTGTGAGACTTAGTGATTGTTAAAAGCTATAAGGACTGTTTAATGCCATTTGAATTACAGGTTTCCTTGTCAATATTGGTCCTTAGGAATGCGATTAGAGGCTCTTAAAAAAAAATCAGGAGAGGAAGTTACTCTCAAATTAAGGATACTTATTTGTTTTTGGAGAGAAAGGTACTCACTGTGAATGTGAATATTATGTGTACTTTGTCATGG
Organism: Desmodus rotundus; assembly: GCF_022682495.2. Classification (NCBI taxonomy): domain Eukaryota; kingdom Metazoa; phylum Chordata; class Mammalia; order Chiroptera; family Phyllostomidae; genus Desmodus; species Desmodus rotundus. The sequence continues at coordinate 6,053,744 of NC_071400.1, read as the reverse complement.
TTTTTCCACATGTGGGGTATGCACATGTGTATATGTGTTTACACATGCGTATATGAAGTGCCGATCATATTGGCGGCATATTACTTTATATCACACTTACATGCATTTCTTGGCCACAATTATATGTGATGTAATTGTGATTTAAGCGGGGTTAGAATGTGATCTTCAAGTTGCAGCATTTTGGTTCCTTTCCCTGTAACATTTTAGTGGTCCTAGGAGCTACCCAGTGATGGAATATTCAGTCAGTCTCTTAACACTGCTATAAAAATGTTCCTGCCCCCAGGCAGCAGAATCTGTTTGCTTCACTTCCTGTAGGTCTTTGTGGGGACGTAGCAGCAGCCTATGTTCTAAAGATTGAAGGTTTTAGGCTCTCTGATTTTTTTAAATTTACACAAATGACCCATTAGACTAAGACAAATGGTTGGGGGGGGGGTGGTTATAAAGATTTCCCTCTGTCTTTTTTGGCCCAGAAGTCTCTTGCTTTGTTCTTTCAAAGGCTGAGCCTTTGCAGAGTCTCTGCCAAGGAGAACTAAAATTTTTCCCTTGGGAATCAGAGAAGGGCCCAGTACTCAGTAAATCTGCAAAAGACAAGCTTTTCAGATGTTAATAAGTCTAAGCAGAACCCTGGACGCTCTGCAGTCTGGGGGGCAGATTACAGACTGGAGCTGTATAACCTTTCCCTGGCCTGGAGCCAGGTTCTTATTGTTGGTGATAACTTTAAGAAAAGGATCCCAAAGCAAAGGTAGAATTCCCCTGAGGGCATCACTGTGAACTTGGATTCAATACTACTTCCAAAAGTCACAGCAAGCAAAAAAAAAAAAAAAAAAAAAAAAAAAAAAAAAAAAAAAGCTCGGCAACACCAGGCGCCTATTTGGGTGCCAGGTTTGCACTTTTTCTTTGGCTTTTTCTCTGTGGCTCTAACCCCCAGCTGCCAATTGCTGCCACAAGCATATAGGAAACTTGCTGAACAAAATTCTCTGGTGGAAGGACCACAGGAAACACGGGGCTAAGCCAATTGCTTATTATTATTAATTCAAATTAAAAAGTATAGAGAGATGTAATAAACATCCTTGTACCTGCCCCCCATGAATATTTTGTCATTTGCTTTGTTGCTCACTTTCTCTGAAGAAAACATCAGAGAGAGCGAAGTCTGCTTTTATCCCTCTCTTCAGTCCTCAATCCTAAATGTATCTCTGTGTAGCCTTTTACAGTTTTTGTTCTAGGTATTATATTTCTAAATATACAGGATCTGACAGAAGTAAGGACAGCTTGAGTGTGGTAGGTAGGGTAATAATATGGGTGTAATAACTAATAGTTTTAATTAGAACATTTCGCCTAAAATGTCATATGGTGTGCTTGAGTGTGATATTGTTGTGTTACAGAATTACATGCTTATGATTTTGTACTAAAAGATTTTGTAGTAAGAAAGGGGCATTATTTGTGCTGGACTCTATATATTTGCATATATACATATATGTTTGTGTAAATATAGTATGTATATAGAATATTTGTATACCTACTCACATACATGCTTACTGTCTATTGGTGCTGACATTTTACTATTTCTGTATTTTTCTTTACCTCTTTTATGTTCCTTTCTTGTTCTCCATTTTTAATACAACATGTACTAAGTATTTTCTCTACATACATTGAGAAGTACACCAGATGGTGTTGTAAGTTTTTCTGTAACTGTCAAAAATAATTTAGAAAGCTTAGAGAAGTAAATCTATTGTATTTAATCATATTTTTGCTGTTACTGCTGTTCTTTCTTCATATTGAAAGAGTTCTTCTTTTAGCATTTCCTTTTTGTTTACAGAACTTCCTTACCCTTTAAAAAAAAAGATTTTATTTATTTTTAGAGAGGGGAAGTGAGGGAGAGAAGCATCATTGATTGATTGCCTCTTGCACATCCCTGACTGGGAATCGAACCAGTGACCTTATGGTTTTTGGGACAATGCCCAACCCACTGAGCTACACCAGCCAGGGCTCTTTACCCATTCTTTAGTGTAGTTCTGGTGACCAAAATCTCTTGGTTTTATTTTATCTGCAAATGTCTTGATTTTGTCTTCATCCCTGAGGATATTTTCAGTGAATATAGAATCCTGGGTTTACAGTTCTTTTCTTTCAGTGCCTGCAAAATGTTGTGCCACGTTTTCCTGGTCTTCATTTTTTTGATGCAAAATCTTCTGTCATTAAAATGTTTCCATTATAGCTAAGGTGTCATTTCTCCCTGCTTTCAAGATTTTTTCTTAGTCTTTAGTTTTTAATAGTTTCACAGTGGTATCTCTTGGCATATATATTGTGGGGGAGTATCTGGTTTTGGTTTCACTTCTTGAATCTGCAGGTTTTTGTCTGTTGCCATATTGTGAAATGTTCAGCTATTATTTCTTTGAGTCCTGTTCCATTGCTGTCCTCTTTCTCCTCTCTTTTGAGGAGTGATGTCACGAAACTGAGATCTGTTGTTATAGTCACACAGGTTTCTGATGCTTTTCGATTGTTTTCCAGTCTATATTTTGGTTTTTCAGATTGGGTAATGTTTATTGTTATGTTTTTAAGTTCTCGGAATCTTTCCTTTTTCCTCTCTATTTTTCTGTTTAGTCTGTTGATTGTTATTTTACTTCGTTTATTGTATTTTTATTTTCTTAGTATTTTTTATTTCTTTGATGGTACTTGCTCTTTCTGATGTAGACTTTCTATAATATTTTTCATTAGTTTCAAGCATGTGTGCAATTGTTTATTTTTATGATTGCTGCTCTGCAGTAATTGTCAGATAATTCCAGCAGCTGTACCATCTCTGTGTCTGTTGACTGTCTTTTCTCATACAGCTTGAGATCTTCCCAGTATTTGATGTTACAAATGATTGTCAACTGAAGTCTGGACATTTTGGGAATTATGATTTGAGAATTTGGATCTTATTTAAATTTTGGGCTTTTAGCATCTGTTAATACCACTTCTCTGGGTAAACACATACAAGCTCATTACTCCCAAGTGGGGGCAGAAGTCCAAGTTTCCCATTCTTTCTATTTTGTAGCGTAAAGGTACCATCCTTTCTGCTAAGGGGGGCATAGGTATTCAGGTCCCCCTAGGCTCTTCCTAGTACCATCTTTTCTGGGAGGGGCAAGAGTACTTCAGTACTGCTTCCTGTGGGCCTCCGTCATGGGGATGGGATGGCCTTGATGGGTGGGTGCGTGTGGAAGTCCAGTCTGAGCTCTCCATTAAGGCCTGCTCGCACACCATGCTAGCAGGGAGGGTGATGAGCGAATTACTGCTGGCTGAGGGTGAAGCATCAGTGACTCCGTGGGGAGTAGGTGGCTTGTTACTGACTTGCAGGGATGAGTGCCCCACTTCGTCTTCTCTGACACCAGCATGGTGATGGGATGGAGGTTGGGGCACCAAGGCACAGTCTCCCAGTTTCTAACTTGAGTAGTCTGAGTCTTCACTTTTTTTCCTCATTCAATCTACCTAAAGGTTTGTTCATTTTTGTAGTCTTTGAAGAATCAACTTTTGGTGTTACTAATTATCTATATTGTTCTTCTGGTGTTTATTTCCTTTATTCAGCTGTCTTTGGGTTTAGGTTTCTTTTCTTTTTTTGATTCTTTAATGTATACAGGTAGATTATTGATTTGAGGTATTTCTTCTTTTTTCATGTATGTGTTTTTAGTTATAAATTTCCCTCTTAACACTGTTCTCATTGCATGCCATGTACTTTTGGTTTTGTTTTCATTTGTCTAAAGGTATTTTCTAATTTACTTTGAGATTTCTCATTTGTCTCATTGGTTGTTTGAGAGTGTGTTTTTTAATTTCCGACTATTTGTGGGTTTTCCAATGTTCCTTCTATTATTAATTCCATTTTGATCTGTAAAGGTATTTTGTATGATTTTAACCTTTTAAAACTTATTAACATTTGTTTTGTGGCTTAACACACTGTTTATCCTGGAGAACGTTCAGTGTATACTTTAAAAAATGTTACGTTGTGTGGAGTCTTCCTGATATATCACTTATGTCTAAATGGTTTATACTAATTTTAAGTACTCTATTTTTTTACTGATCTTATGTTTTGATTTATCTGTCATTGGAAACATTGTTGCAGAGCTATCAACTTCTCTCTTTAATCCTGTCAGTTTTTGTTCATATATTTTAGGGCTCTGACATCTGCTCATAATTTATATCATCTTGGTAAATTGGCCGTTTTATTAACATGTAATGTCCTTCTTTGTTTTTATTTTATAATTCTTTTTTCTTTCTTAACATTCTTTTTTAATTTTTTAAAAGATTTTATTTATTTTTAGAGAGAGGGGGAAGAAGAAAGAAAAACATCAATGTGTGGTTGCGTCTTGCACGCCCCCTACTGGAGACCTGGCCTGCAACCCAGGCATGTGCCCTGACTGAGAATCAATCCAGTGACCCTTTGGTTTGTAAGCCCACACTCAAGCCACTGGGCCACACCATCCAGGGTTCTTTGTTAACATTTTAATTTTATTCAGATGTTGTTTTCCTGATTCCATTTACTTATTTTTTCCATGTTTTCCCTTAGCTTTTTGAGCATATTTAAGACAATTGTTATAAAGTCTTCGTTTACTAAGTTTAGTTTAATGTCTGTTGGTTTCTGTTAATTATTTTGTTCCTTAGAATAAACCTTGTTTTTTTGTTTCTTTATATGCCTTGTGATTTTAATTTTTGTTGAAAATTGAGCATTTAAAAATTTTAATGTGGTAATGCAAGAAATCAAATTAGATTCTCCAATTGCCATAGAGTTTGCTATTTTTAACTTTTAACAATTTTTTAAGATTTTATTTATTTATGTTTACAGGGAGGGGAAGGGAGGAAAAAAGAGAGGGAGAGAAACATCAATCTGTGGTTGCCTCTCACGTGCCCCTACTGGGGACCTGGCCAACAACCCAGGCATGTGCCCTGACTGGGAATCGAACCTGTAACCCTTTGGTTCATAGGCTGGCATTCAATCCACTGAGCCACACCAGTCAGGGTGAATTTTTGATTTTTGAAGGCTGTCATAGTCCATTTGTCTTGACACATTTGCAAACTATTTTTGCAATGACTATCCCTTGTTGTGTGATCACTGAAGAGTGTTTGTTTAGCTGTTTTCAGCTCATATTTTGACAGAGATTTCCGTGAATTTCAGGAGATCAAAGAACCAAACAAATGAACAAACAAAACGAATATAAGAAAAAAAAAGACAGATCAGCCCCCTTTCCTACTCTTTGCGGACTGGCCTTGTGCTGGGCTACTTCACCATTTAGTTAGGCTTCTTCTCAGCTCTTTTCTGAGCGCGCATCTCACCTTGGCATGTGCTCTAAACTTCTTCCATGTCAATGGCTGCTCTTAAATGTCATAATTTTCCAAAGAGTCTCACCTTAGCTTCAAATGTGGGCCTTAGATGGTATATGTATTGTATGTCTCCACTGATTATCTCTTGCCCCAGTAATCTGTGGCTTTTATGGGCTGAATTGTGTCCCTGAAAATTATCATGTTGAAGTCTTAACCCCCAGAACTTGATGTTGTGACTCTGTTTGGAGTTGGGGCTTTAGAAGTGGTAGTTATGGTAAATGAAGTCATGTGGTTGTGCCCAAATCCAACACGATTGGGTTTCTCTAAGAACCTTAGATAAGGACATAGACACACAGAAGGAAGACCGTGTGAAGACGTAGGAGGAAGATGACCATCTAAAAGCCCAAGGGAGAGGCCTTAGAAAAAACCAATCCTGCTGACACCTTAATATCAGACTTCTAGTGTCCAGAATTGTGATCAAATAAATTCTTTGTTCTTTAAGCCCCCCAGTTTACACCACGTTATTATGGTAACCCTTAGCCAGCTAATCTAGTAGGTTTGCAGCTACCTCATATCTTCTATGAGCATTCCCTGCCTGCTGCGCTATGTGAAACTGAGATGACCACCTTGGATCGGTCCTTTAGGGATCTTCCAGACAGGTTAGAACAGATGTACATGATAATTTGCAAATGAAGTCGGCTCTGCATCCTATGTTTTGAAGTGGGACTAGGGAAACAGGCTGCCGCTTGCTTAAAACCAAGACTACTACCCCATGGGGACAGCAGGGGTTAGAGAAAATACCAAAAATGTTTCCTGCCATTTTGAAGATATGTTTTTCTTGACCTGGCCTTTGGTTGGTTGCAGCAAACCTTTTGCTGTTTTTCAGAGCTTCTACAATGTTGGTTCCAATAGCTTCTGGGTTTGTTTTTTTATATAGGTGCATTTCCAAGACATGCTACAGACCTAAATAAGTTAGACATAAAAGTATATTCTGTATGATACCATAGAAAAGTATGGTGATAAAAAGAAAGTTGGTGTTTATATAATATTAATTAATTAATGAACGAATTAATCCTTTTTATATTCTACTTCATTCCCAGAGAGTTTCAATTGCCTAAAATGCATTATCTAACTATCTTATAAAATGAGTAAGGAAAAGATGGTGGAGAGAGAACCCTCAAAGATAGCATGAAAAATTGTGAGATAGTGGATTGTTAGACAGAGATAAGGAAGGATTGGGAAGGATAAAATGCTTGGTTTACATGGTTTGCGATGATGCAGTGATTTTAAAGATGATAAGAAAATAAATGTCCTATACACGGGAAGCACTTCTGGGTTATCTGTTCATTCTTTGGAGTCCAGAAGTTACCCAAATCATTTATCTAAAAATACGAGTCTTTCCTGGCCCTTCCCTCAGTTCAGAGGCCAAATGAATAATACCCTTCCATGAAGAGCAGTTAATTTATGGTTGTTCATATTTCTGAATGTGATTTGTCTCATATTTTTGTTTGTTTATAAGGTAAGAATAGTAATATCAGCCTTTGGATCGTTTGGAGAAATGAATGAGATTGTTTGTAGAAAGACCTTCATAAACTTTTTCAAGCTCTGTGAATATGTAAGGTAGCGTTTTGAAGGCCAAGTCTGGAGAAGAAAAGAAGTGGTTTTATATCTGCATGTCAACTGTGATCGAAAACTTAAAAATATTTTTAAAAAGAAGTGGTGCAAATAACAAAAAAGGGAATGAATGTGACTCCATATTTACTCCATGCCTTTATGTACAAAAATACTACAAATGTTGAAAATCGTATTATTTGTGGCTCATGAAATATTCAGATAATTCTCAAAGAGAAATGAATAATTACACCTTGTTCTGCTCAGGTAACATTTAAGAAATCCTGGTAGGTGTGAAAGGGCAATATCATGAATGTTTGTATTTGATTTCCCTAAGTGAAACAGAGCACACGGGGAATTCTGGGCTTGCCCTTTTCCGTTGCTGGCCAAGTAGGCCAGAGAAAAGCGATTGTTTTCCACACCCGGAGCCAGCTTTGTGTTCTCTCTGCCGATGAAATGTGGAGGACAGGGTATGCACGCTCCTTTCACTTTTACGTGACCCAGATTCGAGGTGGAAAACATGATTCCCAATTGTGGAAATTTGACAAGGCATGGTAACTTGGTCTGCGGTACCTAATCCCTGTAAAACCGTTTTATCATCATCATCCCCATCATCCTCATCATCAGAGATGTGTTCAAAGGCTCAGGACTCTTAAGTACTGAAAATAAGTACTCGAGAAAGGGGACATAGACAAGATGGTAATAAAATTCTTGGCAGGTTAATCTGTTCTGGCCAAATGCCTGAACACATTTTATTGTGTTTAATCATGATAGCTTAACTGTGGGAGCTTTTTACTGAAAGGGATAGATGCTGTTGTTTCTATTGTCTCACTTTCTGTTAGCCTGAGAGCAAACCTGTCAGTAAGCCTGTGTATCTGCTACATGTGAAGGTGGCAGGTGATGAAACTCAGGAATGAAAGAAGAAATAGGAACAGGGAACCAAAAATAACCAGCAAGCTTGAGTTTTTCTAGAAGATGCTCTAATGAGTTACTTTGGTTGCTGAGAGCAGTGCTCCTCAAACTTTAAAGAGCATAACAATCCCCTAGGGATGGTCTAAAAATGCAGATTCTGATTCAGCGGGTCTGGGCGTGGCCGGGGGATGTGTATTTCCTTCATGCTCCCAGCTGCTGCTAACACTGCTGTCCTGAGCAACTGGGGAGAGTTCGGCCAGACCTTTTGGTGCCGGTTTTATTATGGGGGGGGGGAAAGGGTGAAGGGATTTACAGGAACAACTATAAAGGACACATGGACAAAAACAAGGGGGGGGGGGGTGGAAACGGGGAGGGAGGTGGGGATGGCTGGGGTGTGGGGAGGGGTGGGAGGAAAAGGCAGACAACTGTACTTGAACAGCAATAAAATTCAGAAGTATTTAATTAAAAAATTAAAAAAAAATTAAATAAAGATCATTTGTCAAAATGGTAGCTATTGTGATTTTCTTTTATACCATTGTTGAACTTTTATATGATAAAATTCCAAGTCATTTGCTGGAACGAAGAACATATATGTGGCCATACCAGTTTAAGTTGTGAGCAAGTGAGACTTGCTCCCCTGTCAGATTGCATGCTGACCCACGCTGTCACCTGGTTAATGTGTAAAAAGTCAAGACGTTACCTATGTTGTCTGGGAAAGGGCCCTTGAGAGGCGTGCAGACAACCTGACTTCTAGTTCCAGCTCTTCCGGCTAGCTCTGGGACCTGGAGCTGCTTTTTTCTTTGTCAAATGACTGTCAATATTTATTTGGTGAGAGGTGAGGAAGCATCTACTCCATTGTCCATAATGAGAATTCAATAAATGCTACAGAGACTCTCTTGGGAGTACAACTAAGTAGATTTAGGTCTTCCAGGCTTTGGGTAGAACGGGTCAGAGAGGACAGGGATTGGAAAAAAACATGTCCCATAATGTAAAAGGACTTCATAAGCTGCCCTCCTTCCTCTTTAGTGTGTGGTTTTGGTTGCTCAAATCCTCTATGACAGAGTGATCTTTTGTTTATCATTATTCGGTGCAAGTTACTACCTGCTGGAAGCATTTTCCTCAACCTTTCTCCTGTGTGTCCTCACCAAGATGAGGCTCTCAGTCAAAGACAGCAATGGTGACCATTTACCCTGTTTCCTTTCCTTTGCAGATTATTCCTCAGCTGTTCAGAAGTTTTCCCAGACACTACAGTCCTTTCAGTTTGACTTCATTGGAGACACTCTGACTGATGACGAGATCAACATTGGTAAGTCTTCAGCTACAGGAGGCCATGTGCCCATCAAGGCAGGTCTGAGGCCGTGCATCCTCCTTGGTTTGTGGAAGCACAGAACCTGGGAAGCTTTATCTCCTGTGGTCAAGTTCCAAGCTCCCGGGAGGCTGCTCAAGAAAGATAAAGAATCATTTCTTCCCAGTCCCAGGTCTTCCTCACCAAGAGCAATCAAAAGGTAGCCCTTGAACCTCCACTGAGGCTTTTTATCCAGTCAATATGTAGGGGATTTTTCCTTTTTTCTTTTCTTTATTTATTTTTAGAGAGAGGGGAAGGGAAGGAGAGAGGGAGAGAAACATCAATATGTGGTTCCCCCTCATGTGCCCCCCACTGGGGACCTGGCCTGCAACCCAGGCATGTGTCCTGACTGGGAATTGAATGGGCAACCCTTTGATTTGCAGGCCCACGCTCAATCCACTGAGCTACTCCAACCAGGGCTATTATTACTACTTTAAAAATTAATTTTCAGTGACAGTTGACATACAATATTATATTAGTTTAAGGTGTACAATGTACTGAATAGACATTTATATACCCTACAAGGTGACCCACCTATACATCACGTCCCCATCTGCCGCCAGGCTTAGTTACTACAATATTACTGACCATATTCCCTCTGCTGTGATTTAAATCCCTGTGACTTTTTATAACAGGCACTTTGTACTTCATACCGTCACGTTTTTCATCCATCCCTATAATCCCCCTCACATCTGGTGGCCATCAGTTTATTGTCTGTATCTATTAGTTTGTTTTATTTGTTCATTTAATTTGTTTTTAATTTTTATTTTATTTTTGAATTTTTATTGAATTCGTAGGGGTGACATTGGTTACTAAAATTATACAGGTTTCAGGTGTACAATTCTATGATACATCATCTGTATGTTGTATGGTGTGTTTACCACCTCAAGCCAAGTCTCCTTCCATCGCCACTTTTCCCCACTTTTACCCTCTTCTACCTCCCCCCACCCTCCTTTCCCTCTGGTAATCACCATGCTGTTGTCTGTGACTATGAGTTTTTTCTTTGCTTAATCCCCTCACCTTTTTCACCCAGCCCCCCAATTCCCCTCCCCTCTGACAGCTGTCAGTCTGTCCTCTGTATCTATGGGTCTGTTTCTATTTTGTTTGTCACTTTACTTTGTTCATTAGAGTCTACATATAAGTGGGATCATATGCTGTTTGCCTTTCATCAGCTGGCTTATTTCACTTAGCATAATGCTCTCCAGTTCTATCCATGCTGTCGCAAAGGATGGGAGTTCCTTCTTTCTTTCTCTTGCATAGTATTCCATTGTGTAAATGTACCACAGTTTTTTTAGCCACTTGATGATGGCACCTTCCAGCACTTGGCTATTGTAAATTGTGCTGCTATGAACATTGGGGTGCATAGGTTCTTTTGAATTGGTTTTCAGGGTTTTTAGGGTATAATCTCAGCAGTGGTATTGCTAGGTCAAAAGCTCTGGTTTCTCTTCAGGTCATATAAATCTTTTGCCTTTTGCCCATTTTTTAATGGGATTGTTTGCTTTTTTCATGTTGAGTTGTATAAGCTTTTTATAAATTTTGGGTATTAACCCTGTATCAGATACGTCATTGCCAAATATGTTCTCCCATTCAGTGGGATGTCTTTTCATTTTGTTCATGGTTTTCTTTACTGAGCAAAATTTTTTTAGTTTGATGTAGTTCCATTTGTGTATTTTTTTCTTTTGTTTTTGTTGCCTGAGGTGATATATCACAAAAAATATCTATGAGAAATTTCAAGACTTTACTGCTTATATTTTCTTCAAGGATTTTTATGGCTTCGAGTCTTAACATTTAAGTCTTCAATCCATTTTGTGATTATTCTTGTGTATGGTGTAAGAAGTCAGTCTAGTTTCATTTAAAAAATTTATTGATTTTTTGAGAGAGAGAGGGAGAGACAGATTTTTTGTTTCATTTATTTATGCATTCATTGGCTGATTCTTTTATGTACCCTGACTGGAGATCGAAACTGCAACATTAGTGTATCAGGGCAAGACTCTATAAACAACTGAGTTACTTGAGTTACTCAGCCATGGCTAGTTTCATTTTTTTGGCTCACGTTTGTACAATTTTCCTATTACCATTTATTGAATGGACTGTCTTTACACCGTTGTATGTTCTTGCCTCCTTTGTCATATATTAACTGACTATAAAGGCATGAGCTTATTTTTGGGCTTTCTCTTCTGTTCCATTGATCTATATGTCTGCTTTTATATCAGTTCCAGGCTGTTTTGATTACTATGGCCTTGTATTATTGTTTGATAGCAGGTGCTGTGATTTCTTCAACTCTGTTCTTCTTCCTCGAGATAGCTGGGGCTGTTTGGGGACTCTTGTAGTTCCATATGATGTTTTGGGATATTTGTTCTACTTCAGTGAAACATGCCATTGGTATTTTGATAGGAATTGTTTTGACTCTATAGATTACCTGAGGTCATATGGACATTTTAATTATGTTAATTCTTCTAATTCATGAACATAGTATGTGCTTCTGCTTATTTGTTTCTTCTTCAGTTTCTTTCTTCAGTGTCTTATGATTTTCCGAGTACATGTATTTTACATCCTTGTTATAGTTATTCCTAGGTATTTTTTATGCAATTGTAAGTGCAATTGTTTTCTTAGTTTTCCTTTCTGTTAGTTCATTATGGGTGTATGAAAATGTAATTAATTTCTGGATATTTATTTTGTATTCCCCTACTGCTTTCTGATAGTTCATTATGGGTATATTAAAATGCAACTAATTTCTGGATATTTATTTTGTATTCTGCTACCTTAATTAATTCATTGATCAGTTCTAGTAGTTTTTGATGGAATCTTTAGGGTTCTGTATATACAGTATCATGTCATCTGCAAATAATGACAGTTTTACTTCCTCTTTTCCAATTTGGTTGCCTTTTATTTCTTCTTGTCTGATTGCTGTGGCTAGGACTTCCAGTATTATGTTGAGTAAGAGCGGTGAAAGTGGACATTCCTGTCTTGTTCATGATCTTACGGGAAACACTTATAGTTTTTGCCCAGTGAGTATGATACAGGCTGTGGGTTTGTCATACATGGCATTTATTACGTTGAGGTATGTTTCCTCTATTCTAACTTTGCTGAGAGGTTTTATTATAAATTTGTGCTGGATTATGTCAAATGCTTTTTCTCATCTATTGATATGATCATATAATTTTTATTCTTCATTTTATTTATGTGGTTTATCACATTTATTGGTTTGCTGATATTAAACCACCTTACATCCTCAGAATAAATCCCACTGGATCATGGCGTACCATCTTTTTAACATATTGCTGGATTGGGGTTGCTAACATTTTGTTGAGGTTTTTAGCATTTATGTTCATTAGGCATATTGGCCTATAGTTTTCTTTCTTTGTAGTGTCTTTATCTGGTTTTGGAATTGGGATAATGCTGGCCTTGTAAAATGATCTTGGGAGTATTCCCACCTCTTTAATGTTTTGGAATAGTTTGAAAAGGGTAGGTGATGGTTCTTTGAATGTTTGCTAAAACTCACCTGTGAAGCTATTCCAGGACATTTGTTTGTTTTTTGATTACTGCTTCGATTTAATTAGTTGTAATCTGTCCATTCAGACTTTATGATTCTTCTTCATTCACTTTTGGATGATTGCATGTTTCTAGAAATTAATTCATTTCATTCATATTGTCCAGTTTGTTGGCATATAGTTGTTTGTAATATTTTCTTACAATCCTTTGTGTTTATTTGGTGCCACTTGTTACTTCACCTCTTTTGTTTCTGATTTTATTTATTTGGGTTCTCTCTCTCTCTCTTTTTTTTTTCTTGGTGAGTCTGCTTAAAGATTTCTCAGTCTTATTTATCTTTTTGAAGGACCAGGTCTTGGTTGCATTGATCTTTGTATTTTCTTTAGTCTTTATGCTATTTACTTCTGCTCTGGCCTTTATTATTTTCTTTCTTTGACTTACTTTGGGCTTTATTTGTTGTTCTTTTCCTAGTTCCTTTAGTTATAGGGTTAGATTGTTTATTTGAGTTTTTTTTTTCTTTTTTGCTTCTTGAGGTAGGCCTGTATTGCTATGAATTTGCCTCTTAGAACTATACTCACTGTGTCCCAGAGATTTTGGGTTGTTGTGTGTTCATTTTCATTTGTTTCAAGGTATCTTTTGATTTCTTTCTTTATCTCAGTGTTGACACATTTATTGTTTAGTAACAGTTTATTTAGCCTCCATGTGTTCATGTGTCTTCAGTTTTATTCCTGTAATTGATTTCTACTTTTATACCATTGTGGTTACAGAAGATGCTTGATATGATTTCAGTTTTCTTGAATTCATTGAGACTTGTTTTGTGTCCTGAGATGTGGTCCATCCTGTAGAATGTTCCATGTGCACTTGAAAAGAATGTACGAGGTCTGTCCGGAAAAAGTCCACCCATTGTTAATGAGAATGGTTTGCTGGATATGGATGTTACCTGGCAGCCAAGGAGAGTGGACTGGAATATGCATGCGTGAACAATGACAGTTTCACTGTAATAGTCAGTAGGGACAGTCGATGCCATTGAGTGAGCATGTGTACTGTGTAGCCATCACATTCAAAATGTCTGAATGAGTGGAGCAACAAGTCTATATCAGATTTTGTGTGAAACTTGAACATTCCCCTATGGAAAGTATTAGGATGATTCAGAAGGCCACAGCCATGGGCCACTGGTGATTGGCAGCTTCATCACATCATACCACACCCACTCATGCATCACGTCTTATGCAGAGTTTTTTGTCAAAACATCAAATTACCCAGGTGTATTCAGCCTGCCTACAGCCCAGATTTGGTGCCCTGGACTTCTAGCTTTTCCCAAAACTAAAATCACCTTTGAAAGGGAAGAGATTTCAGACCATTGATGAGATTCAGGAAAATACGACAGGGCAGCTGATGGTGATTGGGAGAACTCTGTGAGGTCCCAAAGTGCCTGCTTTGAAGGGGACTGAGGCGTCATTGTCCCCATGTACAATGTTTCTTTTATCTTGTATCTTCTTCAATAAATGTCTCCGTTATTCATAGTACGTGGCTGGATACCTCTGGACAGACCTCGTCGTATATTCCCCTTAAGTGTGGACCTTGAGTGGGATAAGCTAAGTGAAATGAATCAGACAGAGAAAAACAAATACTGTATGATCTCACTTATATGTGAAATCTAAACAACCAAACTCATGGAAAAAGAAGTCAAGTTTGTGATTGCTAGAGCTGGGGGTTGAGTGAGGCAATTGGGTGAAGGTGGTCAGAGTTGTAGACTTTCAGTTATAACTAAGTATGGGTGATGTTATGTACAACATGATAACTGTAGTTAAATACTGCTGTGTAGTATATTTGAAAGTTATAAAGAGAATAATTTCTAAGACTTCCCACAAGGAAAAACATATTTTTGTAAGTATATGAGGTGATGGATGCTAACTAAACTTATTATGGTAATCATTTCTCAATATATGTATGTCGAGTCATTATGCCGTACACCCTAAACTTATGCTGCGTTCTGTGTCAATTATGTCAATAAAAGTGGAGAAAGAAATCTCTTGGGTAGGAGAATTGGCAGGAACAAAAAAGAAAAATAAAGAAACATTCTGTAGGCACTAAACACATTCTCCTATTGGCCTTAGGTTTGATGCCTTCCTTTAGCGGCCATGTGAGCTTGGGAGATCTCTGCTCACTTGCCCATCATGTACCATGATTAATTTGATGTATTTTTCTTTTATCCTTCCAGCTGAATCCTTCAAGGAATTTGCTGAATTACTCAGTGAAGTTGAAAACGAAAGGATGATGATGGTAGGTTACTAACACTGGGCCTGGAACCTAGATCATTGCTGATAGTGGGGATTTTTCCTGTCTTCATGGTTAGATGGATGCTTTGCTGGTTTGGTTTCTGTCTCATAGCTGCCTGGTACTATAAAGACAGTTAGGAAATTGCCCTGGCTGTTGTGGCTCAGTGGATTGAGTGCTGGCCTGCAAACCAAAGGGTCGCTGGTTCAATTCCCAGTCAGGGTACATGCTCGGGTTGCGGGCCAGGTCCCCAGTGGGGAGTGTGGAAGATGCAACCACACACTGATGTTTCTCCCCCTCTCTTTCTCTCTCCCTTCCCTTCTGTCTAGAAATAAATTAATAAAATATTTTTAAAAAAGACAGGAAATAGATCTTGTTATTCTATCTCAAGCTTTATCTCGAGCTGTGAGAGTTTAGCATTGTGTGGAGAGAAATTAGTGTGGAAATCCTATTCCTATTCATTTCAATGCGAAAGGGTTTCAGAGAACATTAAACTGGACTGTTGAATATGCGCACTAAAATTGTAGTCTTTAGTGATTTTAAGCAAATTATTGATTTATTTATGTTTTTGCTTACAGAAATAATTTGGGCTTTATTTATATTGGTATATGATTGTTTTACTTAAATCTACATGGAAACTTTTTTCTTACATTTAAAGTCTAATTTTTAAAACATAATACATTTTACTAGTTACAGCAATTTTAGTTTTATGGGAAAATTGAGTGGAAAGTACAGAGACATTTCATATACTTCCTTTCTCCCCCTACCCTACCGCTTCCCACATCCAATTTCCCCTATTTTTAACATCTGGCAAGTGTGGTACATTTGTCCCAATTCTTGAGGCAGTATTGACACAATATTATTAACTACAGTCCGTAGTTTACATTAGGCTTTACTCTTTATGTTGAACAGTCTATGGTTTTTGACAAATGTGTAATGACATGGATTCACAATTAAAGTATCATACAGAGTGTTTTCATAAACCTAAAAAGCCCGTTGTCAACCTATTCATCCCTTCCTCCTTCCCTTACATATGAACCTCGGGCAAACACTGATCTTTCCTTTTACTGCGTTTTCCCTTTTCTAGAATGTCATATCGTTGGAGTTATACAGTATGTAGCCTTTCCAGATTTGCTTCTTTCACTTAGCAGTATGTATTCAAGATCCTGCACGTCTTTTCTCTCATTCATGGTTTGATAGCTCATTTCCTTTTATCATTGATATTTATATTCCATTATATGAATGTACCACAGTTTGTTTATTCTTTCACCAACTGAAGGAAATCTTGGTTGCTTTCAGTTTTGGAAATTATGAATAAAGCTGCTATACACATGTGTGCAGATTTTTGTGTGGATGTAAATTTTCAACTCCTTTGCGTAAATTCCAAAGAGTGCAGTTGCTGCATTGCTGCAGAGTAAGTCTAGTTTTATAACAAACTGCCAAACCGTCTTCCAAAGTGACTGTAACATTTGCATTTCCACCAGCAGTGAATGAGGCTTCTTGTTACCTCACATCCTTGCCAGCATTTGATGCTGTGAGTGGGTTGGATTTTACCCATTTTAATAGTTATATTGGAGATAACCTCACTGCTGTTGTAATTTCCATTTTCCTGATGACGCGTGATGTGGAACATCTTTTTATGTGTTCAGTTGCTATCTGTAGAACATCTTTGGTGAGGTTTTGGACCTTTCTAGAGGGCAACCAAGAATTCTGCCTTTCCTCTCATAAGATGACTTCCTATTGGAAGACCAGTTTTGTTAAGCCCATTTAGTCTAATATCAAGTGTTCTTTCATCTGTAATCACTATTCCTTTCCAACGTTGTGGTACTGACTTCTCAGGATACTGCTTTCATTTCACCTAGGCCTCTAGAAAAGTAGCATCGAAGGCAGGGCTTGGAGGTAGAGCCATTAGAGACTATTAGGATCTAATAATGGCCGTGCCACTAATTTACCGCATTTTGCTGTGTATAATGTGCAGTCACGTTTGTGGCCCAAACTTTCAGGAAAAAAAGTTTTGTTTCCATTTTTAAATTCAATTATTTATTTATTTATATTTAGATACCTGTTTTTGTATTATTAAGTGATTTTAGCATTTATTATTGAACATATTATGGTCCAAGAAATTTTATGTAACAAGTAATCACAAAACACAAGAACCAGATACGAGGTATCTCAGGTACTACCCATGTATAATGCACATCCTTATTTTTCCCTCAAAAATTTGGGCAAAAGGTACGCATTATACATGGCAAAATATGGTACTTGTTGACTGTAGACTAATCACTTATTTCGCTGATATAAGGACTATGGAAGTGTTTTATTAATAGCAAAAAAAAAAATACTGATTTATGTGTTCTTTCTAGTTATCTTTTGTTGCTCCCAGTATTCTGCTTGTGGAAATTTCACTTGGGAACTTTCTTAGTTTAAGAGATTTGCTCCACGGATACTGAGTGACCAATATGCGTAGTTCCCTTGGAGCCTGGTAGATGACCCACTAGCTAAGCCACACTCTACTAAGTGTTTTTCTTTCTCTGCCTGAAGAGTTTGTGAACTGCTGCCAATGTTGATCTCAAAGGCATTCACCCCCATTTCATTCAGATACCATTGGAGAGCTCAGCTGTATTTCTCTTCAGCCGTAGTTGTTTCTTGATGGCTTTTATTTACCCAATTCCAAAGCTCTAAAATATTGAAGTAGGATTCATCTTTTGAGATGTTGTTTTTCTCACCCTTCTTGCTGGCTCTTTGCCAAAGGACTGACTCATTTTCTTCTGTCTTTAATTATGTTGTGCCCTTTTGTCCCCACAACTCTTCAATCATGTATTGAGTGTTGGCTCCCCATTTCCCATTTGATTTCAGGAATGCTGTGGAGGTTAGGCTCAATGAGGCCTTTCACAACATGCCAGGAATTCATTGCTTGACTGCACCTCTTCCATTTCCTGGAACTGTGGTAAAAGGACTCCTATACTCCAATATGGATAATGCGGGAGGTGTTAATTAGCTTTTTATGCTTTCTATAAGAAGAGTCCAAAAGAAGCTTCAGAGGAACAGGAAGGAAG